>NC_071393.1:75185399-75494698 GCF_022682495.2 Desmodus rotundus
GCTGAGACTGATCCAGCTGGCGTACAGTCACAGTAAGTGGCCACTACTGTGACCAAGTTACGTGCCAACCATGAAGGGGCATGAATTCTCTGGAGCGGTTGAGAAAGGCCTTCACAGAGAAAGTGGTGTTTATATTGAGTGTTAAAGGATGAGTTGGATTTTACTGGGAAGAGCAGGTCATTCTAAGCAAAGGGAATAGCATTTGCAAAGGCATGGAGCTGTGGCACCTGGTGTGTTCCCGGCGGTGGGGGCGTGGGGGGAGGGAGTCGGTGGGAAGGGATGGGTTGTGATTGCCGAAAGACTTAGAAGAGGCATTCCCTTAATGCCCCCCTCCGCTCCATCCCATCTTCCGTCTCCCTCTACATCATTAGTTTTCTGATTCTCTGTAGGTGACACAGGCCCCAGGAGGCTGGGAGGTCCTGGCTGTCGTGGTCCCTGTGCCACCTTTTACCTGCCTTCTTCGGGACCTGACACCCGCCACCAACTACAGCCTCAGGGTGCGCTGTGCCAATGCCTTGGGGCCTTCTCCGTATGCTGACTGGGTGCCCTTTCGGACAAAGGGTCTGGGTAAGGCGCTCAGCAGAGTGGCCACAGGGCTGGAGTGGGGGAGGGGCCGTCTGGGCTTCAGTTCTGAGCTCAGTTAACTGGGAGAGGAACTACCAGAGGGAGCTAATGTACCATTTGGCAAATACTTACTGATGACCTGCAGCCTACTTACCAACCAGATAAATCCTAACTCCAAGCCCCCCACCCCGAAGATCCAATCTGTTAAGTGGAACAGGTGAGCAAAGTAAAAAAGATCAGATAAGGAGAGTGCCCCTGGGTTAGGTCTGATCGATAAGGAAGGAGCCATGTTTGGGGGGTGTCACTGCAGAAAGGGCACAGTGAGTGCAAAGACCTCATGGCAGGAACTTGAGTTCTCTATCGATTGCAAGGAGGTTGGCAGGACTGACGAGAGTAGTGAAGGGTGTGGCTGAGGCAGTCACCGAGGTGATTAGGAGAGCACTCTGCCTAGCAGGGGCACTGCCACTGCCCAGCCCTCCTCCCAGGACAAGGGCGAGAGGCCAGTTTTCCCTACCCATTGCTCTCTATGCTGTTTAGTTCTTGGGAGTTGGTTCCAAAGGCCTGCGTGGGATAGTGATGGTGAGAAGGGCAGGACTCTTAGCAATCTTCTCTCTTTGTGTCCAGCCCCAGCCAGTGCTCCCCAGAACCTCCGTGCCATCCGCACAGACTCGGGCCTCATCCTGGAGTGGGAAGAAGTGATCCCTGAGGGCCCTTTCGAAAGCCCCTTGGGACCCTATAAACTGTCCTGGGTTCAAGACAACGGAACCCAGGTAAGGGAAGGAACCCAGGTAAGGAAAGACCAAAGCCTCCAGTTTTTGAGTGTCCTTGAGTCACCCCTCAGGGCTCTAAAGTCACAGACTTCAGAATGGCTGGGCTGTCCTTGGTAGGCCCTAAGCCCCGGGCCTTGGTGGGCTGGGCCTCCCACCACCCCAGGGAGCCCACTTCTCCCACCCTCCCCTGCAGGCTGCACTTCTTATTGGATTATGTTTTCTGTTAGGATTGCATCCATTGGCTACTTTGTATGTAAAGCAGGAAGCACATTTCTGCACTGCCTGGGGGAGGGCACAGATAAGGCCTTATTATCCTCAGGCCGCTTCCCTCCCATCCCCCACTGCTGCATTCCTGGGACTGAACCTTGGTTGTGTTCCCCAGGGGCCTCTGCAGCCCGGAGCAGGAATGTGATCACTCCCAACAGGTCGTGTTCCTGCAACCTCAGAGCCCAGTGCCCCTAGGCTCCCTTGTTCCTAGCTAGACCTTTTTCTGCCTTCAGGCCCCAGCTGGAGGCCTTTTCCTCAGACTCAGTATGAGATGGGGCTTTTCTTGGCTGCAGGGCGAACTGATGGTGGAGGGCACCTGGGCCAACCTGACAGTCTGGGATCCCCAGAAGGACCTGATCGTGCGCGTGTGCGTCTCCAACGCAGTAGGCTGTGGGCCCTGGAGCCAGCCACTGGTGGTCTCGTCTCATGACCATGCAGGTGAGGCCAGTAGAGGGAGGGGACAGGATGAGGGCTTTCAAGGGTGCCCTAGACTGGTGGGAGGAGGTTGGCAGCATCTTACTTCTCAACAGGCCCCAGCAGTGGAGGCTAGAGTCGGTACTTACACTGAATCTCCGGTTGTATCTCAGGTCCCAATAGCCAGAGCACGTCACTGACAGGGTAGGAGCTCTCAGGACTTCCTTCCGAGCCTCCTCCTACTCGGGACCTTACTTGATTTGAGTCTCTTGACCAGGCCAGATGGCCATCATTGGAAAGCTCTAAAGGGACTCCCTGGTGTTAGCCTGCCTCATGCCCATGTCTCCCACAGGCCAGCAGGGCCCTCCCCACAGCCGCACATCCTGGGTGCCTGTGGTCCTGGGTGTGCTGACAGCCCTGGTGACGGCCGCTGCCCTGGCTCTCATCCTGCTTCGAAAGAGGCGGAAGGAGACACGCTTCGGGTAAGGGGTGGGGACACAGAGGGAGAGGCAGGTGATGACTGAAGACCTGGGGCTGACCCTGAGTCCTGGCTTTCCCCTTAGGCAAGCCTTTGACAGTGTCATGGCCGGAGGAGAGCCAGCTGTTCACTTCCGGGCAGCCCGCTCCTTCAATCGGGAAAGGCCTGAACGCATCGAGGCCACATGTGAGTGGTAGGGAATCTCTGTGGGCGGAATGGCTCATCTTGTACTCCTATCTGCATTCCTTTTACTAATTCATTAATTTGACCAATATGATGAGTCCCAAGCACACCGTATGGAAAAGACACACACAGATCTTACCTTGTGGAGATTGCCATTCTAGCTGTGGGAGAGCCAAACTAAGCTCGTCTCTGCTCTGTGGGTCTGGGAAGTCTGGGGTGTAGGAGGTGGGCTGGGTTTGGGATTAGGAACCAGAGCCCCTCTCCTTTCTCCACCCCTCCCCACCAGTGGACAGCTTGGGCATCAGTGATGAGCTGAAGGACAAACTGGAGGATGTGCTCATCCCCGAGCAGCAGTTCACCCTGGGCCGCATGTTGGGCAAAGGTAAGTGGGGCTGTGCAGGGATTGGCCTGAGTGGAGTTTGCTGTGTCTGGGTGTGTTTGGTTGCTCCCATCCCTTTGAGGGTATAGATTTGGGTCAGCTCCCATAAAGAGGATGTGCTTATAAACTCCTGTGTTTGGGGTCCTTGGAATGGCAGCTGGGGGCAGGGAGCACTGGTGAGGAGTTACTGCCAGCATGCTGTACTTTGGCTGTGGATGAGGGAGCCTCCACCAATGGCCCCAGAGTCTAATGAGTTTGTGTCCCTATGGAGGGTCACCTGGGAGGGGTGGAAGGGGAGAACAAGAGGGTGAGGGGACTCCTCACCACATTTGGACTGGTTTGTAGGAGAGTTTGGTTCAGTGCGGGAGGCGCAGTTGAAGCAGGAGGACGGCTCATTTGTGAAAGTGGCTGTAAAGATGCTGAAAGGTGAGTGGAGAGTAGTAGATGTGGAGTGAGGGCATCGCTTGGGAGGATGAAAGGGGTGGCCGATCCTAAAGCAGGCGCTGCTGGGCCCCTGGGCTCTCCACGGAGAGTTAGTCAGCACTAACTGGAATGCCATGTGACTAACTCACGGGCACGAACCCACACACGTTCATGCCCCAGCCTTTGCTCTCTGCCGGCAGCGGTGACTGTGCTCTGGGCTCATGCAGAGTGATGAAAGCTGCGGTTGGTCCAGCTGCTGGGCTGTCCAAACGGAAGGCATCAGCGAGTGGAGAAATTCTTAGAGAGCACCACTGCCATGGCAGGGTTTCTCCTTCCCGTGGCCAGACTGTCTGCTGGGCCCCCTGGGAAGCCCAGGATATCTGAAGGACAATGCTTAAGAGTCTTGGGTCAAAACTGGGGACACATCTTCCTCCTTCCCTCCCTCCCATCTTTCTCTCCCAGCTGACATCATTGCCTCAAGCGACATCGAAGAGTTCCTCAGGGAAGCGGCCTGCATGAAGGAGTTTGATCACCCACATGTGGCCAAGCTTGTTGGTGAGCTCCTTCTTAGGGGAGGCAGACACAAAATAAGGCTAAAACCGTGCTCCCAAAGGTGGGAGGGCAGCCTGCGGGAGCGAGGTTCAGCCTTATCTCATAAGCAAGCAGATGGCAAAATAGTCAGGAGGTCCTGGCTGAAGTCTGCTCAGACTCCAGATAAGGAGTTTAGTTTGCAGGCCCTGTACCAAAAGCCTGCACGTGAAGGAGGAAGAGGGGACAGAGAGGATGCTCCAGAGATCTGGGGGCAGCCACAGTCCATCCCAGGTGGTCACTAGGCCAGTGTGGAACTTCTGGGGAAAGAGGTAGTAGAGCCAGGGCTAGAGGCGGGGGCTCATGTGGACACCGGAGCCACCCTTTGACCATTCTGTGACCCGCTCCTGACTCTCCCTTATTCCCAGGGGTCAGCCTCCGGAGCAGGGCCAAAGGCCGTCTGCCCATCCCCATGGTCATCCTGCCCTTCATGAAGCACGGGGACCTGCACGCCTTCCTGCTTGCCTCCCGGATTGGGGAGAACCCCTTTGTGAGTGCCAGGGGTGGGAGCGGCCAGGAGTAGGAAAGGGACAAAGACCCTAGGGGAGAGTTTGTCTGGGTAGAGAGGGCCATCTGAACTGGTGGGGAGAAGGCAGGCCTTGAATTTGACTTTTTTTTTTTGTATTTTTCCCATTACCATTTATCCCCCTTATACTCCCTCCCCCCTGCAGTCACCACACTATTGTCCATGTCCATGAGTCCTTTCTCCTTTTTGCTTGATCCCTCCACCCCCTAACTGCCCTACCCCAGAGCTGTCAGCCTGCTCTCTGTGAGTCTGTCGCTATTTTGCTTGTTAGTTCAGTTTGTTCGTTAGATTCCACATGTGAGTGAAATCATATAGTGTTTGTCAAGTGTGACTCTATGCTTGCTAGGAATTTTAGGCTGGGCAAGGACACTTTCTTGGAGAAGAGGCCTGTGGAGTCCCTAGTTGGCGGAATCTTGGGGGGATCACTTGGGGCGCTCTGGAAGATGTCCCAAAGCTTCCTTGCTTCGGGGAGCCCCTCTACTTCTTTCCTTTCAGTGATTCCAAGGACAGTCTTTAGGCTTTCTGGCCGAGGAACCCCATTTGCGCCATCCTGGCTGGGTGGACAGGTCCAGACTGAGCTTGCTGTCTGCCCAGCAGAACCTGCCCCTGCAGACCCTGGTCCGGTTCATGGTGGACATCGCCTGCGGCATGGAGTACCTGAGCTCCCGGAACTTCATCCACCGGGACCTGGCTGCTCGGAATTGCATGTGTGTGGATTCTGGGGGCCTGGGCTGCGAGGGAGTGGCTAGTGCCTGGAGGAGCTGGCCAACTGTCAGCTCTCGCCCAGGGCAGTATTTGCTGGGCAAGGGGACAGCTTGGGAACCCAGTAAGGCTGCTGGCATGGCCCCATCCTTCGACCCTCCTCCTAGGCTGGCAGAAGACATGACTGTGTGCGTAGCCGACTTTGGGCTGTCCCGGAAGATCTACAGTGGGGACTACTATCGTCAGGGCTGTGCCTCCAAATTGCCTGTCAAGTGGCTGGCCCTGGAGAGCCTGGCTGACAACCTGTACACTGTGCACAGTGACGTGGTGAGTAGGTGGCACAGTGAGGCTCGGTGGTAAGGCACGTGGCGCAGACTGCTGTGCGGGTGGACCTGTAGGGTCCTCAGGGGCCCAGCCAGGTCAGCGCTCTGGGCCTCAGCTGCCTTGTGTGAGGCCCCTGAACCCCAAGACGTACTTGCCCCAGGGGCTCTGCCTGGCTCAGGAAGCGCAGTGACACCTTTCCTCTTGCCTCGACTCTGTCGCAGTGGGCCTTCGGGGTGACCATGTGGGAGATCATGACCCGTGGGCGGACGCCATACGCCGGCATCGAGAATGCTGAGATTTACAACTACCTCATCGGCGGGAACCGCCTGAAACAGCCTCCGGACTGCACGGAGGACGTGTGAGTGCCCAGCAAGGGGATACAGGGGGCGACAGAAAGTCGGGTTTCTGCAGACGGCCGACACCACAGCTGCTGGGCCAGTCAGAACCTCGATTACACGCTTTTTTAAATGTCCATGTTCATTAGAGGGAAGACTGACCTTCACTCCAAACTTCTTCACCTACCACCTCCTTGTTTTCTTTCTTTCCTCCCTTCCTGTCTTGTATTTCTTACTCCCGCCTTTTCCTGTCACTGTTTTCTCCAGTTTCCAGGGAGAACCAGGAACCCAGAAGGCGGAGGTGACAGGGCTGGCCAGCAGTCAGTGCAGGTCACCTTTTCCCCGCCCTCCCCCTTCTCGGCCCCAGCTAGTCCCAGACCTCCTGGGCAGAGTGGAGCTTTCCCTCCCTCTACGAGAGGGCTGCACCTGTGGGGAGGGGGACAAAGAAAAAACTGCTGCTCCATCACATTCCTTGCTTGACAAGGAGGGGGTGCTGGGGGCGGAAGGTTGGGTTCCTTCCTTGTCTTGGCCTCTTAAGGGGGTGGAGGGACTCCCTCCCACTGGTACTAATGAAAAGGTCCTCTGGGGGCCCAGGAACACTCTGGCTTGCATGGGGTGAGGGAATAACACTAGAATAGACAAATCACAGTGGGCGTCATGGTTAAGAGGCACATATTCTAAAATGACAGGGATCTAGGTTCAAACCCCGACTCATTCACTTAATAGCTGTGTGACATTGGTCATATTACTTAGCCTCTTTAATCCCAGTTCCTCTTCTACAAAATGGGGGTGATATGTAATAGTTATTTCCTCATAGGATTAGAGGAGGATTACTTCTCTTTCTTGCAGTGGAACTGAACCTCCAGCGGTCCAGGAATGTGGACAGGTAGCGGAAGGCTCAGCCTGAGCGGTGGGGTCCTCTTTCTCTAGGGCAGGGGGTTTGAAGTGCCCTGAGCCTGGACTGTGGGTAAAAGACAAATCGGAGTCACGAACCAGGCTACTACCCCTCGTATTCATTCAGCAGAGCCCAGGGCATGGCAGGGGCAGGAGGCTAGGCTGCAGCCTGCCGAGGCCTCTGGAGCTGCAGAAAGTCTGCTGGGCAGTGGGGACCAGCCCCTGGCCTACTCTCCTGGGCTGGAGCTAGTGTTGTCAAGAGGGTGGGCAGACGCTGGCCTCCCACCAGGCAGCCTAGTGGACAGGCGCCAGTTGGCTCCCAGCACAGCCTTGAGAATGTGTCCCAGCCTGGCCACAGACCCTTGGCCCCAGACCATTCCCACGGCCCACTTGGTGTCTGGCACAGTTCCCCCACCGTTGGGGGCCCCTGTCAGGAGGGCTGCTGTGTGGGGAGTGTCGGGAGCTTTTTTTGTACGCATAGGGAAGAGTCAGGCATTTGCGGTCTTTGACTAATCTGGTCTCTGCCCCTTCCCATCAGTTCTTTTTTCCCTAGTCAGCCTGAGGCATGCCCTAGGAATAGCATGAGACCTCAGGGAAGCTATAAGGTTCCTGAAACTATGTGTCAAAAGTGTTCCTGCCAGGGGAAGAGGGCTGGAAGCTCTTCTCAGATCTCAAAGGTGCTGGTGAACAAAGAGGATTTAAGACTGCCTGAAGAGTTGAGGGTTTAGGACAAAGCTTGGATGTCAAAATCCACATTCCAGGCTGTGTTCTACCAGACAAACATTCCTAGTACTTCCTCCCAAGAAGAATAGGAGGGACTCTGGGGCCAACCCACCTGACTTCCAATTGCAGCTTCATCTCTTTTTACCTGTGTGACCTTAGCCAAGGTTTTTAACCTCTCTGTGCTTCAGTTCCCACGTAGGAAAAGTGGGGACCCCTTATTTCAGAGGGTTGTTATGAGGAGAGTCCCCGATACGTGATGGTAAGCTCTATACATGAATGTGTTAAAGTAAAAAAAATTTAAATCCAGGTTTTGGCCCTGGCTGGGGCAGCTCAGTGGAATGAGCACCAGACTGCGAACCGAAAGGTTGCCAGTTCGATTCCCAGTCAGGGCGCAATCCTGGGTTGCAGGCCAGGTTCCCAATTGGGGGCATGTGAGAGGCAATCCATTTGTGTCTGTCTCACAAACATTGACACATTGCTCTTTCTCCCTCTCTTCCTCCCTTCACCTCTCTCTAAAAACAAACAAAATATTTAAAAAGGATTTTTTTAAAAATCCTGGTTTTGTATGATTAAGGGCCCTCTGCTTTTGTGGAAACGACCACCCTTTGCCTTTCTTCTGGCTCATCACTACTGCCCCTTACTCTTCTGTCTGTCCCAGGTACGAGCTCATGTACCAGTGCTGGAGCGCCGACCCCAAGCAGCGCCCAAGCTTCACATGCCTGCGAATGGAGCTGGAAAACATTCTGGGCCACCTGTCTGTGCTGTCCACCAGCCAGGACCCCTTGTACATCAACCTGGAGAGAGCCGAGGAGCCTACTGAGGGACACAGCCTGGAGCTGCCTGGTGGGGACCAGGCTCGTGGCGGGGCTGAGGATGGCAGTGGCATGGGGGCAGCAGGGGCTACCCCCAGTGACTATCGGTACATCCTCAGCCCTGGAGGGCTAGCTGAGCGGCCCAGGCAGGAGGAGCAGCAGCCACAAAGCCCCCAAAATGAGTCCCAGAGGCTACTGCTGCTGCAGCAAGGCCTACTGCCCCACAGTAGCTGTTAGTCTACAAGCAGAGGGCATCTGGGGCCACTCAGCTAGCTCTGCTGGCTGACCCAGCCCCATCTGACCCCAGCCCAGGCAGCAGGGCGTGGAGGCTCCTGTGGTAGTCTTCCCAAGCTGTGCTGGAAGCCTGGACTGACCAAATCGCCCAATCCCAGTCTTCCTGCAGCCACTCTGTGGCCAGCCTGGTCTCCTCAGTTCGTGCCTCGGCTGCGTGGAGGTGGGCCAGGCCTGGTTGTCTAAACCCAGGCAGCTGGCAGGAGGGGGTGGTTATGTTTCCATGGTTACCATGGGTGTGGAAAGGAGTTGGGGGAGAGTACATCTAGCCCTGTGGGCCCCTACTCTCCTGGCTGAGCTACCCTGCTGCTTCAGTGCATGCATTGAGGTGTTTCTGTAAACCCCAGGTCTGTGCCCACACTCGGGGTTTAAATGCCCAGATTTGCCCCTCCTCACAAAGAGATGCCCTTGCATTATTCCCCTTTAGGTGAGAGTTGGTACAGTCAGGACCTAAGCCCTGTGACAGGAGGTGGTGGGACATTCTCAGGTCTGAATCGTTTTCACCTTCCTGATTACCAGCCCTGCCTAGGCCAGGAGTAAAGTGCAGCCGACCGGGTCACAGCGAGGCATGCTGGATTACCACAGGCTGCCCCTTGCCCACCTTGTAAAGGCAGTGCCCTGAGCCTGGCAAGAAGGGGTGCTTGTAGGGCTTGCCCAGCAGTGAGTGAGGCAAGAGAGGAGACCAGGAGCCCCTCTTTGTGCCCTCTTACAGTGTGTCTAAGCATGCTACCAAATCCCGAAATATCCTAAGACTAACAAAGGCAGCTGTGTCTGAGCCCAGTCCTTCCATGCAGCATCTCTTAGGCCCAGTGTTCCCTCTAACTGGACACTCTCTTCTGTCCCAGGTCTCTGGAGATGCAGGGAAAACAGGCCTGATGGCTAGTGTGGGTGAGGGGGAGTTAACTGGAGCCTGGACCCCATCCCTGGCTGGGGGAGTGCATGGGGTGCGCCCTCGCTGTTGGGGACCTTTCCAAACCCTTAGATGCTGTTTAAAAACAAATAAAATCGAAGACTAAAAACCTAAGGCTTTGTCTCTTAAATTTTTACTTTTTTTCCAGATCCTAAAATGAAGTATTTCCAGATAGAGAAAAGTCTGGAAAGACATACGCTAAAATGTTAACGGCTGTTACCTTTACAAGTGATTAAGGAAGCTTTGTTTCCTTTGTGCTTTCAAAGTTGTTTGCATTGAGCACAAGCTGCTTTTGTAATTAGAGAAGCCCCCAAAGAATCTGATATTAAATAGACAGTCATTGTAGATAATTGGGAAAATGCAGAAGGTCATTTAAAAAATACTAAATATCCGGGATGGGGAGGGTGGCGGGTGGAGGTGGAGGAGGGGATAAGGGGGATAAATGGTAATGGGAAGAATACAATAAAAAGTGAACTATTTAAAAAATGCTAAAAACCACCCTGGCTGGGTGGCTCAGTTGGTTAGTGTCATCCCAACACGCCAGGGTTGCAGGTTTGATCCCTGGTTGGCATATACCAGAAGCAACCGATGAATGCATTAATGGGTGGAGCAACAAGTCCATGTTTCTCTCTCTCCCTTCTATGTCTACCACCTAGAAATAATCACCTTTTGAAAATACAGAGGTTTTTTCCCTGGCTGCTGTGGCTCGGAGTGAGTGCTGTCCTGTGAACCAAAGGGTCACGGGTTGGATTCCCAGCCAGGGCACGTGCTTGGGTTGCAGGCCAGGTCCCTGGATGGGGGCATGCGAGAGGCAACCACACATTGATGTTTTTCTCCCTCTCCCTCCCTTTCTCTCTAAAAGAAATAAAATCTTAAAAAAAAAATGTTTTGAAAAAGTTCTTCACCTTGGAACAAGGACAAAGAGCCTGCTTTGGCTGTCTCCTCTTTCTATCATTGGGTGTGAGACTTTGTTCTCAGCTTTATGCTGTTGGCCGGAGCCCGGGGAAACTAGGGAAAAGTGGGCAACGAGAATGGTGAGCCTCCTGAGGATTAGAAATAAAAGCACGAAGTTTGCTTCCAAATATCTCCACCTGAAAATTTTAGTTTAGAAGCTTTTATTTATTTTATTTTATTTTTTAAAATTTTTTATTCAGTTACAATTGTCTGCATTTTCTCCCCATCCCTCCACTCCACCCCAGCCAATCCTACCTCTCTCCCCCACCCCTACCCTCCCCCTTGATTTTGTCCTTGTGTCCTTTATAGTAGCTCCTGTAGACCCCTCTCCCCACTATCCCCTCCCCACTCCCCTCTGGCTATTGTTACATTGTTCTTAATTTCAATGTCTCTGGTTATATTTTACTTGCTTTTTTCTTTTGTTGATTATGTTCCAGTTAAAGGTGAGATCATATGGTATTTGTCCCTCACCGCCTGGCTTATTTCACTTAGCATAATGCTCTCCAGTTCCATCCATGCTGTTGCAAAGGGTCTAAGCTCCTTCTTTCTCTCTGCTGCATAGAATTCCATTGTGTAAAGGTACCATAGTTTTTTGATCCACTCATTTGCTGATGGTCACTTAGGTTGCTTCCAGTACTTGGCTAGTTTAGAAGCTTATAGAGCAAGGTCTTGGGAATATGCGGCAGGAGGCGTGAGAAACAGCCCAGCTCGGTACTGAGAGCTGTGGGGAAACTGGGCGGGCACAGGTATTACACTGCTGGCTAAGGGTAATAGAATGAGGCAGGTGCTTCTGAAAGCATACCGTATATCCTGAAAAACCTGTTGCTGACACTCCAGATTCTGGTTCCCACAGGGATTATGACACCTGAATTGACTTCCAGGGAGGTGGGTTTCAGAATGTTTCCTGCTTTACTGCAGGTGATGATTATCTGTGAGGTAGTGTTTGGGGGTTACTGATTGAGAAGACCTTTACTCAAATAATTGTCCATTAGTGGTCTAACATGCCAGGCCCTGTGCCTAGCACTTCATATGTATTTTCTCATTTAATACACAGAGCATTCCTACAAAGTGGGGATATAAGAAATGCAGAGTAACTGGCCCAAGATTGTATATTATAGCTGATGAGTGGTAGCTCCAGGCTCCAATCCCACTAAGTTAGAGAGCAGAGTATGTGCTCACTCCTCCCACCACTCCAGGGAGCACCCTGAAGCTCTGTTGTGATCACATCATCTTTGGGGTGAATGCAGTCAATAGTAGGCACCTTTTGAAATGCACAGGAGTTCTGACATCAGTGTGTGGGAGTTATCTACCAGTAATTAAATCAGGGTAGATAATTTATCAGCTTAGTATCTTTTCTTCACGAACCTTGCTCCTCCCCAAACCAGGCATGGTTAAGGGGTTTGAGGTAGGAGATAATAGTGGAATTTTTAAAAACCTTTTTATTGAAGTATAAGACACAGAAAAAGTACACCAATCAGAAGTGTATCGTCCTTAAGAATTCTCACAAACAGTTCAGAGTGGGTAGCTTAGTCGTTTAGAGCTTTTCCTCAGTGTGCCAAGGTTTCAGGTTTGATTCCCAGTCAGGACACATATAGGAATCAAACAACGAATGCATAAATAAGTGGAACAACAAATTGATGTTTCTCTCCCTCTCTTGCTCTTTTCCCTTCCTTTCTCTCTCTAAAATCAATAAATTTACAAAATTTTTAGCACGGGCTGCGAACCAAAGGGTCTTCAGTTCGATTCCCAGTTAGGACACATGCCTGGGTTGTGGGCCAGGTCCCCAGTACAGGGTGCTCAAGAGGTAACCACACATTGATGTTTGTCTCCCTCTCTTTCTCCTTCTCTTCCCCTCTGTCTAAATATGAATAAATAAAATCCTTAAAAGTTTTTTTTTACAAAAAGAATATTCACGTTCAGATCTATATATAACCAGCAATATTACCAGCTCTAACCCCTGGGTCCTGCCACTGTTTACGTCCTCCCCAAAGGTAACTTCTATTCTGACTTCTAAAATCATGATTAGTGTAGCTCTCTTGAAGTTCATATAAATGGAGTCATATAGGTTGGATTATCTGGTTGCCTTCTTTCACGCAGCAGTTTGTTTTCTAGAATTGTCTAACCATGGCAGTTTTGATGGGGGTCAAAGGTTAGAGATGAGAGTAGAGAAGTGTTTTTGTCTTGTGTTTCTTTTTATTATGTCTTCTAGCTCAGTGTGTGTGTGTACATGTGTTTTAGATTTTATTTATTTATTTTCAGAGAGAGGGGAAAGGAGGGAGAAAGAGGGGGAAAGAAACATCAGTGTAAGAGAGAAACATCGATCAGTTGCCTCTCACAGACCCCCAACCAGGGACCCAGCCCTCAACCCAGGCGTGTATCCCGACCAGGAACTGAACTGGCAATGGTCCACAGGTCAGCGCTCAATCCACTTAGCCACGCCAGCCAGGGTTAGCGCACTGTTTCTAATATCTCAAACAAGATCCTCCAGAGATATCACCTGAGACTCTTGTTTAAGTGTAGACTGATTCAGTAGGTCTCCGGTGGGGCCTGAGATTCTGCACTTCTAACCAGTGCCTAGGTGGTGTGGAGGCTGCTGGTCTGAGAGCCACGTACACTCTGCGGTACAAGCGCCATGCTCCATCACTGACTTGAAAATGTGGAGCATGTGTCTGAGAAATCACTCACTAATGGAAAAGACTGGAACACAATTTCTACATCTCATAATTAATCTACATCTCTTAATTTCTTTTTCTTTCTATGTTCCTGATTGATATTTTTTCTATTTAAAAAATTAATTTATCTTTCCAAATAGATGTCAAATACCCTTGGTAAAAAATTAAAAAGGTATGGAAAGGTAGACAGTGAAAATAAGTTGCCTTGCCCCTGGTCTCTCAGTTACTCTCTCTAGAAGCAACCATTGTTACTGATTTATGAAGTTTTTAAGGAATATCTTACCCATATGCTTATTTTTCTTTAAAAAAATATTTATTTATTTTTAGAGGGAGGGAAAGGGAGGGAGAAAGAGAGGGAGAGAGACATGGATGTGAGAGAGGAGCATCAGTTGGTTGCCTCTCCTAGGTGCCCAACCACCCGACCAGGACAGGACTGAATCTGCAACCCAGGCACGTGTCCTCACCGGGAATCCAACTGACAGCATTTTGCTGCGTGAGATGATGCCCAACCAACTCAGCCACACCGGTGATGGTTTACTTTTCTTTTATAGAAATTATTGTTACCTGCTACCCTGGCTGGTGTGGCTCAGTGGGCTGACTGCCCGCCTGCGAACCTAAGGGTCACCGGTTCGATTCCCAGTCAGGGCACATGCCTGGGTTGCGCGCCAGGTCCCCAGTAAGGGGCACGTGAGAGGCAACCAAACATTGATATTTCTCTCCCCCTCTTTCTCCCTCCTTTCCCCTCTCTCTAAAAATAAATAAATAAAATCTTTTAAAAAATTATTGTATATGCTGTTTGCCCCTGTTCTTTTTATTAACAATATGTATGAGTAAATAGTTCATGGTATATCTTTTGGATAATGTTCTAAGTACTTTAGGTATTTCTTTGAACTCATTTACTCTTCACAACAGCCCTGTGCACTAGGTACAGCTATTGTTTCAATTTCATATATGTAATTCAAAGCTAGCATCCCTACAGAGCCTTTACACTGTGAAGACTCCCCCTAGCTGTACACATACCGCTCCACTCCTTTGTGTGATGTCGGTGTATCTCACAAGTTCCTGTTAATGATATTTAGGTTGTTTGAAATACTTTGTTAATACAATAGTGTTGCAATGAATTTTCTAGGCATATTATCTCATTCTTGTAGGAATATGGCCATAAGATAATTACTAAAAGAGAAATTGCTGAGTCAGAGGAACGCACATTTTAATTTTGGTTGATGTTGCCAAGTTGCTTCCATTAGTGAGTTTTGCCTATCTGGTGAGACTGGTATTTCATTATAATTTCAGTTTGCACCTCTCTTTCTCTCTTTCATTTTTTGTTTTTGCATTTCTCTTATTATGAATGAAGCATCTTTCCAGATATTTAAGAGCCATTTTGATTTTCTTTCCTGTGAACTGTTTGTCGTATGCTTTTCTGCTAAGTTGTTGGTCTTCTGTTTCCAATTTGTAAGCAGTATTTTCCCCCAATCCTCACATAAGGATATATTGACTTGAGAGAGAGAGAGAGAGAAAGAGAGAGAGAGATGTAAGAGAAACATAGATGTGAGAGAGACATCAATCAGTTGCCTCCCATATGAGCACCTGGGCTGGGAATAAACCCACATGCTGGGTGTGTGCCCTGACTGGGGATCTAAGCTGGTGTTCAGCTGGTGTTCGTTGTGGTGGCTGTTTGTGTCCGTGTTAGCATGTATTTGTGTTTGTGTGTGGCTTCTGGGTTTGATATCACACTTAGAAAGGACTTCCCACTCCATTTTTTAAAGATTTTATTTTTAGAGAGGGGGGAAGAAGAAAGAGAGGGAGAGAAACATCAATGTGTGGTTGCCTCTCACACGCCCCCAACTGGGGACCTGGCCCACAACCCAGGTATGTGCGCTGACCAGAAATTGAACCGGTGACCCTTTGGTTCCCAGGCCTGCACTTAATCCACTGATCCACACCAGCCAGGCTCCTAAAGTTTATTTTTCAGTGTTTCATTCTGAGATAAATGTACCTTGTGAGATATGGATCTAAATTTCTTTTTTAAAAGATTTTATTTATTTTCTTAGAGAGAGGGGAAGGGAGAGAGAAAGAGAGGGAGCAACCCAGGCATGTGCCCTGACTGGGAATCAAACTGGCAACCTGTTGCTTTGCAGGCCGGCACTCAATCCACTGAGCTGCACCAGCCATGGCCAAATTTCTTTTTTTTTTTTTTTTACAAATGGCTAATCACTGTCCCAACACCATATATTGAACTATATTGAACAAACTATATTTTCAAACATTTCTTGAATAATCTATCTCTGTGTATGTATTTGTATACATTACTTCATCTGTCATATACCTTATTCACATATATGTATTTGGGTTTTTCTAGACACATGTTCCCTCACCCAGCATCTGGGGAATTTGTCTTGCCAGCTCTCCTTCCCCTTTTGTAATTATAACCCCCAGTTGTGGTTGTCATCCCTCCCCCATGTCAGCTGTGTGAGCACAGAGGTCCTGTCTGCTTCATTCATCGCAGTATCCTCAGCGACTTAGCGCAGAGTAGGCACTGAACAAATAGTCATTAACTGGACGTGGGGGCAAACGGAAAGGAAGAATCTAGTAAAATTTACAGCTGGAGGATTTGGTGGATGAAGAAGTTATTAACTGGTGCCTAGGGCACAGAGGGGGAAAATTCTAACCTCAGTTTTCTAAGAATGAAAAGATAGAATGGGGAAAAAAAATTACGTCACAAGTCCTTTTGAGCATTTATTGAAACTCAGTATCTAAGTGCCTAGAAGAGTGCCTGGCACGGAAGCAAGTTCTGTAAACGTTCTTCTTTTACAGAAGGCACGCTCTTCTCCCTTTCCCAGAAGTCCTGTTACTCCCTGGGGGGTGTGTGGGGAGGGGTGGGGCGCGGGGGGGCCTGGGGTTGGAGGGAGCAAAGGAGAGAAGCTGTTTGGACCCTTCCTAAGACACAGGTGGAGGAAGCCCCTGAAACAAGAAAAGGATGAAAGGAATTTTACATTTCCATCCAGATGGTTGTGCCAGAAATTTGCTCGAAAGTGCTAAAAAATTCTGGGACTTTTTACCCACGAGGTCTCCCAGGAGAGGCTCCGACAGGGGCGTCGAGGAATGCTGGGGTCTGGGGAATCTCTGCAGGGTCGCTAGGCTGCAGGGGGCCACACGCGCGGGCCGCGCGGCTACGGGCGGGTGCGTTTCGCCCCAGCCTCCGCAGAGGTCTCTAAGCAGCCGGCAGGGAAAGGCCCGGGCTCGGGAGGGACAACAAGCCCTTTTGTCCGCAGCGTGGAGGGGCCCCAGCTGCAAGGCCCTGGAGTGGAGCCGCGGCGGTGGCGGGAGGGAAGGCTTCCCCGCCAGGGTGGGGTGAGTGACCGCGAGAGGTCAGCTGGATGGGGAGCGGGTGGGGAGCCCTCCCGGGGAGCCCTCCCGGGGAGCCCTCCCATCGCCCAGAAAACATTCCACTGGCGCTGCTTTTGTTAAGGCTGTCTAAGTTTGTCGCTTCTGAAGGTAAAATTTAATTCACCAAGGACTGACTTGGCCAAAAGAAAAGAACTGTCAGCTCCAGTTTTTACACCCAGGGAGCTCACGCTTACGGAAACAAAGCGTCCCCAGTTTGTCCAGAAAGAGCTAGGGATTGGTATAGACCGACAGTTAAGTGCCGGGGACAACAGAGTGGGAGAGCGCTAAGTGGGCGGGAGCCGTCCATCTATGCGAGGCAGAGGCTGGAAGATGTCCCACCCGGGTGGCTGAGGCTGTGGGGACGCCACATGGAAAAGAGGTCTGTAATTACTTACTGGCCAAACACACAAATGAAGAGTAGAAGGAAATTGCAAAAGCCAAAGATCATACATCCAGTTCAACAAATAATTTTTCAACGTATTTTTACAAGCTGCCAGCAGTAATCTTTTATTAAAATTAAAATGAAATATTATGTATAATGTCAATATGTAAAATGGATGAAACTACTAAATGAGGCCCTCAAAACATTTAAACCTTTTGTCCAGGTCCAAACCTGTAGAGAACTTTTATGAGTTTGTTTGAGCCAAACTGATGGCATTGCCAGGAAGCTAGATCTCAAATGCTTCCGGAGAACTACAGCTTAGCAGGGTTTTTTTCTTTTTTTAAGATTTATTTTTAAAGACAGGGGAAGGGAAAGAGAAAGAGAGAGAGAAACATTGATTGGTTGCCTCTCACATGCACCCCAACAGGCCATCACAGCTACCCAAACTGGCCAGGGATCTGGCTTAGCAACTGAGACATGTGCCCTGACCAGGAATCGAACTGGGGACCTCTGGGTTTGAAGGCTGGTGTTCAATCCACTGAGCCACACCAACTAGGGAATGCAGTGGGGAGAAAATAAGGCAGAGATTGGATTACAGGATTGTTAACAAGATAATGTGCACTGTGGAAGGTGGTTTGCTTGAGGGATCTGGAGAGGAGGCATTTCAAAGGTATGTTCATAAATACAAAAACAAAAACAATGGACAAGGATTGCTTAAGGCAAAGATAACCTTTTACTTAGGGTAATGATAGGCCTGAGGCGTGACTGTCCCCCCTGCCCTGCCCAGTTAGTACTTTATGATCACATCATCCTTCCTGGTTACTTTCAGTCCATACTTCCTTATTTGTGAGCTTGAGGTACCTTAGTCCAACTTCTGAAATTTATAGTTGAGAAAAAAAGGGGAGCCAGAATTGTTACTTGCTCAAATGTCCATTGTAAAACACAGCAAGTAGCTCTCCCGGTGCTTCGTGGGTCGGAGCGTCAGCGCACACGCCTGGGCTGCAGGCTGGATCTTCCCAGTTGCTGTTTCTCACATCGATGTTCCTCTCTCTCTCCTTCTCTGGCTCTCTGTCTCTCTCTCCCTTCCTCTCTCTCAAATCAATTAAACAAATATCTTTTTGTGAGGATTTTTAAAAAAATGCAGCAAGTATTTCTATTCCAGCACTATCTCACACTATCCTGGGTTGCAAATTTGGGATGAGGAAAGGGTTTAATTAACCTCATGGAAACTGAGCTTTGCCATGTATCAGTAGTGTCTTCTAGAAATACACTGAATGTTGTTGGCACTGTGCAGCCTTCTTTCAATGCTAGTCTTTTAATCAGATCATGCCCCCCCTTGAAAAATTATTTATTTATTATTGTGGACGAAAAGAGGCCATATACAAAACTTGACAAGCTCAGGGTGGGCCTGCATGGCAGCCTTACAAACTCAGAAACCTAAAGTAACCAATTTTTACCTTAGGTGAGCCTGTCTGTTGTCTTTTTGCATCCGTGATAAAATGCGTTCGGAATAGCAAGGTAACTTTCCTTTCTCCAAACCCCTGGGGCACAACCACCCACACCTGAGCAGAGACCACAATTCCCTCAGTGTTATTGTTACAGTGTTAATTGCTGACTGTTAGCTCTCTTGTACCTACCTAGGTAAAAGAAGTATGTGCCTATCATTTTACTTTTTTAAAAAAGATTTTTATTCATTTTTAGGGAGGGGAAGGGAGGAAGAGAGGGAGAGAAACATCGTGTGGTTGCCTCTTTTGCTCCCCCTACTGGGGACCCGCTTGGATTCCTGGTTAGGGCACTTGCCTGGGTCTCAGACCAACCACCTCCTCCTCCTGGTGGGGGGTATGCCAGAGTCAACACTCCGTTGTTTCTCTTTCTCCCTCCATTCTCCTCTCTCTAAAAAATTAATAAAATCTTTAAAAAATTAAGCAATTTTAGAGACTGTCTCCTAGCCAAAGAAGGCTTCTGAAGCTAATATATGCCAACACCCCACTCCTCTCAGCAACTCTGAAACCAAAGTTTGTCTTTGAAATACAAATACCTGGTCTCCAAGACCTCTTTTTTTCCTTTTAAATCTTATTTATTTAATTTTTTTTTTCCTTAGAGAGAGGGGAAAGGAGGGAGAAAAAGAGGGAGAGAGGCATTGATATGTGAGAGACACATCCATTAGTTGCCTCCTACATGCCCCCAACCCAGGCATTGCCCTGACTGGGAATCCAGCCAGCAACTGTTTGGTTCAAGTCTGGTGCTCAATCCACCGAGCCACACCAGCCAGGACTCCAAGAACTCTTATCTGGACCATCTTTTAAAATGCAAATTTTTTGAAGGTAAATCTTATCAAATGGGTTGAAAAACCATAGCCATTTCTGAACGAATCAATTTAATTTAGCTACTGTTAAATTTGATAAATGTTACTCAATATCTAGAAATTTTAAAATAACAATAAATGCTGAAACACTGATTGCTAGAGAAGAGCTGCAATGAATGTCTTGTTAGTGAATGTCTTTGTTGGAGGTGTGTTTCTTGAACGTGAGTGTATTTGCCCATAGAGGAACCATTCCCAGTCAGGGCACAAGCCTGGGTTTCAGGCCAGGACCCAGTTGGGGGCGTGTCAGAGGCAACCCATCCTTGTTTCTCTCCATCTCTTTCTCTCCCTCCCTTCCCCTATCTCTAAAAATAAATAAAATCTTTTTTAAAAAAGGCAATTTACTGGCTTACTTTTCATTATCACTGGAAATTGAGGTTTCTAGAAGTTAAATTCAAATGAAGTTGGAAAGCAATTGTGTGGTTCTGGTACCAGAAGGCATGAGATGAAAATACTTTTGAGGGAAAAGGAAGAAAGTGAGTTGTTCCAAAGATTCATTTCTGAATGGGTAAGAAGGTTTGTGAAAATATGAAAGTTGTAAAAAGGTTTGTAGAAGGTTGTGGAGATTATAGAACTTTGTGAAAATTTTAAGTTTGTAAAGAATATCCCCAGCCATGTTTAATTCCTTAGATCGAGATTTCCTTTATTTCTACCACTCATTCACAGCCCTTGAAAGTCTCCACAGGTCTTCCTGCTTGGTATTTAGGACCTTTCCTCCCTTTTTCAGTCTTATCAAACGTTATCAAAAACAAATGAGAAAAATCTTGCATCTTGACTGAAATTAGTAATTCAGACTATGTGTATGGTCCTTGTGATGTGTTCATCTATGTATTAAATGTGTGGTGCATTTTCTGTCTCCAGATGGTATTACTAGGGTGTAATATTTTATTGGCCTAAAGAGATTAAACACTTAGTAGATTAAGCAGGATCTTGTGGTCTGGACAAGATATTTGATATCAAAACTGGTTTAAACCCTGGATGGTGTAGCTCAGTGAATTGAATGTCGGCCTAAGAACCAAAGGGTTTCCAGTTCGATTCCCATTCCGGGCACGTGCCTAAGTTGTGGGCCAGGTCCCCAGCAGGGGTCTTGCGAGAGGCAACCACACACTGATGTTTCTCTCCCTCTGTTCCTTCCCCTCTCTCTGAAAATAAATAAATAAAATCTTTAAAAAACTGGTTTAAGTTTGATGCCTTTTATTTTTATTATTTTAAAGATTTTATTTATTTACTTTTAGAGAGAGAGGAAAGAAGGGAGAAAAAGAGGGAGAGAAGCATCAGTGTGTGAGATATACAATGAACGCTGGCCTCTCACACGCCCCCACCGGAGACCTGGTCCCAGCAACCCAGGCACGTGTCCTGACTGTGAATTGAACTGGCATTCTTTCGCTTTGCAGGCCGGCGCTCAATCCACTGAACCACACCAGCTAGGGAATTTGATGTCTTTTATTTATTTATTTAAAGATTTATATATTTATATATATTTATTTATTTTTAGAGAGGGGAACGGAGGGAGAAAGAAAGAGAGGGAGAGAAACATCAACATGTGGTTGCCTCTTGCACTCCCCATACTGAGAACCCAGCCCGCAACCCAGGCATGTGCCCTGACTGGGAATTGAACCAGTGATCCTTTGGTTCTCAGGCCAGCACTCAGTCCACTGAGCCACACCAGCCAGGGCAGGTTTGATGTCTTTTAAAGTTATTACCATAAAATGTGTTTATTTTATCCAGGTTTACAAAAAAAGTTTAAGTTATGGCCATTTGGTTAAGTTTGTTTAACAAAGCTTCCCAAAGTCTAAATTCTAAGAGCCTTTTAAAAAAGATTTTATTTATTTATTTTTAGAGAGGGGGCAGGGAGGAAGAAAGAGATGGAGAGAAGCATCAGTGTGTGAGAGATTGCACGCCCCCTACTGGGGACCTGGCCTGCAACCCAGGCTTGTGCCCTTACTGGGAATCAAACCAGCAATCTTTTGGTTCTAAAGTCAGCACTCAATCCACTGAGCCACATCAGCCAGGGCTTAAGAGACTTTTTTAAACTGAGAAATGACTTTGAGTTGTTCCAATGGGCCCTGGAATACTTCAAGGATTTATTCTCTCTCCTGATACAAGAAGTTTTAAATTTAACTAGTCCTACTTGAGATGCTTGAAGTTACATGGAAAGCTTTGCTAAAATATAATAAAATAATAATAATAATAATAATAATAATAATAATACAACTATAGTGTATCTGTATACCTCTTTGCTTTTACCTGGGAAGATTATAAGTTTACTTGGACAGTAATATCCCAGGTATATACAAAGAGTTCTTCCTATTGTCTTAGATACTAAAAGCTAATTTAAATGATTTTAAATATTTTAGAGATATTTAATCCACTCTAATGGATTAATCCACTCTAATCCAATATGTGAATGCTCTAGGAAATTACTAGACTCCCCAAAGGACAGGCTGTGATTCTGTTTACCCCACAGGTAAAATACTTTGGTTATCTGGTATCTCAAGATGGGCTAATAATTAACCCTGAAAGATTCAGAGAAATTCTATTTTTCCCTCTTCCAAAAACAAGAAAGCAGCTTAGAGGATTCCTGAGTTTGACTGATTCCAAAATGTTATTGATGGCCCAGCCTCTATGTGTCTTATTAAAATCAAATTGGCCTGACCACCTTCTTGTTCCTAGGAATGGTTTATAGGAAACTCCTCGATAATGCTGATCTAATTTGGCTTACAGATGGATCTCTAAAAGATAAACAAGAATGTTACTGAGTCAGATATGCAATAACTTCCATGGTGCACATAACTGAAAGAACTTACCCGAATCCTAATTAATTTTTATTTTTTCATTTCCAGCAGTGTTTCCTAATTGCAGAGGAGCTTTGTTTGTGGTTCTGAGAGTCTGGGGCCCAGCTGGCCCCATCACGCCGAGACTTTGTTGCATCTTTGGGTGCTGTTGCATTCACTGGTGAGCTGGACCCTGCAGGATCCCCTCCTGGCTTCCACTGAGTCGGTGATTGGGGGTTCTCTTGCTTTCAGGGTTGTCAAAAGCTAATGAAGAAGCTGCCCCAAGGCCTGGCTTCAAGCCCTGAGCCTGCCTCTGGACTACAGTACTTTCTGTCCCCTAAGAGCCTGGCCACCTCCCTGCATCTTATTGGGATCCTTGAAGCCTTGAGGCTTCAGTCTTCCTCAGGGCTTTGTGTTTCTGTTTAGTTCAAGGTCACAGAAATGATAATCTTGTTTTGAGCTCAGTACTACCATTTTGGTTTCTTTGTATGTTTAATCTATCCCCGCTATGTATTTGGAGCAGAGGGAGTGTCCAAAGAATAAATTCACAGAGCCATTTTGCCTCAAAGCATTTCAGAAAACAGTTTTGAATGCATACTGAGCAATGAACTGACAGAGCCCTGTGGTGCTACAGAAGTGAGTAAGGAAGGGCTCCTGCTCTCACAGGTGATGATGCGCCGAAAGCAGGTAACTGGTAACCCCGCCATGAGACAAATTGAAAACTGCTCTATTGGAAGTGATTAGTAGAGATGGGAGCCCGTAAGAAGCAAGGCCTTGTGAGAGAGGGGACAAGGAAGGCTTTTCAGTGGCAGTGGCTTTGAAGTGGGTTCTTCGGAGATGGAGTGGCGGGGGCGCATGCTAGTTTGGGAGCACCGTCTTTGGGACTGGAGCACAGGCTGTGCGGGGAAGTGTGGAGGACGTACTGAAGGAAGAGGATGATGGTTAGTGCGCAGCCTGTGGGGTTCAAGAAGACTTAACTCCCATTCCGCCGCTGCCACTGGTGAGAGGGGTACGCCTGGGCAATTCACTTCATCTGTCTGAGCTCTAGTTTCATCCATATAAAGGCAATATACCTGCTTCCTAGTCTTGTGAGGACAATTGGTGGTAATATATATATCATAGTAAACTCTTACAGAGTGGTAGCCATGCCTCTCATTAGTGAGACAGGTTAGTAATCCAGGACAAGTAGAATGGGGAAATATTCTACTTGAGATAGATAAATGGCCAGGCCCTTTACAGCAATCTAGTAGTAGCAAAATCCTATCTTCCCTAACCCAGGACACTAAGACTAAATGGCTTATACTTCTCCTCAACCGGAGGTTAAATACCTTAAATTACCCTACTCAGGGAGACAGATAACCGAAATCCAATTAGTGGCATTTGTGCCAAGCGCACCCAAGGACAGATGAAGTCAGGGGAATAAATCTCATTTTGGCATATCAGTGTAAAGCTGGTGAATGTTCTACTGAGACTTGCGAGCGGGGGAGCAACGTGCAGTGGCAGCTCGTCCCGGACTCACCCCCTGAACCTGTCTCCAAAGCCCCCTTTTCTCTGATTTTGCAGTGAGCTGACAGCACCCCGCCACGGCTCGCATCTTTCCTGTAACATTCCTAGGGAGCCAAAGCAGAGCACTACCTAGGGGCTCTCCTGTTGCTTCTTCTACCGAAAGCCCTTCCTGTGTTTCACCGTCCCCAGCTCTAACAAATATACTCTCAAAGTCACCTGGACTTGCGTTATGAGATCTTTCCTGCATGAAGTCAAGAACCCACACACTACCAGCCAGCCTGAAGCAGACCTGTCCCAGGCTCAGTCCCTCTCCAGTGACATTAGGATTATGGAGGGCCTTAAACGTCAAGCTACAAACTTTTTAAAGCTTAGTTGAGTTATAATTTACATAAGATAACAAGCTAAGCACTTTTTATTGATCCTACCACTCACTGATCCTACTTCTGCTCTCTGGAGCAGCTTCTGGAATATTACCCTGACTGTGATAGCCTTTGCGGTAGGCAGAGTAATGGCTCCTCAAAGATGTCCACTTTTTAATTCCAGGAACCTGTAAGTGTGTTAGGTTGCATGGCAAAGGGGAATTAAAGTTGCAGATGGAGTGAAGTTTGCCCATCAAGTGAACTGGATAGGAGGACATATCTGAGGTTACCTAGTAGATCCAATGTAATCAAAAGGGTCCCCATGGGCGAAGAGGAAAGCAGAAGAGGGAATGTCAGAGACAGTGTGAGAAGGCCTCATTGACTTTGATGGATGTGGCTTTGAAGATGGAGGGGCCGTGAGCCAAGGAATGTGAGCAGCTTCCAGAAACCAGAAAATGACAGGACTTGGATTGCCCCTGGGGCCTCCAGGAAAATGACCCTGCCAACATCTTCATTTTAGCCTAGTGAGACCCACTTAGGACTTCTGTCTGTGGTACTGTATGGTAATAAAAGTGTGTTGTTTTAAGTCACTAAGTTTGTGGCAGTTTGTTATAGCAGAAATGGAGAACTACAGTCTTGAATAAATGCTTGTTGATTAACTGAATTAATGAATTAAGGATAAGTCTGCTACCTTCTTCTAAAATTCTTTTAATTTTGGAGGAGAAAAGAGTTAGTTTGGATCATACTATCTTCTTGTAAGATACATCTTTTCATTTTTTTATTGGTTTTAGAGAGAGAGAGAAAGGGAGAAAGAGAGACATCAATCTGTTGTTCCACTTACTTATGCATGCATTGGTTGACTCTTGTATGTGCCATGGCTGGGGATCAAACCCACAACCTTGGCATGTTAGGGCTACATTCTAAACACCTGAGCTACCCAGCCAGCGCTCACATTTTTTCAAAATTCATTTTTATTTACTTACTGTTTAGAAAGAGGGGAAGGGAAGGAGAAAGAGAGGGAGAAAAACATTGATGTGCAAGAGATATATCAGTCGGCTGCCTCTTGCAGGCCCCCAACCAGGGACCTAGCCCACAACCCAGGCATGTGCTCTGATCAGGAATTGAACCAGAGACCCTTTGGTTCTCAGGCAGGCACTCGGTCCACTGAGTCACACCAGCCAGGGTTCACATCTTAAATAACATGGAATTCCTGGGTGTGATGCTAGGGTGATTTTGAAGTTAATTGAAGAATGTTATAGACTGAGTGCTTGTAGCCTCCAAAATTTACAGGTTGAAACCTAATCCCCAGTGTGACGGTATTTGAAGGTAAGGTCTTTGGGAAGTGATTTGGTCATGAAGGTTGAACCCTTATAAATGAGATTAGTTCCCTTATAAAAGAGACTCCAGCCCTGACTGTGGCTTAGTGGGCTGGGCACCATCCTGAAGACCAAAATGTTGCTGATTCAATTTCCGATCAAGGTACGTAACCTAGGTTGCAGGTTCAATCCCTGGTAGGGGCGTGTACAGAAGGCACCTGATTGATATTTCTCTCTCACATGGATATTTCTCTCTCCCTTTCTTCCTCTCTCTAAAACCAAGGAACATATCCTTGAATGAGGATTTAAAAAAAAGACATTCCACAACATGTTTCCATGGCAGGTTGTAGCCATGGGATCTCCAACTAATGTGAGAACAACCTGGAGAGCTTTTGACGGCTCCGATCAGCATAATTCCTGCAGCTGCCACTTGCCTTTCCTCCGTCCTTCCATCCTGTGAAGACACAGCGAGATGGTTTTCTCTGAACCAGAAAGTGAGCCCTCACCAGATACCAAATCTGCTGGCACCCTGATTTTGGACTCCCAGCCTCCAGAACAAATATTCTAGCCTGAGTGGATTAAGACAAAGTTTTGGGATAATTCCTGATCGGATGCACCGTTGATATTGTTACCGAGCAACAGTTGGGGTACTGCTGTCCGCTGCCACCCTCTAGGAAAAATTCCAGAGGCAAAGTTTTGGTGATAAAGAAAAGGAGTCTTTATTCAAAAGCTATATAATTTTGGAATAACAAGTTTCCAAAAGAATTAGTCATTTAGGCCTATGAAGGCTAAACTCCTTAACACCCTGTGTTCTCCTAGGATTCCCCCATTAGTTTTTAGTTATCTTATTTCTATAGGATTAGTTTATAAACTGAAACAACATAAGATACAAAAACCACACAATTTTGGAAGAATGGCAGGCTTCTGCCTCAGAGCTTGTCCCCTCTAAGACACCCAAAGAATAAGCCTGCCACCCTCTGCCAGGCCAGCCTGATCCAAAGCTGCACCCAGAGTTCCTTCCCATCCAAAATACCATCCGTTGGGAAACGCAGGCAGCTGCAGCACAATCATCCAGGCACCCTTGAGGAAGGAGAGCCCAAGAGCCAGAGAGGGCCAGTCCAGCAGGCAGGGAGCCCATGAGCCAAAGAGCCAGCCCTCTTTTTATTTCCTTTCACTCTGGAGGCATCCATCTTCTCAGCCAGTCCGTTCTAGACTATTTACCGTCGTCCTGGCAGGCTCCTCCTACCGCCTCTCCCTGCTTCTCCCGAGTGATCTGATCAGATCTCTCTGTATCAATATGGTAACGATTTAAATCATATTCCCTTTGCCCTCACTCTCTGTGGGCCAACACCGGGCTCACTAACCCCCACAAAGCAGCAGCCCTTCTTTCTTCTCCCCTCTGGGCAACTTAAAAAAAATTTACTTATTGATCTAGAGAGAGAGAGAGAGAAAAAAAAAATCATCCATTTGGTGTTCCATTTACTTATGCATTCATTGGTTTCTTCTTGTATGTGCCCTGTCAGTGGATCAAATCCTCAACCTCGGCGCCCCAAGGCAGCACTCTAACCAGCTGAGCTACTGGGCCAGGGCTGTGTAGCATCTTGAGCGGTAGTTCTCAAAGAGGCAAGGGAGGCACATGCCAGAGTCAGCAGGGTAACCTTACAAACTACAAATGCCCACTATCCCTTTCTTTCTTGCCTACCAAGGAATCTGCTATGCCTTTTCCCCACCTTCCGCACCCTGGAGAATCATTGTCTTAAAGCAAATGCTATATGAGCAGAAAGAAGAAGTATATACATAGAGAAATGTACAAAGGGAATTCTGAATTTAAAAAGATCTCATCCTTATTTAGAACTTGTTCTAACTCTTATCCTATGACTATATCCACACTATTGACTGTTTGCTGTGGACAGAGCTTTCCCCCAGCATGCAAGGAAGATTGAGCCCAGCCGTGAGTTTCTTCCCTTCTGTTCCTTTTTGTGTTACCTCCAGTCCTGGGAAGCACAGGTTCTATTAGCTAGTTTCCCTCCTGGATGCTAAAGAACCCTACTGTCCTACTCAGGACCCAGCCGTTCCTATTTTGCTTTGGGCAGGATTCTGTGTCCCAGACTTAGGGACTGTTCTTATTTGGGACTTCAGTAAGTGAATTCCCTTGGCTTTAGGATTCTGATCCTGCAGAAGTCAGAAGCCTTCTTTGTCCTTTGCTAGGGTTGCCAGGATCAGAACTTCCTTTATTGGTCCTTATCTGTTACCTCTCTGGCTTGAAATCCCCTGTCTGCAGCCCCTCTACCCCAGTAGATCCTAGTCTTGTGGAAAAAAAAAAAATCTAGAATCAGGTGTGTCCAACCTTTTGGCATCTCTGGGCCACACTGGAAGAAGAAGAGTTGTTTTGGGCCACACATTAAATACATTGCGACACATAATCACACACAAAAAAATCTCATAATGTTTTAGTTAAATTTACAATTTTGTGTTGGGCTGTGTCCACAGCCATCCTGGGACCCATGCAGCCCATGGGCCACAGGTTGGACACCCCCGCCTAGGTTCCATCTTAGATCTGCGATTCTGGGATTGCTCTGCCTCCACTATGTTCTCCAGCCAAATTCTTGGAGTCATTTCTTAGGAGTCAGATTTCTCAAGTGGTTTGTTCTAACCCAGTCTGCAGCTTATTTTCTCTAGAAGTTCCTGCTGTCGGGGCGTTTGCCGTTTTCCCCACGCCCTGGCCACATTTGCCTTCAGGGGTCCCAGATACTTCTAATCTTGTTACCAGTGGTGGGTGAGGAAATTCTTCTACCTGTTTGTCTTTTAGATTACTTTTTAAAATGTATTGATTAATTTCAAAGGGAGGAAGGTGGGGAGAGAAACATTAATTTGTTGTTCCACTTATTCATGCATTTATTGGTTGATTTTTTAAAAAGATTTTATTTATTTATTTTTAGAGAGGGAGAAAAAGAGGGAGAGAAACATCGATTGGTTGCACTCTGACCAGGGGCCAAACCCACAACCCTGGCATGTGCCCTGACCAGGAACTGAACCAGTGGCCTTTCTCTTTTCAGGAAGATGCCCAACAAACTGAGCCACACCAGCCAGTCAGGGCTATTGGTTGATTCTTGTTTGTGCCCTGACCGGGGAATCAACCCACAACCTTGGTGTATTTGGGGCAATGATCTAATCAATTGAAGGAAGAAGAGATTCTCTTCCTTTTAGCCCCTCTGGCAGCTCACTTGCCCCAACCCAAGTCTAGCTTAATGACTCACATCTGGCTCATGACCCCTGATCCTACCCATTCACTACTGCAACCTTTTGTCTTAGCTGCAAGCATCCGCTCAGATTGGGATGAGGAAGGGGAACGTGAACTCCATAAGCCACAGTGCTACCTTTTATAATATTTTTAAAAAAGATTTTAGCCCTGGCTGCGGTGGCTCAATGGATTGGGTGCTGACCTGCGAACTGAAGGGCCCCTGGTTCAATCCCCCATCTGGGCACATTTCTGGGATGCAGGCCAGGTCCCCAGTAGGGGGCACATGAGAGGCAACCACACATTGATGTTTCTCTCTCTCTTTCTCCCTCCCCTCCCTTCTCTCTAAATAAATAAAATCTGAAAAAAATAAAAGTTCTATTAAAAACAAGATTTTATAATGTTTATTTATTTTTAGAGAGGGGAAGGGAGTGAGAGAAAGATCTATGGTTGTCTCTTACATGCTCCCAACCAGAGACCTGGCCCACAGCCCAGGCATGTGTCCTGACCTAGAATCAAACCAGTGACCCCTCGGTTTGTGGGACAATGCCCAACCTACTGAGCCACACCAGTCAAGGCCCTTTTATAATATTTTATTTTTTTTTAAGATTTTATTTATTTATTTTTAGAGAGGGGAAGGGAGGTTGAAAGAGAGAGAGAGAAACATCAATGTGTGGTTGCCTCCCACACACCCCCTACTGGGGACCTGGCCCGCAACCAGGCATGTGCCCTGACTGGGAATAGAACTGGAAACCCTTTGGTTGGCAGGCCAGCACTCAATCCACTGAGCCACACCAGCCAGGGCTAATATTTTAAAACAAATGTTAAATCAGAATATAAACAGCTCTCACCACGGGAAGGGGCATCTTTCTCCACAAGGAGGAGATGTATACATGTGCTCACCTCTGTGATGCCGAACCCAGGGCAGCATTTTGGCACCATGTAGGAGTAGAAACAGGTGGATGATGTGTTCAGTCCAGCGCTGTCCCTTCCTGAGACAAGTCCTGGGGAGTTGAGGGGTTCCCCCTGAACCATTTCCTTTTGGGGAAAGAAAATGGTTCAGCTAAGGCTGTCTTCTTAGCTCCAAGGAGGAGCCTACGTCTCTCCCAGTCTCCAGTCCCAGCAATCTGGTTCCTCCTCCACACTCTCCCAGGGCGTGCCTGATTACGTTCAGGGTTTATTGACCCTTGGATGAGGCCACATTGCACTCCCGGTAGTTTTAGGTCACATTCCAGCTATCAGCGTTCCTAGATTTAACCCGATTCCGGAGACCATAAGCAGTCATTCAACATTTCTAGGGGCTTACTATCAAATTTGCTCTGCCTTTATGTCCTTGGAGCAGAGATTTTTTTCTAGGACCATCTGGCCATCTGACTCCTTAGAGTTGCTGCCAATAACACAGAGGGGAAACTCCGGCCCAGCCCTAGGATACCAGAGTGGTTTCTGGTGATGGCTTCCACTTTGGCAGGTCAGTCAACTGCAACCAGTTCCTGTGTTTCACAGTCCTTACAGTGGAGCTGTGTGGTTCCTCCAGGAGCATAAAAGGAAAACAGAAGGAGGAGGACTGGAGAGAGAAAGGCTCTTGCAAAAAAGAGAGGAAGTAAGTGATGCTGAGGGAGGACAAAAAGGTGAATAGCAGCAGCAGCAGCAGCAGCAGCAAAAAAATCAGGAGTGTGAGGGTGTGAGGGAAAGGCAGAAATGCAGGGTTCTACTTTACTACAGCATTAACTGGAGTTCCTGGTTAACCTTTTACAGTGACCTGTCAAATATGCATAAAAAAAGAAGGCAGCTCACAGTTTGAATTGATAATCTACAGCCATACCAGCCTGAACACGCCCATCTCGTCTGAATTGATGATAAAGCCCAGCGTTTGCACAGTCCCCTTTGGGTAGAGCTGTGGGCTAACCCCCCAGGTTTCCTCTGAAACGGGGTCTCAGAATTCAGAGTCAGGGAGACTAGTAGAGCCAAGTGGCTTTCTCACACTCCTGTGCCCTTGTATTGACAGAAGGTCCCCTGCATCTTAGTGACTGAGATGCCAACATTATCTCTGAAGATAATTCAGTTTATCTCTTTCTTTCTTGTGTTTTCCTTCCTTTTATTCTGCTTTGTGTTCTCTTTTGGCCTCCTTGATTCTGGATAAGTCATTAAACCTTTCTGAATCTTCTGCATCCATTAAATGGAAATAAGAACACTTTCTTCGGCCTTTTCACTAGAATGCTGCAAAGATCAAATCAACTCTCATTTATAAAAGTGCTGCGCATACTGTAAATTGCAACACAAATGTTAATTGTGATGGCTGTAATCTACAATGAAATAAATTGCTTTCCCCAACATACAAGCTTTTTGTCTCTCAGTATGATTATCAGGAAGGGTACTATTAGTATGTTTTCAGAATTTCCCTAGCTCCTAGGCAGAAGGAAATGCTTAAGGGAACTTGGAAAACAACCGCTGAATCACTGGGATTAAGATGGAGGCTGTATTCCCAGTGTTTTCTCTTCTACGGCAGTGATCCAGCTCATATATTCACAGCTCACAGCCTTGCTCTCCCTCCATTCAGTTAAGCAGGGTTTTTAAGGCCAGACCCCCCCCCCCCACCAAGAGCTATGGATTCAGGTTCTGCATATCTATTTAGAATGAGTCTACTTGGGCCCAGAACATCTGGACCCCATCTAAATACTGAGTGTGCGTGTAGGGGATGACCTTGAAAAGGCTATAGAAATAATGGACCAGCAAGGAGGGCCTTCTGTGTAGTCTGAGTGAGATAACTCTAAACCAACTGGAGAGAGGAACAGGATAAGTGACTAAGAGAAAAGAAGAGCTGATCTCTGGTAGAAATAGCTGGGCAGTGCCAAAGAGGGAATGTAATATGACATAAAAATTCAAGAAGAGGGTTTGAGACTGTGCAAAAAGCAAAAATAATGAGGGAACAGAGAATGTTTTAGAATCTGTACGTATCCTTTTGTTCTTCTAGGAGGGACAGAGGCTTGGTGGAGCTTTGGGACTATATAGAACTTTCTTGAAAGGACATACAGGTAGGTTAAGGTCAGATGGCACGTGGTGACCCTCAGTATGTGATTTCCTTGTGCATGTAGATGCACAACACCTGGCTTTGACTAGAAATAGTAATTAGGAGATGGCCTTCTTCTGTCATAAGAGACTGCTTGCTCATATGTGGAGCGCCCAGGACTGTGGCTGGATATCAATAAGCTGTTAGTGTAATGGCTTTGACAGCCTAAACGCAGTCTGTTTTAGTGTCAGGCACGGCTGCTCTTTCCCCAAGCTTTCGCACAGTGCAGTTAGAAAAACTGTAGGCGTCGCTTCTCAGTAAAGGATTAGTTGTTGCTGTTGCCACTCCTCTTAAGTCTGTCCGCAGAGAATGAAGAAATAGGTCAAGGCTCACCCATCAGTCCTTCTGAACTGACCTTCACTGGAGGTTTCTCTGTTGTCCACACTTTCACTTTCTTTCCACTTCACTGTAAGGAGTTAGTCTTTTCTCCACAACCACCAGAAGGAGTCAGAGAGCAGGCCTGCCTGGGTGATGCCAGGGGCGGCTTAGCTCCACTAGGGTTTATAGCTCGACCCCTACCGCCCACCCCATTTGCTTCCTCTGACAGCAAATGCAGAGGTTACAGAGCATCAGGTTTGTTTCCCAGAGTGGGGAGGAGGGCTATGAAGGAAGAGAGACAGCATATCGAAACGCACTTCCAAAACGAAAATGATTTCTGTGGCACATGGCGCTACTGAGGGAGAGGTGATGACAGCCTCCTCCCGTTTGGGGAACAGTTCCCAACGTTGTCTGTAGGCGGGTTCACGTGACACATTCTTAAACCCAGTTCCGTTCTGTGCTGTGTTTGCTCCTCGTTCACATCTCAGTAACGGTGGATCTCTCCACCTTTGTATCTGACTTTGCCTCCCAATTGGTTGTCGAGCTGCGGCTGTATTTATGCTCTGAGTCGGGGAACCTCATCGTCCCAGTTCTACATGCTCATGTGAACGGGAACGTTGAATTGTATGAATGTTCATACCTTAAGAGAATTATTATTAAAAGGTTGGGTGTTCTTCACAATGTTTGAATGTGAAAAAACTAATACAAATTGCTGGAGAAGTGATATCCATGATGCAAATTTGCCTGGAATCCATCCTGGATCCAGTTTGCCTTTCTGAGAAATAAAAATTGGATTGTGACATTTTTTGATTGGTGTTTCTATATAAAGAGGTTTTTGGCTTTTTAGTGTTGTTGCTTTTCTCTTCTCACTCCTCTAAGAATCTTTGCCAACATGCTGCTGACATTTGAAGAAGAGAATAAAGACAGTTTGGCTTCTTGTAAGTTTTTCTGTTTCCTTGGTGATGTAAATAATTATGAAACGTATAAAAAGTTTTTAGCAAATTCAAATTTCATTTTGAAGAAGCAGGTTTGTTACCTGTGGTAAGGGCTAAGGAACAATCTCAGCAAGAAATTCTCTGGTCTTCTTTAACTCGCTTTAAATCAGAAAATCTACCCTGAAACATAGAAGCTACTGAGACGCCAGTTCTAATGCAAACATAAAACACATACTTTATAAGGTCCAGTAAAGCTGCCCAGGTGTATGGGTGACTTCAGGCCTCACCTCTGAGAGCCAGAATGATTCTCTGCCGTCTTCAACTTTACTAGGAGAATCCTGTGCAATGGGCAGACCTAGAGGCCAGGAACTTGAAAGGAAGGGCTGAATCCCCGAAACTGAGTGAGGAGCTATGCAGATCTCAACTGTGGAATATTCGAGTTCAGGGGTTCACGAGGAAGAAGGAAAATATGGGACTGCTGCTCCGGAGAGGTCTTACTTCAATCGCGCTCTCTGTGGCGTATTTTTCACTTCGGCTGTTCTAAACTTTCTCATGTTCTTCAAGTGTTCAATTTCCCTTTTCCTTCCTTTCCCACCACTTGTTCTTGTAATCTTAGCAAATGACCTTGTTCCCTTCCTATCTCACAGGTGGAAATAGGAGTTCTACCATTTATTGTTTTCTGTGTGACCTTGTTAAAGTTACTTCACTTCTCGGTGACTCTGTTTCCTTAACTGTAATATAGGCATAACAACAGTACAGGCAGACCTCAGGCATCCTGTGGGTTCATCTCCAGGCCGCCACAACAAAGTGAGTCGTAATATTTTTGCTGGCGAAGGGTCTTATCTTCAATTTCTAAAAAGTGCAACATCCGTGAAGCGCAGCGAAGTGCAATGAAATGAGTTATGCCCGAACTTATCTTGGATTAAATGAATTAGTATATAAAAATTGTTTAGGCCAGTACCATGGTGAATGCTTTATAAATTTATTGTCTCTTAATTTTACTTAGAAGACAGAGGCTAATGACATAAACTCCATTATCCAAACTCCTCTCCACCTAAAAGTAATATCTATCACTGTCCATTCCTGCCTCTGTCTCTTTACCTCAGAGTAAAAGGCTGTCTTATTTCTCCATCTGCGCTTTCCACCTGTGTCTTGATCCCACCCTCTCGTCTCTTCGAGAGAACTTATTACGTGAATTATTTTCTCTTCACATTTTAAATTGGTTCCTTTTTCCTGGCTTCCTTTTCTCATTCTCAGACACCCAGGTCTCTCCTATTTTGAAAAGGGCTTCCATTTGACCCCACTCTCTTTAAGCTACTGTCCCATTTTCCTTCCTCCTTTCACTGCCAAATACTGTGAGCCTCCACGTCTTCATGACTCATTCTCTCCTTATTCCTCCGCCATCTGGCTCTTTCCCCCAGCCCCCACTCTCACATGGCTGTGTCTGTGGTCTTTTATCTCCCAATTTAAAGACTTTTCTTGGTTCCTGTGCTCCTCACCCTCTTTGCAATGGTCAGTATGGCTGACCGCCACCTGCTCCGAGGGGTCCTCTCCTCTCGGCCTGTGTGCAAATGTGTTGTGCTGCTGCTTCTCGTGCCCTGTGGCTTCTTTGTCTCATGCCCTTGCAGATTCCTTTTCTTTCTTTCTGCCCCTCAGCAACCTCCTGAAGTGTCTCCGCTCTCTTGCCCTTTGCTCTCCTTTTCGTCTCCTGCCTCACCACGATTTCTCGAGCACAGCTCCTTCATCGTGCCTTGCACTCCCCTCTTCAGTCTCATCTTGCATCATGTTTGCTGTCACTCTGTGCTTTGGTCATGGTGACTGTCTTCCAGTTTCTTAAAGGCTCTGTGGCCTGTCCGATATAGGCTTTTTGTTATTGATGTTTAACTGGCACTTACCTTCATCTTTATTGTAATTTTTTTCTATTTAAAAAATTGAGATGTGATCCACATAGTACAAAATTCACCCTTTTAAAGTATACAATTCAGTGGATTACAGTGTATTTACAAAGCGGTGCCACCATCACCACCATCTCACTCCATAACATTTTTATCACCTCAGAAAGAAACTCTAGCCCTAGCTGGTGTGGTTCAGTGGATTGAGCCCCAGCCTGTGAACCAAGAAGTCTCTGGTTCGATTCCTGGTCAGGGCATATGCCTGTGTTGTGGGCTAGGTTTCTCTTTGGGGACGTGTGAGAGGCAACCAACTGATGTTTCTCTCACACATCGATGTTTCTCTCCCTATCTTTTTCCTTCCCTTCCCCTCTCTCTGAAAATAAATAAATGAAAAGAAAAATACAAAACCCTATACCCATTAGCAGGCCCTCCCTTTCTCCCTTGCCCTCCAGCAACCCCTGGCAGCCACTAATCTACTTTCTGTCTCTATGCTGTAGACTTCTGCACATGCTGTTCTTTTCGCCTAGAACGTTTGCCCTCCCATCCACTAGTCAACTTCTACCCTTCCTTCAGTGATTAGTGCCAACTTCCTCGAGCAGCTCAGTTTCTCTTATTAGGCCATCATGGGAGTCGACATTCGCCAGGACAAAGACTGAAAGTTTCTCCACAGGGGGCCCAAGAGCCAGCACATCTACCCGAGGCTGTTGGTCCAGCTATACAGGTTCCTGGCCAGGCGAACCAACTTCACCTTCAACCAAGTGGTGCTAAAGAGGTTTTTCAAGAGTCGCACAAACCTCTGTCCCTTTCCCGGATCATCCAGAAGATGAAGCTTCCTGGCTGCGAGGGCAAAACTGCTGTGGTTGTAGAGACTATAAGTGATGATGTTTGTATCCAGGAGGTGCCCAAACTGAAAGTATATGCTCTTCGTGTGAGCAGCTGCGCCCGGAGCTGCATCCTCAAAGGCGAGGGCAAGATCCTCACCTTTGACCAGCTGGCCCTGGACTCCCCCAAGGGCTGTGGCACCATCTTGCTTTTTGGCCCTCGCAAGGGCGGAGAGTGGAGAGGTGTAAAAACATTTCAGCAATGCCCCAGGAACCCCTCACAGCCACACCAAACCCTGCATGCGATCCAAGGGCAGGAAGTTCGAGCACTCAAGAGGCCGGCAGGCCAGTGGAGGCTACAAAAACTAACCCCAGATCCTACCTTGTTAAAAAGATTTTGGATGCTGAAAAAAAATTTTTCTCTTAGTATATGCTTTCATAGGAATATGCACCTCTTTGGGGCATGTATTATAAACTTCAGTTTTATATTTACTTACAGAATTCTTTGCTGTGTGTCAAATACACACATATATGTGTTTTTAGGGGGAGGCATTTATACATGAGTAAAATGCTGCGTCTCCATCTGTGACAGTTTCACTTTAATATAATAGTATGACACCCAACGTGGCTAAGACAAAAATCATATTTTTCTCCCAAAACCAATTCCTCCTTCATACTTCACCATTTGATGATACTTACTTATTCGCTCTCTCTTTTTCTTTGTTTTTGAGAATTTAAAAAAATGTTTATTTGAACCAAACTGATGACTTACGCCAGGGAGCAACATCTCAAATGCTCTCGATGCTTCCTTATTCTCCAGGGCACACAGGCTCAGAATCAAATCAGATTTTTTATTCCTTTCTTCCTCTTGTCTTCAATATTCAGTACTCCTCAAATCCTCACATCCTGTGAATTCTTTTGTAAGTTCTTGTATTCAAGCCCTTAGTACAATGTCCTTAATTGTCAGTAAACATTTGCTGATAATTGATTACTTTGGGAGGTATCCGTAGGGAAGAAATGGTTACAGCTATGATGTTGGGTGAGACTTTATTTTTATTTTAAATTGATTTTGGAGAGAGAGGAAATGAGGGTGGAGAGAGAGACAGACAGACAGACAGATTTGTTGTGCCTTGACTGGGGATCGCACCCGCAACTTTGGTAAATGGAGATGAAATGAAGCTCTAACCAACTGAGCAACCTCACCAGGGCTGTTGAGTGAGACTTTAGAAACTGCCAAATAGATGAGGTGGAGGGAGAGGGGAGCGGGGAGGGGAAGGGAGAGGGGAGAGAGAGGCTAAAGCAGATAGTGGAGGATGGCAGTGGAAGAGACTCAAGAGACACCTATAACACAGAGGTCTGGAGAGGAACCGCGAAGTGATGAACAAAGCGAACGGAGAGCCTGGCTCATACACTGCAATTCATTCACTTACTGAGTACTGTCTATTGCTTGCCTGGTACTCAGATTGTGGTGATACAAAGATGATTCAGAAGTTGTGTCTTCCTAAAGAAAGTCAGGACATAGAAGGAGAGAAACAGGTAAATACAAACTTACAACAAAATATGACAAGTGTTATAATGAAAGTATTCACAAAGTGTTCTGAAAGCAAGAGGAGGTGGTGACTAAGACTGTCTCAGCACAGGGGTGGGTAAAGGTGGGCGTCACAGGGTGATGGGGACTCCAGCAACCTGAGATGGGAAGGAGTGACAAGCCAGGAAGACAACCGCAAGAAGCCTGGGCCCATGTGAAGCTGCAAATCATTTTATTTAGATTTAATATAAAGGGTAGGAAGGAAGTATCCTGGGAATTCAGGCTGGGGCTACATTGTGAGGAGTCTCCTAGCAAGGTGAAGAATTTTATCTTTATTTTCCAGTTTATAGAGAGTCAGCAAAGTTATTATTATTTTTAAGTCAACTTCATTAGGTATACTTTACATACTTTATAATATTTAGATTTTAAGTCTATAGTTCAAATAATTTTGGTAAATTCTTGTAACTGCTACCCCAATCAAGATAAAGAACATTTCCATCAGTCCTGAAAATGCCCTTGTGCCCTTTGCAATTGATCCTCCCTCTTCCCCAAAGAAGCTACCGATGTGATTTTTATTGTCATATGTTTTGGTTATCTATTGATATGTAAAGCCATCCCCAAATCTAGTGACTTAAAATAACTAAAACCATTTATTTGCTCATGAGATAGCAACCTAGTCAGGGTTAAGTGAAATCGATTTGTTTCTGCTCTCTGTAGCATCAGCGAGGATAGCTCCACTGAGGCTGGAGAAGCCACGTCCCGGATGACTTGCTCACATGGATGGCAAGTTGGAATAGCTCTTGGCTACGAGCTCAGCTAGGACTGTTATGTAGGGACCTAATTTTTTCCTCCACATAGCTATTTAGGCTTCCTTGAAACATGGGTTCCAAAAAGGAGAAAGTGGAAGCTTCCAGTCCTTTAAAGACTAGACCCCAAACTGGGACATTATCACTTCTGTTGTATTCTGCAGGTCATATCAGTCACAACACCAGCCCAAATTTGAAGGGGACAGAGAAATAAACCCACCTTTCACTGAGGATAGTGACAAAGAATTTGGACCATCTTTATTCTACCACATTATACATTAATTTTGTTGGTTCTAGAATGTCATACAAATGAAATCATATAGGGTGTATTATTATATATCTGGCTTCTTTTGCTCAACACGTGTTTAGAGATTTATCCAAGTTGCCACATCTATTATTGGTTCTCTCCTTTTTATTGTTGAGTAATAGTCCATCAATGATTAATCTGTTTATCTATTTATCTGTTGATGGACATTTGGCTTGTTTCTAGATTTTGGCTGTTATGAAGAAAGCTGTCATAGGCCCTAGTTGGGTAGCACAGTTGTCTGAGCATTGTCCCCATACGCTAAGGTTCTGGTTTGATCAGGGCACATACAGGAGTCAACCAGTGAATGCAGAAATGGGGGTACAGCAGATCAGTGTTTTTCTCTCTCTCTCTCTAAAGATCAGTGAATTAAAAAAAGAGCTGTTATAAAAATTCTCATATGACACTGTTTTGGAGATATATGTTTTCATTTCTTTTGAGCAAATACCTAGGAATTGTATTTCTGGGTCATAGTACAGTATATGTTAAATTTTATGCCCTGTCTGGGTAGCTCGGTTGGCTAGAATATTATCCTGATACCGCAAGGTTGAGGCTCAATCCCGGTCAGGGCACATACAAGAGTCAGCCCGTGAGTGCATACATAAGTGATACATAAATCTCTGCCTCTCTCTCTCTCTCTCTCTCTGTGTGTGTGTGTCTCTCTCCTTTCCTCTCTCTCTCTTAAATCAATAAATAAAATAAAATAAAGTAAAATTTATGAAAATTGCGAAACTACTTTCCAAAGAATTGTACCATTTTATACTTCCAGCAGCAATGTAAGAGAATTATAATTGCTCCAAATCAAACTGACACTTGCTAGTGTCAGTTTTTTTAATTGTAGACATTCTGGAAGATATGAAGTAGTATCTCATTATGGTTTTTATTTATATTTTTCTGATAATTAATAGTATTGTACATCTTTGCATTGCTAGTTGGATATTTTTAGATTTTTTTTTGTTGTGTCAGTTCAAGTCTTGTCTACTTAAAAAATATTTAGTTGCTGTCTTATTATTGTGTTATAGAGGTTCTTATATATTCTGAATATTTCTCCTTGGTCAGATGTATGTATTATGACTACATTTAATGGATTGGAAAATGATATTATTAAGATATTAGTTATTCAGAAATTGATCTGTAAATTCAGTGCAATTCCAATTAAAATACCAGCAGGTTTTTCATAGAAACTGACAAGCTGATTTTAAAATGTATGTGACAATATAAAGGACTTAGAGTAGACTAAATAATTTTGAAAAAGTTGAAAGACCGATACTGTCTGACTTCAAGACCTCACTATAAAGCTACAGAAGTCAACACAGCGCGGCATTAGCATGCGTACAAATGCAACAGAAGAGACATAGAAATAGACCAAACGTGCGGAGTCAATTGGTTTGTGAAAAAGGCTGTTGTCGTAGGCAGTCTCTAAGATGGCCCCCCTTGATTTCTGCCTCCTGGTATAATCTCTTCCCCTGCGTGTGGGCTGACAGAAGTGACAGGATGTTACTCCTGGAGTTAGGTTTAAAAAAACTGTAGCTGACATCTTGTGGACACTCTCTCTTGGATGGCTTGCTGTTGGTAAAGCACCAGCGGCCGTATTGCAAGGCAGCCCTCCGGAGAGGGCCAGGCGGCACGGGACCTAGGCCTGCTGAGACCCGCACGAACGAGCTTGGAAGAAGACTGCTGTTCCCCTGAGTCACACCCTTACATGAGACTACAGCCCTGGCCAACGGCTTGGCTCAACCTCACGAGAAACTTTTTTCCAGAGCACCCAGCTAAACTGTACCCAGATTTCTTTACCACAGAAACTGTGAGGTAATAAATATTTGCTGTTTGAAGCTTCTAAGTTTTGGGGTAATTTGTTTCAGAGTGATAAATAACTATGACAGGTACCAAGGTAATATAGAGGAGGAAAATAGTCTTCCACAAATAGTGTTGGATCCATCTGATATCCTTATGGAAAAAAATGAACCTTAACCCCTACCTCACAATATACACTGCTATTAATTTGAGGTATATATTAGACCTAAATGTAAAAGCTAAACTATAAAACATCTGCAAAAGCACAGAAGAAAATCTTTACAACTTCGGGATGGGCAAAGCTTTCTTCATGAGATATAATAAGTACTAATCATAAAGAAAAGGTCGATAAGTTGGACTTTGTCAATGGTTTTACGTGGAGGCATTATGTATGTGATCTGTGCTTCAGAAAAGTAAGGTCAGTCTGGCTGCGGTGTGGAAGGTGGATTGGAGAGGGAGAGAGACTGCAGACAAGGAAGGCACGTAGCCGTCTACTGTAAGAATTGAGTAAAGTGCTGAATCAGAGAAGGACATAAGAGATACAGAAGAAAGGAAGGGACACACATGCGGAGACAAAGAGACACAGAGACAGTCTGACTTAGGGCACATACCATAGAGAAAATGTGGTATGATACGTTCTTTTTTTATTAAAAATCAAAACTGGGCTTTTGGTATAAGTTACAAATTACACAGTGATTTTCAGTGTAACATTTCATTAATCCTGGAATCCATCATAATCTTTTCTGCTCTGTCTTCCTGTCTGTCTCTGTCTCTGTCTCTGTCTCTCTCTCTCTCACACACACACACTCAACACTAGTAATCATTAGAGGCAGGCAAATCCAGTGAAGTTGAAATGGTAAATGAGGCCCTGACTGGTGGGGCGCAGTGGGTTGAGCATAGTCCCACAAACTGAAAGGTTGCCAGTTTGATTCCTGGTCAGTGCACGGGCCTGGGTTGTGGGCCAGGACCCTGTTAGGGGCATGAGAGAGACAACCAATTGATGTTTCTCTTGCACATCGCTGTTTTTTTCTTCTTTGTCCTTCCCTTCCCCTCTCTCTAAAAATAAATAAGTACAATCTTAAAAAAAAAAAAAAAGAAATGGTAAATGAGTATCAGAACATCAGTCTAGCTCTGGCTGGTGTGGCTCAGTGGATTGAGCGCTGGCCTGCAGACCCAAAGGTCACCGCCTCAATTTCCAGTCAGGGCACGTGCCTGGGTTGTAGGCCAGGTCCCCAGTGGGTGCTTCTCTCGCACATCGATGTTTGTCTACCTCTTTTTCCCTGTCTCTAAAAATAAATAAATAAAAATCTTGAAATGCTTAAAAAAAAAAGAAACATCAGTCTTAGGCCCTGGTGGGCGTGGCTTGGTTCTGTGTATGGAAAGGTTGGGGTTTCAGTCCCTGGCCCCCTGGATGGGGTGTGTATGGGAGGCAACCCATAACTGTTACTCTCTCATATCGATGTTTCTTTTTCTCTCTCTTCCTTCCTCTCTCTCTCAAATCAATAAATGTATCCTCTTGTGAGAACTGAAGAAAAAAATCAGTCTTACTTTGTATGTGCATTCATTCTTTCATCCAGCCAACAAATATCTGCTGTCTTTTTATAAAAATTGTGGTAAAATATATACGACATAAAATTTGCCATCTTAATCATTTAAACTGTAGTTCAGTAGTGTTAAGTAAATTTACATTGTTTTTCAACCAATCCCCAGAACTCTTTTCACCTTGCAAAATCGAAACTCTGTTTCCTTTAAACAACAACTCCCTGTTTTCCCCTCCCTCCAGACCCCGGTAACATATCTACTTTATGTCTCTATGCATTTGATTACTTTAGGTACCTTATGTAAGTGGAAATATAAATAAAGGATTTGTCTTTTTGTGCCTGGCTTAATTCACTTAGCACAATATCTTCAAGGTTCATCCATGTTGTAGCATGTGACAGAATGAATGCTTCTTCTTTTTTAAGGCTGAATAATATTTCATTGTATATATACATGATCTGGCAGAAGTAATGTCTGCTTAAGTGTGGTTGGTAGGGTAATAATATAGGTGTGATCATTTATAGTTTTAATTTGAACATGTCATCTAAAATGTCATATGGTGTGCTTGAGTGTGATATTGTTATGTCACAGAATTACATGATTATGATTTTGTAATAAAAAAGGGGCATTATTTGTGCCAGACCTTGTGTTTGCTTATACTAGCAGAATTATTCCACTTACCCTTACTAAGAACGTTCACAGTGTAGGGCATTAGAAACCTGTCTAGTCTACTGTAAAAACAATATAGACGACATATTTTTAAAAAAGATTTTGTTTATTTATTTTTAGAGAGGGGGGAAGGGATGGAGAAAGAGAGGGAGAGAAATATCAATGTGTGGTTGCCTCTCATGTGGCCCCCACTGGGGACCTGGCCCGTAACCCAACTGGAAATCAAACCGGCGACTCTTCAGTTCACAGCCCATGCTCAATTCACTGAGCCACACCAGCTGGGGCAAGATGGCATATTTTATATTCTTTTTTTAAAAGTATATCTTATTGATTATGCTATTACAGTTGTCCCATTTTCTTTTTCCCCTTTATCCCCTTCTGCCCTGCCCCCCTCCCTCCGGCATTCCCCCCCTTAGTTTATGTCCATGGGTTGCACATATTAGTTCTTTGGCTTCTCCATTTCCCATACTATTCTTAACTCCCCCTGTCTATTTTGTATCTACCATTTATGCTTCTTATTCCCTGTATCTTTCCCCCCAATCTCCCCCCCTCCCTCCCTGCTGACAACCCTCCGTGTGACCTCCATTTCTGTGATTCTGTTTCTGTTCTAGGTGTTTGCTTAGTTGGTTTTTGTTTTTGTTTTAGGTTCAATTGTTGATAGTTGTGAGTTTCTTGTCATTTTACTGTTTACAGTTTGGATCCTCTTCTTTTTCTTAGATAAATCCCTTTAACGTTTCATATAATAAGATCTGGGTGATGATGAACTCCTTTAACTTGACCTTATCTGGGAAGCACTTTATCTGCCCTTCCATTCTAAATGATAGCTTTGCTGGATAGAATAATTTTGGATGGAGGTCCTTGCCTTCATGACTTTCTGGCATGTAAGGTTTCTTTTGAGAAATCAGCTGACAGTCTTATGGGGACTCCTTTGTAGGTAACTCTCTCCTTTTCTCTTGCTGCTTTTTAAGATTCTCTCCTTATTTTTAATCTAGAGTAATGTAATCATGATGTGTCTTGGTGTGTGCTCCCTTGGGTCCCACTTCTTTGGGACTCTCTGAGCTTCCTGGACTTCCTGGAAGTCTATTTCCTTTGCCAGATTGGGGAAGTTCTCCTTCATTATTTCTTGAAGCTTTCAAGGGAGAAAAGGCATACAACTGTAACTGAACAATAATCAAAATTTAAAAAAAGAACTAAAAAAAATAAGCTTTCAATTTCTTGGTCGTCTTCTTCTCCTTCTGGCACCCCTATGATTCTGAGGTTGGAACGTTTAGAGTTGTCCTGGAGGTTCCTAAGCCTCTCCTTATTTATTTATTTTTTGAATTCTTGTTTCTTCATTCTGTTCTGGTTGAATGTTTATTTCTTCTTTCTGTCCCAGATTCCTTCCCTTCACTGTTGGTTCCCTGTATATTTTGCTTTATTTCACTTTGCATAGCATTCACTTTTTCCTCTATTTTGTGACCATACTCAACCATTTCTGTGAGCATCCTGATTACCAGTGTTTTGAACTCTGCATCTGATAGGTTGGCTATCTCTTCATCACTTAGTTCTACTTTTGAAGTCTTGATCTGTTTTTTCATTTGGGCCATATTTCTTTGTCTTGCCTCACCTATCATGTTGTAAGGGGTGGAGCCTTAGGTATTCAGCAGGGCAAGCCAACTCACTTCACCGTATTGTGGCACTGTCTGTGGGGGAGGGGTCAGAGAGGGAACAATGCTGCTTGCTTGGTTCTCTGCCAGCTTTCACTCACTTCCCCCACTACCCACAGCAAATTGGGCCCTTCTGGTGCTGATTCCTGGGTGAGTGGGTTTGTGTACCTTCTAGGACCTTGCAGGCCTCAGCAATGAACTCTCCTGTGAGGCTGGGAGTTTCTCCCATCACCACAACCCTTATAGGTTTTACAGCCAGAGGTTTTGAGGCTTTCTTTCCCTATGCTGGAACTCTGGGTTGAGCAGTCTGTCTCGCTCCCTAGTTGTTCCTCCCGGCTTACTTGCACATGAATATGGGACAGCCCAGTCCTCTAGCTGCCACCTCACCCACCCCTGTCCTCCAGCCACCGCCTTGCCAGGCGTCCTCTCTGGCCTGGCTGTGCGTCTCCACCCCTCCTACCAGCCTGGATGAGTGTTTCTTTAACTCCTTGCTTGTTGGACTTCCATACAGTTTGATTTTCTTACAGTTCTGGTTGTTTTTTGTTTTTACATTTGTTGTTGCCCTTTTGGTTGTGCGAGGAGGAAAAGTGTATTTACCTATGCCTCCATCTTTACCAGAAGTTCCCACATATTTTATATTCTGAAATCAACTTCAACATGCTATTATTATTATAGTGAAACACTTATATTTGTAAGTTCTCATAAAGTTTGAACTAATGCAATGTGGAGGAAATGGAAAATAGAGGTTGGATTTAAAAGAAATTTAAGTGCTAGAAGCAACAGAATTTTGGTCCTGGCTGGGTGCTCGGTTGGTTAGAGCGCCATCCTGATATGCGAGGTTATGGGTTTGATCCCTGGGCAGGGCATGAAAGAATCAGCCAATGAGTGCATAAGTAAGTAGAACAACAAATGTTTTTTTTTTTTTCTCTCCCTCTCTCTCTCTAAAAAAGAATTCAATGAAAAAGTTTTCTTTTTTTTTAAAGAAGCCACAGTACTTTACAACCAATTGATTGTCAAAAACAAATGAGAAGAAACAATTAAGGATAATGGAGTTTTCCTGGACTGGAAGAGTTATCAAAATGGTGGCATTATTGCCCATTTAAGGGAATACAGTAGTAGTTTGTGTGTGGGTTGAAAGAATGTATAATTAATTGACTTTGGAAATACTGAATTTCAGATGTGTATGGGTAACTCTGCCTTAGCTAAACCTTCCCTTTGTTATGAGTTGGTGATGAAGCTAGAAGAATATGAAAGCAACCACTGTGGGGAGACTGGGAAGGGAACATCTAAAATACTGTTATGTAAGTGAAGGGAAGTGTGAGTTTTGAGGGTATTTTTATTCTGAGGCATATAGTTATACACAATTTTAACCTCCTTTAAGTATCATCATTTTGCTTCAATAATGTCTACAGTTCAGCATTTTAAATATGTTAAGAGGAAAAATAAAACCCCTGAAATGAAAGCAGGAGGTAACGTAACAATTTGTACCAACAGATGGGCAATAGTCACCAAGGAGCCTGAAAGAGATCTGCAATGTAAGAATCTGTTAGTGTGCCTCTAGCACTGTCTAGGGGAGAAAGAGAATAGTGGAGAAAAAAAAGATTCAAGAATGTGTTGTATTGGAGAGAGGACAGGATGCTGGTTAGAATACAATCTTCGTCAATAAGTACTAGTCATATCTATAGAGTGCTTCCTATTTACCAAGGACTATGACAGGTATTCTAAATATTTTTATCTCTGAATCAGCATGATAATCCAAAAAATAAGTATGATGGGCCCCAATTTATAATTCAAGGCACTGAGCCTCAAAAAATTTAAAACCTGTTCAGGGTCAAAGTACAATAAGTGAGAGAACTGCAAGTTTACCCAGATGGGTCTGATTTCAAGGCCTGGGCTGTTTCCACTTTATCCAATAGACCCCAAACCTATTTGGGCATCAGTTTGCCTGGAGCATGTGTTAAAACACATTTTCCAGGGGTGGCCTGAGAACCAAAGGGTTGCCGATTGGATTCCCTGTCAGGGCACATCCCTGGGTTGTGGGCCAGGTCCCCAGTAAGGGGCACGTGAGAAGCAACCACACAATGATGTTTCTCTCCCTCTCTTTCTCCCTCCCTTCCCCTCTGTCTAAAAATCAGTAAATAAAATCTTAAAAAACTCGACATTTTCCAGCCTTCTACTCAACATTGTCTCACAAGATGGTAAAATTAGTATAGCATTTTTCTCTCAGCATTGTTGTTAAGATTTCAAATAGTACGGTGTATTGGAGAGTTTCATAAACTTCAAGTTTAACATAGATATGGTTTAATGGCCATAATGGTTTATCATGTGGTCATCTTATTCCCTTTCTTATATATTTATATTAATTAATTAATTAATTAATTATTACATTTTGAGGTAACATTTGTTAGTAACATTATACAATTTTCAGGCATACATTATAATTTAATATCTGTATACACTATAGCGTGTATATATCTAAATGAGATTCTATTTGTTGTCATTCATTTGACCCCCGTTTACACATTTTGCCTTTCTTGTACCCCACCTTCTCCTCTGGTAACTACCAATCTGTTGTCTGTAGTAAGTTTGTTTTTGTTTTGTTTGTTCATTTTTTTAATATTCCACATGTAAGTGAAATCATATGGCTTTTGTCTTTTTTCATCTGACTCATTTCATTTAGCATAATGCCCTCACAGTCCATTGATGCTGTCATAAGTGGCAACATTTCATTGTTTTTATGGCTGAGTGTGTGTGTATACAGATACATCTTCTTTATCCAGTCATCTCTCAGTGGACACTTGGGTTGCTCGCATATCTTGGCTATTGTAAATAATGCTGCAGTGAATATAGGGGTACATACATCTTTTCAAATTAGTGTTTTCATGTTTTTTGGATAAATACCCAGAAGTTTAGACTGATAAGAACAGATACTACACTTGATCTTAGCCAAAAGTCCAAGAAGCGATATGGATAAATACCCATAAGTTTAATCCCTTTCTTTTGATTTTCTAGTCAGGAAACAATTTTCTGATAATTAATTAGGCTCATCAAGTACCTTGAAACCTGAAAAGGGAGCCTGAAATTATGTTTCAGCTTGGTAGTATCCATTTTATAAATCAAGAAATGATTTATTTCTAATTCCCCAACCTTGATCATCCCTTTATGAACTAAAATAATGAAGTTTTTTTTAAAAAAGATTTTATCTTTAGAGAGAGGGGAAGGGCAGGAGAAAGAGAGGGAAACATCTACGTGTGAGAGCTAACTGGATGAGTGAGAGATACATCAGTCAGTGGCCTCTAGCTCACCCCCAACTAGGGACCTAGCCTGGAACGCAGGCATATGCACTAACTGGGTATCCAGTCAGCAACCTTTCATAGGCTGGCACTCAATTCACTGAGTCACACCAACCAGGGCATGAAATAAAATTTTGAAATCAGCAAAATTGAGGAATGAAGTTCAAAGCAGAAGAGGTATACATTATTTTAATTAGGGACTTCATTGGAGTAGAATATTAAGTTTTTATGTGGAGGTTGGTTTGTGAATAGTTTACAAAATTAACTTGTTTTGATGTGAGACTACCTTTTTTCTTGGTTCCAATATACCATAGCTAGTATTAGGTTGAGCCAGAAAATGTAAGGGGGCCATATCCATGGCCCCTTTAAAAAGCCTCCTGCCTTCTGTTCCTTCCTCCCCTGTCCCCCACTATCCCTAACAAGAGTAGTGTGTTTGTTTGTTTTGATTAGAGATTTAGTTTATTTAAGCCAGACAACTGTCGAGGAGCAATATCTCAAATGCTTTTTCCAGTAGTAAGTTTACCAAGAAAGGTCTGATCTTCTGCCTCAAAAGAAATTCTAGGTGTTAATTACTCTCCCAAGTGGGGTTTAAAGTTGTATGTAAATTAGCATTGTTTTCCACTAACCAGGAAAGACTGGTAGTTTACCAATAGGCAAATACTCCTGCTATTTTTTTTTTGCAATGTTCCCCAAGGCACTCAGCAGGCACTTACTAAATGCATGCTCCAAGAAGAAAAGTTTAGCAGTTTCCCCAAGACCACACAGATAGAAAAAGTAAGGGGGAGGGGACTGAAAGTGCCTGTTATATCCAGTTACACTCCCATAATTACTCAAATCGCCTTATTCTGAGTCCAACGACCGGCTTTCAAGGGGACATGAAAGGAATGCCCCGGAGGTGAGAGCCAGGAAATCGGGAGAGGTGCTTTTCCCGGCATGCTCTGCAGCACACCGAGGGGCGCCAGACGTATCCCGGCGTGCACCGGGGAGCGCCCAAGGGCGATGGTTCCCGGTTCCTGGAGGGGCACGCGAAGTTAAACCGGTAGGTGTGAGCTTTCATGGTTTTGAGACCTTGCTTTTTCGTTTTTCCTTTATGAGTACAACCCCCTAACGGCAGTAAAGGAGGCCCTCTAACTGGCCTCCCTTTTCCGCGTGCGAATGACTTTCGGCGCCGCTTCGAGCACGGTGCCAGGTGATTAGCGGTTAGGGGCAGGACTGAGCTAAGCACGTGACTAAAGCTGGCAGCCAATGAGTAGCCGGGTGGTCCAGCAGCGCGACGATTCCCGGACCCGTGAGCGGAGCGGAACGGCGCGTGGGTCCGCTCCGATCGGCCCCGGCAGGTACGCGCAGGCGCCTTGGTTGCCACGCGTTCCGCCCGTCCCCACGCGCCCAGTGGCGTGTACTTGGCGCGAGGTGTTGAAGAGTCAGTTTGGGTGTTTTTTGTGGGAGCGGGGAAGGAGAGGGTTGAGGGGGGGCAATGGCATCACGTGGACGCCACAGCCAATCGCAGGCCGAGGCGCACCCACCGCTTTCCCCGGCGCCCTGGGGTGCGACGTGTTCAGTGAGGTTCGGCTCAACTCTGACGGCTGGAGCTTTTTTTCGAAGCGCCTATGCGGCTTGTAAAATCTGGCCATGGGTTTTCGCGGTCTTTAGCACCCCTGTGAGCACGGACGACAAGTTCTCATCAAAATGGCTGCTGGAAAGAGTCGCCGAGCCGGGGGAGCGCTGGGGCCGCGTGAACGTCACATGATGAGGTTGGCAGCGCGTGCTGCTGGCGCGGGGAAGGGGGAGGATGGGAGAGGAGAGAGGCGTAGTCAGTCACGTGCCCTCGACTGCGCGGTCCTGTGCCTTTTCTGCGGTTTTGCACCGACCACATTGTCTGCTTTTACTCCTCCCACATGAAAGCGTGGCAAGCCTCGCCGATAACCAGTACGGTGTGGTGGAATGAGCCGACGTCTGGGAGTTAGAGGCCTGGGGTTTATCTAAGCCTTGGCTACTTTTGTAATTAGCAAGTCATGTTGCCACTCTCGGCTTTCATTTTCTCCTTTATATTTTAGCTGTGTATAGATTATTTTTTAAGGTCCTTCATATGGTATATGATCTCTGCCTTATTCCAGTTAACGAAGGACTTAACAGAGGGCAAATTATTAACAATTATGAGACAATTCCATCTTTTCACAGCAGTTCCCTCTCCCAACATTACACTGATGTGGGAAATCTGGTTGTGGCAATTCGTTATAATATTCTAGTACATTTGTCCATGTTTATCAATAGCATTTGTACTCCGTACCTGCCCATTTTCTTAAATGAAAACTTTTTTAGCCGTCTAGTCCCTGTGTGTTTCCTGGAAAGAAATTGAGGTTAGTATTGTTATAACTGGAGATGAGGAAACTCAAGTAATTAGAAGGGACTTACTAATGCCCCATAAAGCTTCTCCACTTGGTGAGCCAGTCCTTGTAAAACAGTCGAGGCTCCCTGCCACCTGCCTTTGGTCCTCTTCTCCCAGCTACAGCTCTTCACTTTACCAAAGGTCAAGGGCTTTAGTGAAATGAAAGAAACATACATTATGTATATTTCATATCACTCTAGGGTTTATGCTACCCTTTGATGTATCTTAAAGGCCCTTTGAATTTTGTGGGAGCACGATCTGAGAAACATTTATTGAGCAATCGCAATAATAGTTTTCACTTTTGAGCAATTATAATAATAGTTAATATCTTTCTAGCATAGACCCTTATATGTCTTAATTTATTTAGTTCTCATAAAAAACCTATAAGGTAAGTACTATTATCTCCACTTACCGATGAGAGAAATAGCAAAAGAGAGATTTAAGTAATTTGCATAAGGTCATGTGGCTGATAATTTTATGGAATTCCAACCCAAATTCCTTCTGAAAACTTGACAAAATGATTCTAAAGTTCATTTGGAGGAATGAATCTGTAAAGTAGGAAAATTTTTGAAAGAGAAAAGTGAGGTGGAGAGGGAATTACACTAGTGAATACACAAATAAAGCTGTGATAGTAAGTAGTAAGTCTGGAATAGAGCAGTGGCACAGAATAATAAATTTAGAGATACATTAGGCCGTCTTGTACTATAAAAGTGGCTTTTCATAGTAGTTGAGAAAACTTCAAAATTATATTGGAACAATTTTTTTCATGCGAAAATTATTTTTACTAGTAAGGGAAATTGAACATTTTCTATATTCAATTTATTTACTTTTTAAAAAGATTTAATTTATTTAATTTTAGAGAAAGGGGAAGGGAGGGAGAAAGAGAGAGAAATATCAATGTGTGGTTACCTCTCACGTGCCCCCTACTGGGGACCTGGCCCACAACCCAGGCATGTGTCCTGACTGGGAATTGAACGAGCGATCCTTTGGTTTGCATGCTTGCGCTCAGTCCACTGAACGGCACCAGCCAGGGCTAGATTTATTTACTTTTAATTTTTATGGAACAATTGACTAACCATTTGGGGGAAAAAGAATTGCACGTGAAAATGTAAATAGAATGAAATCCAGGTGAAGTAAATATTTAAATATAAAATGTAAAGTCAGAAAATTACTTCGTTAAAAAATGGGTACACAGTTTTCCAATCTTGGATTAGGATGAGTTGTTCTAAGCCTGACTGCAAAGGCAGAATCCATAAAAGCAAAGATTGATAGAATTATTGCATAAAACAATCTTTAGTTGTCAAAAACACTGTAAAGTTAAAAAACAAATTTATTCATTTAGTATTCATTTAACATATTTATTGAGTACTTGCTATGTGCCAGGAAGTTTTTCAGGTATAGGGGATCCAATGGTGAGGAAAGCCAGGAAAATAGAGGGAAAAAAAATCCTGTACCATGTGTTGGACCTAGGTTAATGCCCTTAATGTCTATTGGATAGGCAAAAGACATGAATAGGTAGGTCACACACATAGGGACATAAAAATGACCAATAAAGATAAAAACACATATTTTTTTCAATTATAAATAACACAAAATAACTTCCCACCACAGTCTAGATGGCAGATTGGCATTTATGTAATAATATGTTAATATCTGGTATTGGCATAGGGGAAATTGAGTAGGGAAATTGATACATTCATACACTGCTGTTGGTGGATATTTACATATGAACATTCTTAATGGAGGAGGGCATTTTGACTATACTCATTGAAAGTATTAAAAACCTGTATGTCCTTTGACTCAGCAGTGCCTTATCTGTGTTAAGGCACTGATTCGTAGGCTTGCAAACATTTTCTTTTAAGAGTTGTCTTGCAGTATTTTTTATAACAAAAACTGGAAAAACTTAGGTATTGTATAATAGGAGATTGGTCCAGTAAATACAGTGCTTTCATAGAACATAATATCTTATAGCTTGTAGACATGATACAGATTTCTACTAATGACTTGGAAAGCATATTATATCTATTTTCTTAAGTGTAAAAAGTAGGTTACAAAATTATGTGTAACATGATCACATTTTTGTAGGAAGATACCTATATGTGTTAATTTAAATAGATGTCTAAAATGTATACATCAGAGGTAATCTGGCGCCCTGACTGGTGTGGCTCAGTTGGTTGAGCGTTGTCCCACAAAGGGAAAGGTCGTTGGTTCAACTCCCCGTTGGTGCATATAGTTGGATTGCAGCCCAGTCCCTGGTTGGGGTGTGTGTGAGAGGCAACTGATTGATGTTTCTCTTACACATCTGTGTTTCTCTCCCTCCCTTCCTCTCTCTTTGAAAAAATAAATAAAATCTTTTAAAAAAGTTAACTATGAAGCCTGGAATGGTATATATCAAATTTGAACTACCAGTGATTTTATTTGAGTGGTAGGATTTTTGGAAGAATTTATTTTTTTAATATTTTGGATGAATTTAATTAAAGAAAATAAACTTTATTTTTTAGAACTGTTACACTTATAGAAAAATTGCAGAAAATGTTATAGAGAGTTTCCATATACCCAACACCTAGTTTTCCCTATTAATAACATGTTATGTTAGCATGGTACATATGTTATAATTAAGTAATCAATAAATACTGATACATTACACAGTTCAGTCAGGTTTCTTTATTTTATTTTTTAAATAATATTTATTAAAGATTTTATTTATTTTTAGAGAGAGGGAAAGGAAGAGAGAAAGAGAGGGAGAGAAACATCAGTGTGTGGTTGCCTCTCATGTGTCCCCTAATGGGGACCTGGCCCGTAACCCAGGCATGTGCCCTGACTGGGAATCGAACTGGCAACCCCTTAGTTTGCAGGGTGGTGCTCAATCCACTGAGCCACACCAGCCAGGGCAAATTATTATTAGTTTTTAAAAAAGAGTTTATTTGAGCCAAACTGACAACATATGTCACAATCTCAAATGCTCTGGAAAATGATAGATTTGCTCGCCCTCTCTCCCTTCCTTTCTTCCTTCCTTTCAGTGTATACTTAAAGAATATATTTTTTTAAAGTAAATTTTATTGATTATATTATTACCATTGTTCTGATTTTCCCCCCTTTGCCCCACTCTGCCTGTACCCCTCTTCCCTCCAGCTATCCCCTCCCCTTAGTTCATGTCCGTGGGTGGGGCATGTAAAACATTTGGCTTCTCCATTCCCTACATTATTCTTAATATTCCCCTAATTTTTGCCTACCAATTTTGCTTCTTAATTCCTGTATCTTTTCCCCCACTCTCCCCCTACCCCCTCTCCACTGATAACCCTCCAACTTATATCCATATCTTTGATTCTGTTCCTATTCTGGTTGTATGCTTAGTTTGTTTTGGTTTTTTAGATTCAGTTGTTGATAGTTGTGATTTGTTGTCATTTTACTATTTATAGATTTGATCTTTTTCTTAAATAAGTCCTTTTAACATTTTAGAAGGGGTCAAGGTAATTTTTTACAATATATTTATTGATTATGCTGTTACAGTTGTCCCATTTCCCCCACTTCACTCTACTCCATCCTGCGCACCCCCTCCCTCCCACATTCCCCCCCCTATAGTTCATGTCCATGGGTCATACTTAGAAGTTCTTTGGCTTCTACATTTCCTACACTATTCTTACCATCCCCCTGTCTATTTTCTACCTACCATTTATGCTACTTATTCTCTGTACCTTTCCCCCCCTCTCTCCCCCTCCCACTCTCCTGCTGATAACCCTCCATGTGATCTCCATTTCTGTGACTCTGTTCCTGTTCTAGTTGTTTGCTTAGTTTGCTTTTGTTTTTGTTTTAGGTGTGGTTGTTAATAACTGTGAGTGTGCTGTCATTTTTACTGTTCATATTTTTTTATCTTCTTTTTCTTAGAGAAATCCCTTTAACATTTCATATAATAAGGGCTTGGTGATGATGAACTCCTTGAACTTGACCTTATCTGAGAAGCACTTTATCTGCCGTTCCATTCTAAATGAAAGCTTTGCTGGATAGAGCCATCTTGGATGTGGGTCCTTGCCTTTCATGACTTGGAATACTTCTTGCCAGCCCCTTCTTGCCTGTAAGGTCTCTTTTGAGAAATCAGCTGACAGTCTTACGGGAACTCCTTTGTAGGTAACGCTCTCCTTTTCTCTTGCTGCTTCTAAGATTCTCTCCTTCTGTTTCATCTTAGGTAATGTAGTTATGATGTGCCTTGGTGTGTTCCTCCTTGGGTCTAGCTTCTTTGGGACTCTCTGAGCTTCCTGGACTTCCTGGAAGTCTATTTCCTTTGCCAGATTGGGGAAGTTCTCCTTCATTATTTGTTCAAATAAGTTTTCAAATTTTTGTTCTTCCTCTTCTCCTTCCAGCACCGCTATAATTCGGATGTTGGAACGTTTCAAGATGTCCTGGAGGTTCCTAAACCTCTCCTCATTTTTCTGAATTCTTGTTTCTTCATTCTTTTCTGGTTGGATGTTTCTTTCTTCCTTCTGGTCCACACCTTTGATTTGAGTCCCAGTTTCCTTCCCATCACTCTTGGTTCCCTGTACGTTTTCCTTTGTTTCTCTTAGCACAGCCTTCATTTTTTCATCTAATTTGTGACCAAATTCAACCAATTCTGTGAGCTTCCTGATAAGCAGTGTTTTGAACTGTGCATCTGATAGGTTGGCTATCTCTTGGTCGCTTAGTTGTATTTCTTCTGGAGCTTTGATCTGTCCTTTCTTTTGGGCCATTTTTTTTGTCTTGGCTTACCTGTTAAGTAAAGGGGTAGAGCCTTAGGTGTCTGCCTGGGCCGAGTAACGCTGGTCACTGTACTCTGATGCTGTGTGTGGGGGAGGGGCCTAGAGGGAGCAATGGCGTCTGCTCCACTCTCTGCTGAATTTCAGTCACAATCAAACTGGGCCCCTCTGGTGCTGATTCCTGAGTGGGTGGGCTTGTGCATGCTCTAGGCCCCTGTGTGTCTCTCCCATGAACTCTCCTGTGAGGCTGGGAGTTTCTCCCACTGCCGCCTCAACCCCCACGGGTGTTTTCAATCAGAGGTTTGAGGCTTTATTTCCCTGAGCTGGAGCCCTGGGTTGTGTGGTCTGCTTCGCTCCCCCGCCATTCCTCCTGGTTTATCTATGTGCGAATGTGGGGCCCCAAGGTCTGCTAGCTGTGGCACTGCCTGTCCCTTTCATTCCACAATCCGCCAGGGGTCAAGGTAATTTTTGAAGGTAGAATTTGCTGATTGATTAGTTGTGGGCATCAGGAAAAAGAGGAATCAAAGATGAGTCCAAGTTCTTAGCTATAGCAACTGGTGCCGTGTAAACAGAGATGGAGAACTGGAAGGAGCTAGTCCGGGGTTTACAATGAAGAGTTTAGTTGGATATGTGAGTTTGAGATCCTCTCTAGATAATCCAGGAGTAGCCATTGAATTGGGAGTTGACTGATCAATCTGTACCCCAGAGTCAAAGTCAGGTCTGTGAATATATATTTGGGATGTCATCAGTACATAGATTGTGTTTAAAAACATGGGTCTGGTCCTGACCAATGGCTCAATGGATTGGGTGTTGTCCTGCAACCGGAAAGGTCACTGGTTTGATTCCCGGTCAGGGCACATGTCTGGGTTGCAGGCCAGGTCCCCAGTTGGGGGTGTGTCAGAGGCAACCAATTGATGTTTCTCTTCTTCTTCTACCTCTTTTCCCCTGTCTAAAAATAAATAAATAAAAACTTTAAGCAAAACCAAAACCAAAACAACATAGGGTCTGGTGAAATCAGCCAGGGAGTAGAGAAGAGGGCTAGCGACTGAGTGTTGAGACTTAGTTGAAAAGCAAGGACAAGAGGAATAGGTTTCATTTAGATTTCTTTTGTGTCTGCATCAGTGTAGTATTTACTGAACAGCATCAATATGGTGTAATATTAAATAATGCAATTGAGATGAGTGTAATGTAATCTAAGCTCTTCCTGTTATGTGAACTGAATCCTCAGTTCACTGTATTACATGTCATTTGTCACTGTATTACATGGGGATTTCCACTTTCCATTACCTAGAGGCATAAACTCCAAATTTCATAACTTAGCATACCAGAGCCATCATTTTCTGACTCTGCCCTACCATTCTCTACTCTTATCCTGTTTCCTCTTTAATACTCCTGTCATTCTCTAACCTTTAGAGCTTTTGTTTTGGCAAAAGAAAGTAAATAATTAAAACTAGATATTACAATACACAATCATATGGACTATCAGCTGAGATTTTTAGAATTTTTTTTACAGTGACTTTTTGGTTTTAATGGTATTCATTGTGATGGAAGTTAGCCAGTACAAAGTTTAATGAAGTGATGTCAGAAGTCTTAGTTTAGAGACAGTTTAGGAATGTTTTAATCTCTAGGACTGAATAATGCTTAGTCTTTGGAGGCAAGCTAATACAATATTCTTCCTTCACTTGCCCACTTTCCCACCCACCTTCTCAGTAGTCAGGAATTCTATTTTAACATTACACGTGTACTTTGAGCTCTTTGCTGTAGAAGAAACCTAGTATAATAAGTTCAGTAGACTCAGCAGTACTCTCCCCAGGAATGTCCATTAAACTATTGCATAGAGGGAGGCTTAATCATGTGAATTATAGGTGTGAGCGTTTCAGTCTGTGAGCTCAAAGTAGGCTTAATTATTTTGTCATTCAATTGTAAGCATGTATTGAGCACTTACCTTGTATGGGAATTGTACGAGGTGCTGTAGGGGACACACAAAAGAAATAAAAGACATGGTTCCCTGCACATGAATCCCTGACAGTTTAGTCGAGGAACTGAAACATAATATTAAAAAGGAATTTAATCTTAACAAGCAATGTGTCAGTAGGTGAAAAGTACTGTGGTATAAATCAAGGACTTTACATTTCTTAAGCCCATAATTATATTCTCAGAGATATATGCAGTCTTATCTCATATTAATTTTTAGCATTTTGACCTGACCTGAAAGCTCTGTGATTTCTCCTATCCTTGAACATTTCTAGTTTCAGTAAGATATTGATTTGGCTTTTTGTTTGATGTGATGATAGCCCTATATAGAGAGTGCCCTGCCAGGGTATTGCATTCAAACATTTTTTTCTTTCACATCAATAGAGTAAATACAAGGTAGAATGTCATTTATCACTTATAAGTATAGGAGGCATACTTTCATAGTTTTGGTATGTATAGGTTTTCCTAGATATATTTTCTACCTATAGAACCTAGAGAACAAATTACTTTTGTGTGTATGAATATGATTTTAAAAGTACAGTTGATTCTTGAACAACATGGTAGTTAAGGGCACTCACTCCTGCACAATTAAAAATCCACATATAATTTTTGACTCCCCCAGAACTTAACTACTGATAGCCTATTGTTGACTGGAAGCCTTACTGACAACATAAACAGTTGATTAACACACATTATGTGTATGTGTTATGTACTGTAGTCTTATAGTAAAGTAGCTAGAGAAAAGAAAATGTTATTAGGAAAATGATAAATAAGAAAAAAACATTCACAGTACTCTATTTTTTAAAAAGATTTTATTTATTTTTAGAGAGAAGGGAAGGAGAAAGAGAGGGAGAGAAACATCAATGTGTGGTTGCCTCTCATGCGCCCCCTACTGGGGACCTGGCCCACAACCCAGGGATGTGCCCTGACTGGGAATCCAACCAGCGACCCTTTTGTTAACAGGCCCGCACTTATTCCACTGAGCTACACCAGTCAGGGCTACGGTACTGAAAAAAAAATTTTTACATACTGAAAAAAAAATTCATGTATAAGTAGAGCCATGCAGTTTAAACCTATGTTGTTCGAGGGTCAACGGTACTTATTTTTTAAATTTTTGTTATGAAAGCAGTTTTCTTCTCATTTGAGGAGATATCAAAAATATAGATAAGCACAAAGAAGAAAATAAAATTTCTGCCACTGTTAACCTTATTGATATACTTCTAGTCTTTTTTTTTTTTTTTTTTTAGTGGCAAGTCCCCCTCCCCACAAGGAACTCATTACACCAGTCTTCATGAAATTCTGTATTTTTAATTTTTTTATTTATTGATTTTTGAGAGAGAGAGGAAGTAAAAGAGAGAAACATCAATTTGTCATTTTACTTATTTATTTATTCATTAGTTGATTCTTGTATGTGCCCTGATTATGGGTCCAACCTGCATCCTTGGCATATGGGATGACGCTCTAACCAAAGGAGCTACTTGCCCACGGCACAAGTTTTGTTTTTTAGTAATAAAATGAATAACTCAGATACATGTAGAAGCATAAAAAATTCCCAATTATTTCAACTTTTCTTTAATACATTATAGTTTCTGTATCCTTCCACCACCCTTATTAGCTTTGTTTAGTACTCTTAAAAGATGGTGCCCAGGCTTCCGGCCAAGGTGGAGGCGTAGGCAGATACTCTTCACCTCCTTGTACAACCAAAAGAAGGATAACAACCAATTTAAAAACAAAAAACAACCAGAACTGCCAAGAGATTGACTGTATGGGAGACCAACAACCAAGGAGTTAAAGAAGAAACATTCACCTAGACTGGTAGGAGGGGAGGAGATGAGCACCCAGGGCAAATAGGATGCGTGGCAAGGGGTGGCTGCAGGACCAGTGTGGTGGGGCAGAGGCTGGCGGACTGGGCGGTTCCACATTGGTGTGCAAATAAACTGGGAGGAACAACTGGAGAGTGAGACAGACTGCGCCACCCAGGGTTCAAGCATGGGGAAAGAAAGCCTCAAAACCTCTGGCTGTAAAATCCGGTGGTGGTTTTGGCGATGGGAGAAGCTCCCAGTCTCACAGGAGAGTCTGTTGGAGGGAACCATGGGTCCTAGAATGTATACAAATCCACCCACCAGGAATCAGCACCAGAAGGTTGCAACTCACTCGTGGGTTGTGGGGGATGTGACTGAAAGCAGGGCGAGAGCCGAGCAAGCAGCATTGTTCCCTCTCAGACCCCTCCCTCCACATGCAGCACCACAGTACAGCGAAGTGAGTTGCCTTGCCCTGGCAAATACCTAAGGCCCCGCCCCTTACAACATGACAGGTGAGGCAAGACAAATATGGCCCCCCAAAAAACAGATCAAAACTCTAGGAAAAACTAAGCAATGAGGAGATAGTGAACCTATCAGATGCAGAGTTCAAAACACTGGTAATCAGGATGCTCACAGAAATGGTTGAGTATGGTCATAAAATAGAGGAAAAAGTGAATGCTATGCAAAGTGAAATAAAGCAAAATATATAGGGAACCAACAGTGAAGGGAAGGAATCTGGGACAGAAAGAAGAAATAAACATTCAACCAGAACAGAATGAAGAAACAAGAATTAAAAAAAAAAAAGGAAAAAAAAGAGGCTTAGGAACCTCCAGGACAACTCTTAACGTTCCAACCTCAGAATCATAGGGGTTCCAGAAGGAGAAGAGGAAGACCAAGAAATTGAAAGCTTATTTGAAGAAATAATGAAGGAGAACTTCCTTTTCAATCTGGCAAAGAAGTAGACTTCCAGGAAGTCCAGGAAGCTCCGAGAGTCCCAAAGAAGTGGGACCCAAGGAAGCACGCACCAAGACACATCATAATTACATCACCCTAGATTAAAGATAAGGAGAGAATCTTAGAAACAGCAAGAGAAAAGGAGACAGTTACCTATAAAGGAGTTCCCATACAACTGTCAGCTGATTTCTCAAAAGAGACATTATAGGCAAGAAGGAGCTGGAAAGAAGTTTTTGAAGTCATGAAGGCAAGGACCTCCATCAAAGATTACTCTATCCAGCAAAGCTATCATTTAGAATGGAAGGGCAGATAAAGTGCTTCTCAGATAAGGTCAAGTTAAAGGAGTTCATCATAACCAAGCCCTTATTATATGAAATGTTAAAGGGACTTATGTAAGAAAAAGATCAAAACTGTGAACAGTAAAATGACAAGGAACTCACATCTTTCAACAATTGAACCTAAAACAAAACAAAACAAAACAAAAAAAACCCAGACAAACTAAGCAAAGACTTAGAACAGGAACAGAGTCACAGAAATGGAGATCACATGGAGGGTTCTCAGGGAGGGAGAGGGGGGAGAATGGGGGGAAAGGTACAGGGAATAAGAAGCATAAATGGTAGATACAAAATAAACAGGGGAGGTTAAGAATAGTATGGGAAATGGAGAAGCCAAAGAACTAATATGTGCAACCCGTGGACATGAAGTAAGGGGGGGGATGATAGAGGGAGGGGGGCAGGGCAGAAGGGGATAAAGGGGAAAAAGAAAATGGGACAACTGTAATAGCATAATCAATAAAATACACTGGAAAGAAAAAAAAGATGCCGTCCACAAGATAGAATGAAATCCAGATTTAGGCAAGCCAGCCCAGCACATACAGGAATTATTTCCATCCTGGCTGGGTGGCTCAGTGGATTGAGTGCTGGCCTGCGAACCAAAAGGTCACTGGTTCCATTCCCAGTCAGGGCACACACCTGGGTTGTCCTCTAGGTCCCCAGTGTGGTGTGTGGGAGAGGGAACTGATTGACATATCTCTCACACATCAATGTTTGTCTCTCTTTCACCCTCCCTTCCCTTATATCTAAACATAAATAGATAAAATAAAATAAAGAATTATTTCCTGTCAGGATCTTGGTACCACACCTTCATTTTAGAGTTTTTTGCAGATGTGTCCCATTTTGGTTTATATTGAACTTACTTTGTTGGTATTTAAAACTTTAGTTTTGCTAACATATTCTAACAATTTTCAAATCTTTCCCCAATAACTATTTACCTACTGATGTAACAGAACTGGGCAGCCTGTCTTTCATGTATTTCTTGTTTTCCCTGTGTACCTTCATTGGAAGAGCTAGTAGCAGAACATCGAAACATTGGCCAGTCAGAAGGTACAAAAAGCAAAGCCTCTAGAAAATGTATACATTTTATAATTATTCTCCAAATAATATAATGATGACTATACATTTTCTAGGTACTTTCTTTAGAATTCCTGAAATGGCAAAAAGTAAGTACTCGGATAGTAATCCAAAACTGACCTCTTGGCTTTGTTTTCAAATAGTATTGAAAACCTGGGATTTTTTTGCAGGAAAATATGCCATTGTAGTCTTACCGTTATTATCCAACACTATATCCAAACTCTTATCACCTGTCAGCCTTCTATTTTTCATAGCCATCATTGGCTCTTATATTCATAGACCAGGGATTGGCAATTTTTTTGTGTAGGACCAGATAATACATATTTTGGGCTTTGTGGGCCAGAGGGTCACTCCCTCAATAATTCAACTGTGTCATTGTGTTACAAAAGTAGCCACATATATTACATAAATGAGCAGATGTGGCTGTGTTCCAATGAAACTATTTGTAAAAACAGACACCACGTTTTGATAACCCCTGTCATATATCTATCACCTTCATGATCTGTGAAGATTGAATAGTAGAGCTCTAGGTTGGAAATATTTTTCCTTCAGAATTTTTGAAGGCCTTGCTTCTAGCTTCCAGTGTTCTTTTGCGAAGTCCCTTGCTATTCTGATTTCTTGATCCTTTATTTAAACCCATTCTCCCCACCCCCCAGGCTTCTCCTGGTTCCTCCTACTTTCATGTGTTCCTCTTATAAGTTACTTAAATTTCATCATTTTTCCTCATCAGTGGGGATAATAATACCTGAGCCTTGTTGTGAGGATTGATGAGATGAGAATGTAAAGCGCTAAAAACAATGCTTGCCATATAGTAAGCACTTAATGAATATTTGTTGCTATTATCATATCATCATTTATAAACTGAAAAGCCTTTTTCAGTCGTTTTGAGAGACCATAACTATTTCTTGGAACTGTGGGGTTCCTGTAGTATGGAGTCTTGATTTCATAGACGAAGTCTGGGTTAGGTTGAAGCCATACCAGAAGGGCTCTAGGGTTAGAGTGGGAATGAGATAATTCTGTAGCCCTAAGCTAATATAGAGGTTGGAGTCACATAAGAATTTGGTCCCAAGTTCATGCACTGAGTTTGGAAGGAGAGGTCAGAGTACATATGTACCTTTTTCCACTCAGGTTACCCCTTCCTTACCAGGATTATGCATGTTAGTGTCAATCATAGTATTTTCCAAGCTGTAACTGTGTTTATATTTTTGAAATGAAAGCTTTTCAGCACTTCAGGTTACTTTTTAGTTCTTTTAAAGTGCTGTCACTGCCTCTTACTTTCTTTTAAATAGTGTTGGTTTTGCAGCCAGCATTTTATATGGTCACTAAGAATTTAAGATAATTAGATTGATAAAGGTAACCAATATTGGTGTCATTTAAATAGTAGATTTGAAAAGAGCCAGCTTTTTCCAGATTAAAATATTTTCATGCATACTTTATTTCCTCAAATTTTCCTTTTTTTTTTCTTTTGAGGACACTGCCTTCTGAGTGGCATGCTAGGAAAGATGTGGTTAGAAACAGACCTGCATTGTCTTTATGGCAAATAAGGAATCGTCATAAAAGTCATCAATTATTTATTTAAATGTGTTTATTTTTGCCAAGCCTTAGATTAGATGAAATACACTTTCATTGCCCTAAACTTCAGCTGGTTATTTTACTACTAGTGTTTGGTCCAACAGGATGGGAAATTCATTCCCAGTCCCCCCAAAATAGCTGTCTTTTATGGATGCTTATATGCCAGGCATTGTGTTAAGTACCATTATCTAACTTAATCTCCTAAGGGTCGTCTCTTCCTCCTGACCTTTTTCTGTTATAGTATATTCTTATGTTGTTAAATTAGAGCTATTGCTAATATGTTTTAAAGTCAGGTCATATCATGCTCAAAACCCTCCAATAGCTTCCTACTCTGGGTAAAGTAAAAGCTAAAATCTTGATAATGGCCTACCAGGTTCTGTATTATTTGATGCCTGTTATTTCTTTGACCTCATCTTTTACTACTCACTGCCCACTCTCAACTCTGGCTCCTTAGATTCCTTGTTTTTCCTTGATCACGTCCTTTCATTACTGATTTTTTCTGTCTGGAACACTGCCAGGCTTGTTTCCTCAATTCTTTCTTTTTTCGTTTATTCTTTTTAAGAGCTAGAGGAAGGGAGGGGGTGGGGGAGAGAGAGACACCCACACAACACAGAGACAGACATTGACATTGATTTGAGAGAGAAACATAGATTGGCTGTCTCCTGGTTTGTGCTCTGACCAGGGATTGAACCTGTAACCCTTCAGTCTCCAGGATGACACACCAACCAACTGAGCCACATTGGCCAGGTCTCCTTAAGTCTTTCATGTCTTGATTCAGATTTTGCTTTTTTCCCTATCTTTCTTCTCTGCTTAATTATTTTTTTCTTTAGCACCTGTCATTAGGTGACATGTCATATATGTTATTTATTTTACTTGTTGTTTCTTTTACTAATATTTAAATACCACAGGGCAGAGATTTTTATCTGTCTTGTTTACTGCTGCCTCTACATCACTTAGAACAATGTGAAGCACGGAGTGAGTGCACAGGAAATGTTTGCTGAGTCAATTAGTAAATTGCTGCAATATTATGATGTGGGTGTTGTTATTGTCTTTATTCTGCAGATGAAGAAACTAAAGCCCAGAGAGGTTAAATAATTTGTATAAGATTATATAACTCTTAACAATCCTGCAGAATGGCCTTATTTCCTATTATATCCCATCATGCCTTCTGTGCTCAGTCATAGGACATAATTATTATTATTGTTTTTAGGACATTATTTGTGTGTGTGAGAATTTCATACACATATTAAAGTTTTTGTGCCTTCGCTCATTTTGTTTCCTTACTGGGAGTATTGTTTTCCTTTTCTGTACTCTGTTGAAGTAGAACTTTATTTGAACAATAAATGGTGATTTAGAGAAGAGTCAAAGGTATGAAAGTTGTTGGGGAAGTGGAGGAATGAATATTGTGAGATAAGGTCACATGATAGAAAATGCATGTATGTTCAGGAAACAGGTTTGGTCAGCGTGAGCTTTTGTAGAGGGGTATGATAGATGGTAAAATTAGGGAGGGACAGGGTTATGGCCCTATTACTTGGAGCTTTGAGCTTCAGACTAAGAAGCTGATGTTTTTATCTTGTTTCCCCTGGAAGCAGAAGAGTGATAGTATATAACACTGCTTTAAACAATACTGGATTTTACTGTGGTGATAAGAATGGCTTGGAGCAGTAAGAAGCTCAAATGAGGAAGAACACTTACGAGGTTACTGTTATAGTGATAGAGTCCTGAAGTGTGGCAATGAGGACTGAAGGTGAGAATTGAGAGTGAAAATTAAAGCACAGGCATGAGATAGTTAAAATGTGACATAAAATTCAGACTCCTTTCTGTGGTCTATGTGATGTGACCTTTGCGTATCTCTGCAACTTTACCTCCTGCTCCTTTCCTCTTATTTTCTGTGCTCTAGTCCCACTGTCTGTTCCTTATCTTTGCCTGGAATGTTCTTCAAGTGTGGTTCCTTCCTTGTCATTCAGCAGTCAGTTTAAATCACCTCTCAGGTTTTTCTTGATCACCAGTTTTAAACAAAGTCCTTTACTGCTTCATTCTTTTTCACTATCATAATCTATAATCACTACCTGGCTTTAAAATGTGGTCCAGGCTGGTGTGGCTCAGTGGATTGAGGGCAGGTTTGAGAAACAAAAGGTCACTGGTTCGATTCCCAGTCTGTGCTTATGTGTGCGTCTCTAGTTGGAGGCTGGTGAGAGGCAACCAGCTGGTGTTTTCTCTCCCTCTTTTTCTCCCTCCCTTGTCCTCACTCTAAAAATAAGTAGATAAAATCTTTGAAAATATGTATTTGCCTGTCACTCTACTTTAGAATGTCAGTCCCATGAGAGAAGGGACTTTGTCATTTTCACTGCTATATTGTACCTAGAAAGGTACCTGGCACTTACTGGATTTGAAATAGGTCTTGCTAAATCACCTGAGTTGGAGGAGTTCTCTGAATCCAAAGTTTCCAGCTTGCATATCTGTACCATTGATTGAAATAGAAAAGTCTGTAGGGATTTTGGATTTTGAAGGGAAGGTAGAGTCTGAGGTGGGGGCAGGACATCCAGGTGGTGATGTCCAGTAGTAGTGGGAGATGTTCAACTGTAATTTGTGAGAATGTTTAGGACTGAAGTTATAATCTCTTATTTTTATATTTTACTGAAGTGTAACATACACAAAGAAAACTGGACATATTTTAAGTGTACAGTTTGATGTATTTTTAGAAAATGAGTGTACCCTGTATTCAGCACCTAGATCAAGAAAGAATTATTACTAGTCTTATGAGGCCCCCCCAATGATGAGCAGTAATCTTTTAATTGGTATTTGTTCTGTATTCCTTTTGATTATAAACACTTTGAGGTAAGGGCTACATCAGAGTGGTTTAATAAGGTGATATTTGTTGATTATTGCTTAGAGGAGTGTTATTTTTATTAATAGTCAATCCTGGATGAGGAAAGCATTTTCTCTAGGATTATACTCTGCAGGACTTTTGGTGGTTTCTTCCTGTCTTTGTTTTTTCCCTTGTTTCTGAACTTTTGTAGCATCAGTCCACTCTACTTGATTTGACACTTTATTTATTCCATCTATAGTTCTTTAATTTTTTTCATGTGTTCAGATCATATCCCTTATTAGAAAGTAAGATCCTTGAGGTTGGGAACCTTGTCTTACCCTTCTTCATGAATTCTCTTAGTTCTTGTTAAAGCGGTGATTAAATAAATGCTAAGTTAGTACTTCTTGGCGAATTATTTTGAACCAATGCTACACTGATATTGTATGTTTGCTATGAAGAGTTCTTCAAATGATAATAATAATAAACAAAAATAACATGTTCACATGCAAATTTATGCTTTCCACATAACAAACATTTTTAAATGTTTCGACAAATTTTTAAAAATTAAACTTTTAATTTTACCTGGTCTTAATTACTTTTTGTGTAATATCCTGTTTTAAAGACTAAATCCTAACTAAGTGTATTTGAAAACCTTAGATTCTCCTTATGTAATGTTTTAATTACTGCTGAATACCCTATAAAATAGCAGAGGCCTTGCTTATGATGACAGAGCTAAACCTTTGGATTACATTACTATTAAGGAGTGACAGGCATGAATTAATATTACAGTACTCCCACATTTATCAGATCTTCATAAGTAGTTATCAGATAGCTTTAAATGTAAGGGAATTTTCCAGTTTTTCATGATATATTTTTATTTTAAAGTATTTCAGTCTTGTATGTATGTGTGTATGTATGAATTTAGATGGGAGCTGATTTTCTTTGGGCAGCTTTTACATTTAGTATCAGGTAGGCAGATATAGTGAAGAAATATATGGCGTTAACTTTGTTTTCCTGCATGACTTGAAAACACAGTATGAGCCTGCGCAAGTGGATTAGACGGTTGCCCAGTTCAATTGAAGATTAAATAGCTATATATGTACCTGAAGCTGAAATTTTGTTTTCTATAATACTTTTCACTGGGTCATGGAGAGACCAACTCCCATGAGGTAGCCACAAATAAATATAACGAGGGAGATGTTAATTCCATAGGTGTCTAATTTCAGTGACTGTTGTGTCTCATCACCTTTAACTTAATACTTTTATGAGATTTTCACAGTCACTTTTTTTTTTTGAAAAGTTTTCATCAGGTTGATCAGAAAATATGAGCATAATATTACTTAATTCTATGTATTTCCCAATGCTATACTTGTTCTTGCTTGATATTTTTTAGTATTATCTCCTAAAATAATACTTTATTTAAGTCACTTTATTAAAGTACTGAAGTAGCACTTTTATCTCCTTCTGAGAGCCTTTCTGATTGAGGGACAACCATATTTAAATTATTTTTTTTGTTAATTTTATTTATTTATTTTTTAAAAAGTTTTATTTATTTATTTTCAGATAGAGGGGAAGAGAGGGGGAAGGAGAAGGGGAGAAACATTGATGCTAGAGAAAAACATTGACTGGTTGCCTCTTGCATGGCCCCAACTGGGGATACCTGGCTTGCAACCCAGGCATGTGCCCTGACCCAGAATTGAACTGGTGATCCTTCATTCTGCAGGATGATGGCCAAACCACTGAGCCACACTGATCAGGGGTAATTTTATTTTTTTAAGCATATAAATAATACATTATTTGTATGGTAAAAAAATCAAATGATACTGAAGTTCATAGATTAGGGAAAAAATTCCTTTCTTAATAGTATCTTCTCTGCACCCTGCTTTCTCTCCCCTCCTCCAATCTTTTCCCCTCCTATCAATACTGCTGTTAATAACTTGGTATGCATCTTTTTTCAACTTTTCATCTATATTTACATATACATCTGTCCCCCTTTATCTGTGAGGATACATTCTAAGACCCCAAGTGGATACCTAAAACCACGGATAGTACTGAACCCTATATATATTCATTCGGTGTTGTTTTTGTGTATGTACATACCTTTTCATTTAAAGGAAGCTCTTTAAAGCTTTCTTTGTCACATCTGAATTGCCAGCATTGCTATTTTTTTTTTTTTTAATCCTCACCTGAGGATATTTTTATTGATTTTAGAGGGAGAAGAATGGAGAAAAGAGAAACATTGATGTGAGAGAGAAACATTGATCAGTTGCCTTCCTTATGCACCCCGACCAGGGATTGAACCTGCAACCCAGGTACATGCCCTGAATGGAGATCAAATCCGCAACCCTTTTGGTGTATGTTATGATGCTCCAACCAACCAAGTCACCCAGCAAGGGTATGGGCATCACCAGTCCTGCTCTTTGGGGCCATTATTAAATAAAATGAGAATTACTTGAACACAACAAACACTGCGATAATCAGGACTGTTGATCTGATGACAGAGATAGCTACTAAGTGACTAATTGGGATGGTGGTGGTAGGCAGTATCTGGTAACATATACTGCATGGATACAGGGACAAAGGGATGATTACATCCTGGGCAGGCTAAAGTGGGGTGGTGTGAGCTTTTATCACACTACTTAGAATGGTGGCAATTTAAAACTCATGAGTTGTTTATTTCTGGAATTTTCCATTTAATATTTTTGGACTGAAGTTGACTGCAAGTAACTGAAACCACAGGAGGCGAAATTGCAGATAAGAGGGATTTGTGTGTGTATGTTTGTATATATTCATATATCATATACACATGTTAGTTTTTTAAACCTGAATGGAAACATCAGGATTTTTTTCAGTTAATATATATTAGAGATCTTCGTTTATTTGTATATATAATTTTATCTCATACTGTTTTATATTGTGTTTGTTCCATAATTTATTTAACCATTACCTAAATGTCCTTGAGTATGGTATTTTCCAGGTTATTTTAATCATTGCTATAGTGAAATCTGTGTTAATATTTCTTGTTTGCATTTTGTGTGTAAATGTTTGTATTTCTAGACATGATAGATACCAAGAAGTGAAATTGCTATGTTGAATGTATGTGCTTTTAACTTTATTTTTCCTTTAAGATTTATTTATTTGTTTGTTTGTTTGTTTATTTATCTTTAGAGAGAGGCAAGGAAGGGAGGGAAACATTGGTTGCCTCTGGTATGCACCCTTACTGGGGACTAAACCCTGCAACCTAAGGTGTGTGCCCTGACTTGGAATTGAACCAGGAACCTTTTGCTTTGTGGGATGATGCCCAACCAACTGAGCCACACTGGTCAGGGCAAATGTATGTGCTTTTAAAATTTGATAAATGTCAATTTGCACACGTAACACACCAATATATCTTTATACACATAATATATGAGAATACCTACTTCCTCACACCTTCTGCCAAACTTAAGTATTTCCTGGTCTGAAAAAGGATTGATATATTGTTTTGATTTGCCATCTTCTTGATTAGTGGTGAAGTTGGGCATCTTTTCATATGATTATTGGCCTTTGTATTTGTTGTGAATTGCATATTCATATTTTTTGTCATTATCTATATTGGATATTGGAATTCCTTGTGTTTGGGTATTAGTTTAGATATTAATCCTCTGCATGTCAAGTATGCTGTTAATATTTTCTCCCAGTCTGTTACTTACTTTCAACTTTTAAAAATGGTGTTTTCTACAATATAGAGGTTTATTTTTTATTTTTATATTTTATTGATTATGCTATTACAGTTGTCCTGGTTTTTCTCCCTTTGTTCCCCTCTACCCAGCACTCTGTACTCCTCAGGAAATCACACCATTCATTTTTCATGGCCATGGGTCTTGTGTATAAGTTCTTTGGCTACTCCATTTCCTTTAGTTTACTTTACATCCCAATGGCTTTTTTGTAACTACCTTTTTGTACTTCTTAATCCTCTCACCTCTTCACCTATTTCCCCACACTCCTCTCCCATCTGGCAACCATCAAAATCCTCTCCTTATCCATGATTCTGTCTCTGTTCTTCTTGTTTATTTAGTTTGTTTTTCAGACTCAATTGTTGACAAGTATGTATTTATTGCCATTTTATTGTTCATAGTTTTGATCTTCTTTTCTTAAATAAGTCCCTTTAACATTTCAAATAATAATGATTTGGTGATGAACTTCTTTAATTTTTTCTTGTCTGGGAAGCTGTTTATCTGTCCTTTGATTCTAAATGATAGCTTTGCTGGGTAGAGCAGTCTTGGCTATAGGTCCCTGCTTTTCATGACTTTGAATATTTCTTGCCATTCCCTTTTAGCCTGCAGTTTCTTTTGAGAAATCAGCTGACAGTCTTATGGGAACTCCCCTATAGGTAACTAACTGCTTTTCTCTTGCTGCTTTTAAGAGTCTTTCTTTATCTTTAACCCTTGGCATTTTGTCTGATGTGTCTTGGAGTGGGCCTGTGTGCATCCAGTTTGTTTGGGACTCTTGTGCTTCCTGGAGTTGCATGTCTATTTCCTTCACCAAACTAGGGAAGTTTTTCATTATTTTTTCAAATAGATTTTAAATTTCTTGCTCTTTCTCTTCTCCTTCTGGCACCCCTGTGATGTGAATGCTGGAACGCTTGAAGTTGTCCAACAGGCTGCTTATATTTTCCTCATTTTTTTGGATTCTTTTTTTTTCTTGTTGTTCTGATTGGTTGTTTTTTGGTTCCTTATGTTCCAAATCATTGATTTGATTTTTGACTTTATTCACTCTATTGTTGTTTCCCTATAAATTGTTCTTTATTCAATTAGTGTATCCTTCATTTCTAGCTGGGTCTTTTTTATGCTCTTGAGGTCCTCAATAAATTCCTCGAGCGTACTTATAACCAGTGTTTTGAACTCTGCATCTGATAGATTGCTCATCTCCCTTTTGTTTTAGTTCTTTTCTTTAGTTTCTTTTTCTTTTAGTTCTTTTTTGATTTGTTCTTTCATTTGGGCCATGTTTCTTTGTCTCCTCATTCTGACAGCTTCCACATGTTCGTTTCTGTGAATTAGGTAGAGCTGCTATGACCCCCTGTCTTGATAGTGTGGCCTAATGTAGTAGGTGTCCTTTAAGGTCCAGAGGCACAGCCTCCCCTGTCACCCAAGCTGGGTATTTGAGGTGTGCCCTTCCTGTGGGCTGAGTATACCCTCCTCGTGTAGATGACTCTTGGTTGCTGTTGGCTGTTCAGTGGGAGGGATTTACCCAGGCCAGTCAGTTGCAAGGATATTGGCTGTGACCACTGACCACAAACCTCTGCCCTTTGTGGAGGATCAGCTGTACAGGGGCAGAGTGATGGTGGTCCACTGGGTGCTTTTGCCTTGGGGTTTCCTAGGTTGTGCAGGCCAAGGTCAGCCCCCACCTGTGTTTTGCCTGGGGCCATCCAGCCTGAGCTATAGATCAATCTGAGATAGATGCTGCTGCTTATGCTGGACTTGGAGATTCCCAGGGGAAGCAAAGCTGTGAGTCTAGGCTGGCTGCTGTTGCCTGGGGCCATTTAGCAAGAGGTGCAGGGGCTTGGGGTTCACTGAGACCAGCTTGTATGAAAGAATTTAGGAAATTGTGAAGCTTGAGCCAAAACTAGCCATTCATATGGAAAAGCTACTATTAACAGCTGTAAGTTGGGTGGGATGGAGCCTCGGGGGATCTCTAGGACAGGGCAAATAGTGTTAGACAGGTTGGTGGGGTCTCAGATATAGCACCCGCCTGCTAGCTCTGTGGCTCTGCCTACCTTTCTGTCTGGGAGAGGGCTGTCCCTCCAGCTCTTGCCTTGATTCCAGACACTTCAGTTCCTCTCTGTCTGCCACTGGTGCCTTTCAAACTGCTACTCCAGTGCTGGAGCTCAGAGGGAGTGAATCTGAGTAAGTTCATGTGTGGAGGAACTGCCTGGGACTCCAGCTGTTTTCTTCCACAGACTCAATCCATCCTTGCTGGGTTTTGCAGTCAGGAGTTATGGGGACTTAATCTTCCTGGCTCTGGAACCCTGGGCTGGGGTTCCTGCTGTGGGGCTGGGACTCCTTGTTCCCAAGATATCCCTCCTGAATTTTTGTCCACCACACATGTATGTGGAAGCAGCCTGTTCTGCGTCTCCACCCCCGCTACCAGTCTGGATGGATGTGGTTTCTTTAATTCTGTAGTTGTCAGACTTCTATTCAACTTGATTTCTGCTGGTTCTGATGGTTGTTTTATAATCTTGTTGCAATTTTGATGTGGCCAAAGTGGGATGGTGTGAGATTTTATCACATTACTTAGAATGGCAGCAATTTGAAACTTATGAGTTGTTTACTTCTGGAATTTTCCATTTGATGTTTTTCAACTGAAGTTCACTTTGAGGAGGTGAACGCTGTTTACCTATGCTGCCATCTTGACTGAAAGTCCTATGTAGAACTTTTAGATTTTGATGTAGAGAGATCTGTAGTCCTTTCCTATGTAACTTCAAGATTTTGTTTCCTTACCCTATTATTGCATCAAATTCTTTTTTCCTCTAATATAGTTTTTTAAAACAGCTCTTTTTAATCCATTTTAGTATTTAGCTGTTTTAACTCATATTAGTTTATAATTGTGTACAATATAAGATAGGGATTTTTTCCCCATATGGTCAGCCAGTTGTGCCCAATACAGTTAATTGAACCTTTTTTCAGTGATTTGAAATGACTATTTTTTTATTGTAATACACACGTAACACAAAATTTACTCTCTTAACCATCTTTAAATGTATAGTTCAAGAATGCATACAGTTTATTGGTATTAAATACATTCTCATTGTTGTGCAACCATCACCACCATCCATCCCCATTAACTCTTGTCATTTTGTAACTGAGCCTCAATGCCTGTTAAACAATAACTCCCCATTTTCTTCTCTCCCCTGCCAACCACCATTATACTTTGTTTTTATCATGAAATGCCTCTTTTATGATATATTTAATTTCCATTTAGTCAGTTTCTGGAGTTTTGTTCTTTTTATTTATCTGCACATCAATATTATATGCTGTTTCAAATTTCTATTTGATAGTTTTTGAGAGGAGGTAGAGACAGCTCCCCTGCTCTTTCTTGTTTTCTAAAGTTTTACTATATATTTTTATTTTGACTTCTAGTTAAGTTTTAGAATTAGACTATTAAGTTTCAGAAGACATTCTGTTGGGATTTTGATTAGAATTACATTGAATGTATAATTTGAGGATAATTAGACATCTTCAGAATATCAAGCCTTTCATCCTGGAATATGTATATATTTCTGTACTCTTTCCTGTTTTTTATCATTTTTAGAGCTTTGTAATTTTTCCATATTGGTTTTGCATGTTTCTTTTTTAATTTTATTTATTTAATTTTTAAAAATGTTTTATTTATTTATTTTTAGAGAGGGGGAGGAAGAGAGGGAGAGAAACATCAACATGTGGTTGCCTCTCCCACGCATCCCTACCAGGGTCCTGGGCCTGCAACCCAGGCATGTGCCCTGCCTGGGAATTGAACCGGTGACCCTTTGCTTTGTATGCTGGCACTCAGTCTACTGAACCACACCAGCCAGGTGCATGTTTCTTATTAGACAGCTAATTAAAACTAGTCTCCGATTAATTTAATTTTTGTAAAGCTTTAAATACTGAAAATTATTTCCATGATTGGAGATAATGGACTTTAATTCATTCTTTGTTTTCCTTTTGCCTTTTTGGGTTGACTACTATAGAAATTAATTTTGCCAATGTCATGATAAGGCAGCCATTGTTTTTTACATTTGGTGGGTGGTACCTGTTGGGATCAATAAACTTCCAACTTTGCCCTGGGTTCTGGGATTAATACTGTCCCTAGTCAAGGAGAATTTAAGAAGTCCTAGAGCAGGTGTAAGTCAATTTAGGGCTTAATTTTTTTTACTATTATAAAAAATGCTGCAGTTCATACTCTATAGAATAGATTTCTAGAAGTATAATTGCTGGGTTAGAGGATAAAAAAAGGAAGACTGGTAATTTTTCTCTCATTAACAAATTATATGAGTTCTTGTTTCTCTGTAGCCTCACCAGCAGTAGGTATTGTCTTTTTTATTTTTGCCAATTCGATAGATGAAATATGGTATTTTATTGTTGTGTTTAATTTACATTTTCTGATTTCTAATGAGATTAAAAATCTTTTAGTAGAATTATTGACATGTATTTCTTCATATGTGAATTGCCTTTCTTTTCTTTCTTTTTTTTTTTTTTTTGAATCTTTACCCTAGGATATGTTTATTGATGTTAGAGAGTGAGCCCCGGCCATATGGCTCTGTTGGTTGGAGCATTGTCTCGAGCACCTAAAAGGTTGTGGGTTTGATGACCGCTCAGAGTGCATACTTGGGTTGTGGGTTGATTCTCTGTTGGAGTGTGTACAGGAGGCAACCAATTATAAATTATAATCATTTGTCCATATATTTTTAGGGATTTTTCTCCCAAATTGTCATTTACATTATTTTGTTAATGTGTTAGCCAACTGAAGTTTTAAAAAATTATTTTTCTATAGTCATCTGCATATCTGTTACCTTTTTTCTTTTTGGCTTTCATCAGTGCATTTAAAATTAAGTAACTTTGTGACTTTTAAGGAATATATTTATTGGGGGCTTTGGGCCAAGATGGAGGCGTAAGTAGACACACTGCGCCTCCTTGCACAACCAAAAGAAGGACAACAACAATTTAAAAACAAAAACAACCAGAACTGACAAAATCAAATGGCATGGAAATCTGACAACCAAGGAGATAAAGAAGAAACATTAATCCAGACTGGTAGGAGGGGCAGAGCCAGGCAGCCGGGGCAGAGAGGACTTGTGGCGAGGCGGCGGCTGGCAGACCCAGCGAGGCAGCGGATTGTGGAATGGGGCAGGCAGGGCAGACCCACATTCGCGCATAGATAAACCAGGAGGAATGGTGGGGGAGCGAAGCAGACCACACAACCCAGGGCTCCAGCTCAGGGAAATAAAGCCTCAAACCTCTGATTGAAAACACCCGTGGGGGTTGAGGCGGCAGTGGGAGAAACTCCCAGCCTCACAGGAGAGTTCGTGGGAGAGACACACAGGGGCCTAGAGCGTGCACAAGCCCACCCACTCGGGAATCAGCACCAGAGGGGCCCAGTTTGATTGTGGGTAGTGGAGGGAGTGACTGAAAGCGTCATTGCTCCCTCTCAGCCCCTCCCCCACATACAGCATCACAGTGCAGCGACCAGTGTTACCCTGCCCTGGTGAACACTTAAGGCTCCGCCCCTTTACTTAACAGGTAAGCCAAGACAAAAAAAATGGCCCAAAAGAAAGGACAGATCAAAGCTCCAGAAGAAATACAACTAAGCGACCAAGAGATAGCCAACCTATCAGATGCACAGTTCAAAACACTGCTTATCAGGAAGCTCACAGAATTGGTTGAATTTGGTCACAAATTAGATGAAAAAATGAAGGCTGTGCTAAGAGAAACAAAGGAAAACGTACAGGGAACCAAGAGTGATGGGAAGGAAACTGGGACTCAAATCAAAGGTGTGGACCAGAAGGAAGAAAGAAACATCCAACCAGAAAAGAATGAAGAAACAAGAATTCAGAAAAATGAGGAGAGGTTTAGGAACCTCCAGGACATCTTGAAACGTTCCAACATCCGAATTATAGCGGTGCTGGAAGGAGAAGAGGAAGAACAAAAATTTGAAAACTTATTTGAACAAATAATGAAGGAGAACTTCCCCAATCTGGCAAAGGAAATAGACTTCCAGGAAGTCCAGGAAGCTCAGAGAGTCCCAAAGAAGCTAGACCCAAGGAGGAACACACCAAGGCACATCATAACTACATTACCTAAGATGAAACAGAAGGAGAGAATCTTAGAAGCAGCAAGAGAAAAGGAGAGCGTTACCTACAAAGGAGTTCCCGTAAGACTGTCAGCTGATTTCTCAAAAGAGACCTTACAGGCAAGAAGGGGCTGGCAAGAAGTATTCCAAGTCATGAAAGGCAAGGACCCACATCCAAGATGGCTCTATCCAGCAAAGCTTTCATTTAGAATGGAACGGCAGATAAAGTGCTTCTCAGATAAGATCAAGTTCAAGGAGTTCATCATCACCAAGCCCTTATTATATGAAATGTTAAAGGGATTTCTCTAAGAAAAAGAAGATAAAAAAATATGAACAGTAAAAATGACAGCATACTCACAGTTATTAACAACCACACCTAAAACAAAAACAAAAGCAAACTAAGCAAACACTTAGAACAGGAACAGAGTCACAGAAATGGGGATCACATGGATGGTTATCAACAGGGGAGTAGGAGGGGGAGAGAGGGGGAAAGGTACAGAGAATAAGTAGCATAAATGGTAGGTAGAAAATAGACAGGGGGAGGGTAAGAATAGTACAGGAAATGTAGAAGCCAAAGAACTTCTAAGTATGACCCATGGACATGAACTATAGGGGGGGAATGTGGGAGGCAGGGGGTGGTCAGGATGAAGTGGAGTGAAGTGGGGGAAATGGGACAACTGTAACAGCATAATCAATAAATATATAAAAAAAGGAATATGTTATGTAAACCTTAGTTGTGTTTATATAATAGCATATTTTATTAATATGCTATTTAACATGCATAAAATAATACACATTTTATTAATAAAGTTACTATATTTGTATACGTCCTAAGCATTTAAATTCTAAGTGGAGGAAAAAACAGACAAGCATAGAATGCTTTATCACTGGGATTTCAGGTCTCTTACTTACTAGAACCTGACTTTCATTATATGCTTGATATCTTAAGACAGCTCCTTTTACATAGTTAACAGTCCAAAAATGCTTGAATTTTGCTAAGTATGTCAGGAAGAAATATTACATAGCTTTTTGTTTCTTAGAAATATTCAGTATTTTTATTTAACAAGTACTTAATTTTTGCAGAACCTGTGTCATTTGTTTGAAGGATCATGAGACTGAATTTCTGCCCTCCAGGGCTTTAGGATGGGGCAGGACCAAAGGCGCTGTATATGTGTCCAGTGAGTGTTGGGAAAACTTCAGTGGAGAAAAAAGAAATTATCTGCAGTTGAATAATAGTCTGGGTAAACTTGGTGGAGAATCTGATTTGATTCTGAACCTGGAAAGATGAGTGAGATTTTTCTTTGTGCTAAGAAATGTGCTCATTTCACTTTATGTGAATTTTTTTGTTTAATCTTTGCAACAACCATGTGAGACAGATTGCCATTCCTATTGTAAAAATGAGGAAACTGGAGATTAGTGTATGTTTTCAACAGGTCCATGTATATGTGTGAAAATTATTTTTAAAAATAAGGTCTTGAAGGATACATACCCAATTTAAGTAATGGGTTACCTCTGAGGAAGGCACTGAGATTGTGGAGGTGGAGGGCAAAAAGAGGCTTTGGAATTGTGGGTTGTTGTTTAAAGGAGATGTGTAGCAAAAGAAATAAATTTTAAAAAGAAAAATGAAAAGTGTTTTGGATCTAATAACGGAAAAGGACATCTCAGGTACCAAAGCTTTTAGAAAAGTGATGTACGTGCAAAATAGAGTCAGACTTAGATTGGCTCACTGAATTAAATAGTACAGGTATTTGTTGGGAAAAATATGAGATCACCAAAATTTATTGAGATTACATTAGCCTGTCATGGAAAAATAGCAGTTTTCTAACATGGTTTTATGTCCACATAGGTCCTACATTTTTTTTGGATACCAGAATTGCAAAAGTTAGGGAAAAAGTTGTTTAGTTGGGGAGTCCAAGCTTACAGAAAATGGTCAATATTTTATGTATTTGGTGACTGGAATTAGTGTGACTAATTTTTTAAATTTATTTCAAGATATAACATGTTTTATCCTGTCTATGGTATGTGACATTTATTCGTAACAGTGGTAAGGCAATGTTAGTTTTGCTTTCCCAGGGCCTTGTTCATGACTACATAGCTAACAAGTGGTGCATGTAGAATTTGAATCCACCCCATCTAGGTTCAAAGTTCTGGATCTCAGCCACTGTGCTACTAAAAACGGAGAGACAGGAGTTCCAAAGGGAGAAGCAATTTACAGAGGAAGGTCAGTATAAGTATGTTCAGGGTACAGTAGTAAACCAGTGTCATTGTAGGGCAGTGTTTATGGCAGAAAATGATGGGAAATAAAAGATGAAGGGGTTCTTTGGAACCACAATGTGGATTTTCTCAAAAATCAGGACAATTAGGGGGTGGTGGGAGGAGTTGGAGGAGGGTATAGGGGGCATAAGTGATAATGGAAGGAGACTTGGCTGGGGCTGGTGAAGACAATACAGTGTACAGATGATGTTTTGTGGAACTGTGCACCTGAAACCAGTGAAACCACAATGAATTCAATAGAAAGGGGGGAAAATCAGGACAATTAATGAGTCTAAAGATGGATGAAAAGGATTTATTCATTTTACGTACATTGTATTGAAATAAAATTTCATATACATAAAGGATCATCCTTTGAGATCAGAGTGAGTGAACTTGCAGCAATGTGATTTATCCACTTTTTACAAAGATTATTTAACATTGCATGATACGTGTAATATGACAGATGTTTTTCAAAGGAGAGAATAAAGTCTTATTTAATTTTTAAGTTTTTGAAATCCTCACCCAAGGACATTTTTTCATTGCTTTTAGAGAGGACTGGAGAGAGAGAAACATAGATGTGAGAGAGAAATCAGTTGCCTCCTGCATGTACCTGAATTGGGGACAAGGATCGAACCTGCAACTCTTTGGTTATGGGATGATGCTTCAACCCACTGAGCTACATTAGCCAGGGCAGATGAAGTTTTATTTTAGCAATTCTACTCAAATTTTATCTAGGATGTTTTGCTTTTAGATTTTATTTACATTTAGAGAGAGGGAAGGGAGGGAGAAAGAGAAGGATAGAAACATTGATGTTTGAAAGCAATATCTTGGTTGCCTCTTGCTCGCCCTCAACTGGGAACCTGGCCACAACCCAGGCATGTACCCTGACCAGGAATCAAACTGGCAACCTTTAGGTTTGTGGAGCAATGCCCAACCCAATGAGCCACATCGGTCAAGCCTGTAGGATGCTTTTTTGAGGCTGTCACCACTTTTTATTCTGGTAAATATATATATAAGATATAATTTACCAATTTAACTCTTTTTTTCTTTAGGATGTAAAAAATTTTATTCATTCCAGAGAGAGAGAGGAAAATAGGGATGGAGGGAGGGAGCAATAGAGAGAGAAAGAGAAAGAAACATTGATTTGATGTTCCACTTATTTATGCATTCTTTGGTTAATTCTTCTGTGTGCTCTGACCTGGGATCAAACTTGAAATCTTGGCTTACTGGGACAACATTCCTAACTAATTCAGCTACCTGGCCAGAGCCCTAGTTTAACTTTTTTTAATCATATAATTCAGTGGCATTAAATGTATTCACATTATTTATATATCACCACCATCTGCCTTCAGAACTTTTTTATCTGCCCACAGTGACAATGTACCCGTTAAACTCTAATTCCTCATTCCCTCCTCCTCTGGTCCCTGGCTATCACTGCTATATTTTTTGTCCCTGAATTTGATTTTGTAACGTGCCTGATATAAAGTATTTGTCCTTTGTGTTTGACTTATTTCACTGAACGTAACGTCTTCAAGATTTATTTATGTTGTAGCATGTGTTAGAATTTCCTTTTTTTTAAAGGCTGAATAATATTTCATTGTGTATATATATACATTTTGTTTATCTATTGTGTATATATCACATTTTGTTTATTTGTAGATGGACATTTGGATTGTTTCCACATTTTGTCAGCTGTGACTATGTAGTTACAAATATTGGAGTAGAGCCCTGGCCAGTATGGCTCAGTTGGTTGGAGCATGGTTCCATACACTGAGAGGTCGCTGGTTTGATCCCTGTTCAGGGCACATACCTAGGTTGCAGGTTTGATCCCCTGTCAGGGCCCACTCTGGGAGGCAACCGATCGATGCTTCTTTCTCTCTCTCTCTACCTCTCCCTCCAACCCCCTGCTTCCTTTCTCTTTAAAGTCAATTAGCCGCCCCCCCCCTCCCCCGGCCAAATATTGGAGTAGAAGTATTTGAGTCCCTGCTTTCAACTTTTAGGTTTACGTCTAGAAGTGGAATTGCAAGATCATTTGGTAATTCTTTATGTAACTTTTTGTGGGATCACCAATCTGTTTTCCTTAGTCCACCTTATATTTCCACCAGCAATGCACAAGGGTTCCAATTTCTTCACTTCCTTGCCAACACTTGTTTGTTTGTTTTTTTTTTTTTTTTGGTGGGTAGGTTATTGCCACCCTCATTGGTATAAGTGGCATCTCACTGTGGTTTTCACTTGCACTACCCTAATGGCTAGTGATGTGGAGAATGCTTTTATGGGCTTATTGGCAATCTGTGTATCATCTTTGGAGAAATGTCTCTATTCAAGTGCTCTGTTATTTTTCAATTGGATTTAAAAAAATTTTTTTAAAAAAATTTTTATTGTTATTCAATTACAGTTGTCTGCATTTTCTCCCCATCCCTCCACCCCACCCTAGCCAATCCCACCTCCCTCCCCCACCTCTACCCTCCCCCTTGATTTTGTCCATGTGTCCTTTATAGTAGCTCCTGTAAACCCCTCTCCCCACAGTACATTTACACAATGGAATTCTACGCAGCAGAGAGAAAGGAGGAGCTTATATACCCTTTGCGACAGCATGGATGAAACTGGAGAGCATTATGCTAAGTGAAATAAGCTAGGCAGTGAGGTACAAATACCATATGATCTCACCTTTAATTGGATTGTTTTTACCACCACTTTTTAAATCTAGTAAGCTTGTCTTTTGGGTTGAACTAAAGGCTCTTGATAATCCATCTCTACCCCTTACTTAGTTTATAACGTATTGATGCAAATTTTGGTAGGAAGGACCTTCTTAGGAGATTGATATTAAGTTATAATTTGGGGAACCACTTAGTTGGGGATAACTGGCTCAGCTTATTCATCTAGATATATTTTTCTATGATATGACCACCATTATAAATTATCCAAATGTTGCATAATTTCCACCTGAATGATGGAAGTCATTTTCCATCCAATACTTCCAGTACATTCATGGAAGTATTTTTGTTCCTTGGTTTTTCTGTAGCTAGGAGCTATTCCCATTTTGATTTCTAGTTTTGACTAGGGGTGTGCTTAAAAATAGTTACCTTGTATTTAACCTTTGGCCTCCATTCACTTTCTCTAATTCATTGATGCAGATGAATTTTAGTGTTGTCAGGGAAACCCTTCACTTGCTCACTGTAGTAATCCTGTAACATCATGGTCACTCTAAATGGGAATATTTTTCAGTGGTGTTCCTATATAAAAATGTGAGTACAGTAAGTAATACTTCTGCGTAAGATAGCATATTACCTCTTTGACCTCATTTTTCTTTAAAAAGATTTTATTTATTTTAGAGAGGGGAAGGGAGGGAGAAAGAGAAAGAAATATCAGTGTGTGGTTGCCTCTCATGCTCCCCGTACCAGGGACCTGGCCTGCATCCCAGGCATGTGCCTTAGACTGGGAATCAAATCGGTGACCCTTTGATTTGCAGGCTCACTGGGCCACACCAGCTAGGGCATCATTTTTCTATTATTCCCCTCTGTCACTTCTCTTTAGCTCTAATACCTCCTTGCTGTCCCTCAAACACTCTGTGAAAGCTCCTACCTATCTGAGGTTCTTTGCCTGGAATATTCTCCCAGATGTGACTTTACTCCCTCTCCTCTTCCAAGTCTTTGCCTAAATGTTACCTTTTCATTGAGGCCTTAACTCTGCACTATTTAAACTTGTAACCCTTCCCAACACTACTAGTTTCCCTTTCTCATATTATTTCCATAGCCTTTAATCACCATAGAACATACATATTTTAGTTATTTATCTTTCCTCCTTACCCCCAGACTAGAATCCTGGATAAGCTTTATGAGAATAGTGATTTTTATCTATTTTATTCATCGCTATATCCTCTAGCATCTAGAAGGGTGCTTGACATGTGGTAAGGTGATTCTCAGTGTTAAGAACACATCATAACATTATTTAAAAAACTAATGCAAGGTTGAGACCATGTTCACTCACCAGTACAGACCCCTCTTCTTCGTGGTTCTCTGCCTTCACCGGTCCACACCGACTCTGGCTCACCATGGATGATGGTATTGTTGCTCTCATGGTCGATAATGGCTCTGTCATGTGCAGGGCTGGCTTAGCAGGTGACGATGCTCCCAGGGCCTTTTCCCCCTCTATCGTGGGGTGCCCCTGGTACTAGGGCATGATGGTGGACATAGACCAGAAGGACTCCTATGTGGGTGATGAGGCCCAGAGCAAGGGGGCATCCTGCCCCTGAAGTACCCCATGGAACATAGCATTGTCACCAACTGTGGTGACGTGGGGAAGATCTGGCATCACATCTTTACAATGAGTTGCATGTGCCCACCAAGGAGCACCCCATCCTGCTCACTGTTGGCCCCTGAACCCCAAGGCCAGACCTAGATGATTTTGAGACCTTCAACACCCCAGCCATGTATGAGGGGGACCCCCCAAGATGGAATTTGTTTATAAAAAATTGTGTATTTATTTTTTTAAGGTTTTATTCATTTAGTTTTAGAGAGAGGGGAAGAGGGGGAGAGAATCATTGATGTGTGAGAGAGACATCAATTGGTTGCCTCTTGCATGCTCCCAACTGGGACCCAGCCCACAACCCAGTCATGTTCCCTGACTGGGAATCGAACCCATGACCCTTAGGTTCACAGCACTCAGTCCACTGAGCCACACCAGCCAGGGCTGTATTTATTTTTACATACTTAAACTTCAACCTTCCAAGTATTCTCCATTTGATGCAATACACCCTTTGAGATTTTTCCACTGCTCAGAACAGTTCTTGAACTCTTTGGTTTTGATGCTTTTTAGTGCTTCTGCCGTTTTTTGTTTCACCTCTTCTGCATTAGCAGAATGTTTTTCCCTTTGAAGACTTTTTTCATTCCAGGAAGCAAAAAGTCACTCTGGGTGAGATTGGGTGAGTGGTGGGGGGCATGGGGTCATGCTGGTTTTGGTCAGAAACTATTGAACACGCATTGTGGTGTGGGCAGGTGTGCTCGTAAATTGTCCATCGTGTAATGGGCGAATGCACTGAGTCTTCAAAAAAAATTCACTGAAACCGAGCAGCCTCTCATAAAACCACCAGCTGGTACACTGACTGATACAGATGGGTTCCTAGAACATTCACATAGTGGGGGAAGCCTGTACCACAAGGGGCCTGCTCTCCAGAAGATAATTCCTGTTTCGGGGGGGTCCCGCCTCATATGAGACCATCTGGCTATGTTGTCTTTGTAAGTCTCTGGTGGTACCAGTGGCATTGTGTTGGACTCTGGTGATGGGGTGACCTACACTGTGCCCATCTATGAGGGCTGTGCCCTCCCCCATACCGTCCTGTGTTGACATGGATGGCTGGGACCTGAAGGACTACCTCTTGAAGATATGCAGCGTGGCTACAGCTTCACTACCACTGAGTGGGAAATTGTGCATGGCATCAAGGAGAGGCTGTGCTATGTCACTCTGGACGTCGAGCAGGAGATGGCCACTGTAGCTACAAGCTACCCAACAGTCAGGTCATCACCATTGGCAGTGATCAATTCTGCTGCTGCCAGGTCCTCTTCCAGCCTTGCTTCCTGGGCATGGAATCCTGTGGCATCCGTGAAACTACCTCAACTCCGTCATGAAGTGTGATGTTGACATCTGTAAGGACCTATATGCCAATATGGTGCTGTGTGGTGGGACCACCTTGTACCCAGGCATTGCCAACAGGATGCAGAAGGAGATCACTGCCCTTGCTTCTAGCATGATGAAGGTTAAGATCATTGCACTCCCTGGGTACTTTTACTCTGTGTGGAATGGTAGCTCCATCCTGGCCTCACTGTTCACCTTCCAGCAATGAGCAGGTGTACAATGAGTCTGGCCCCTCCATTGTCCACCACAAATGCTTCTAGGGACTGTTACTTAGTTGGTTACACCCTTTCTTGACAGAACCTAACTTGCACAGAAAATGAGATGTGATTGACATGGCTTTATTTGTTTTTGATTTAGTTATTTTTTTGGCGCTTGTCTCAGGTTTTAAAAACTGGAACAATGAAGGTGACAGCAGTCTGTTGGAGTGAGCATCCCCAAAGTTCTACAGTGTGGCCAAGAACTTTGATTATACATTGTTCTTTTTTTTAATAGTCATTCCAAGTATCATGAGATGCATTGTTACAGGAAGTCCCTTGCCTGCCCCAAAGCTGCCCACCTCTCCCTAAGAAGGGCTAGTTCTTGCCCAAGTCCACATAGGGGAGGGTGATATCAATGCTTTTTTGTGACTTACATAATCCAAAATTTTAAATAATCACTTGTGATTATTTACTTGTAATACTTGTTCTTTTTTGTATTTTTATTTTGAATGGTCTGCCATCATGGTCTCCCCTTTTGTCCCCAACTTGAGTTATATGAAGGCTTTTGGTCCCCCTGGGAGTGGGTTGAGGTGTGGAGGCAGCCAGGGCTTTACCTGTACACTGACCTGAGACCAGTTCAATAAAGTGCATACCTTAAAGAAAAAAAAATAATGCAACAATACCTCATGTTCTTTCTTTACAACCTGGGCCTGGCAGAATGGCTCCTGCAAAGAACGGTGGTAAGAACAAGAAGGGTTTTTCTGCCATCAATAAGTTAGTGACCAGAAAATGCACATTATCATTCACAAGTGTATCCATGGAATGGGCTTCAAGAAGTGCACCTTTTGGGCACCCAAAGAGATGCAAAAATTGGCCGTGAAGGAGATGGGAATTTCAGATGTGTGCATTGATACCAGGCTTAACAAAGCTGTCTGGGCCAAAGGAATAAGGAACATCCATACCATATCTGTGCACATTTGTTCAGAAAACATAATGAAGATTATGAGTCACCAAACAAGCTCTATACATTGATTACCTACCTGTCTGTCTGTCACCACTTTCAAGAATCTAGAGACAGCTTTGGCTGGTGTGGCTTAGTTGGTTGGAGTGTTGTCCGGTAACCAGAAGGTTGCAGGTTAGATTCTAGTCAGGACACATACCTAGGTTGCAGGTTCTGTTGTCCAGGTATGGTTCAAGCGTGTATGGAGGGCAACCAATTGATGTTTCTCTCTCTCCTTTCCTTTCTCTCTAAAAGCAGGGTTTAAAAGAAAAATCTAGAGATAGTCAATGTGGATGAGAATGTAAAACCAAACACACACAAGTGCAGTCTTAGAACATAAATAGAAATATATCTAGAATGTTAGTTTTTAATTTGGGGGGCCTCAGAACAGCTTTAAAAATTTTATGAAAGCTATATGGATTGCCTCAATTATAAAAAAATAATTAATAGACCTGAATTGAACTTACTTAACTGCTAGTGCTGGTGAACATTTTGAGTGGTTTAAAAAAAATAATTCACTTTTTTCTTTTATAAATTTCCTGATATTCCCATTTATCAAGTTATGTTTTTATGGGGATGTGTAATTAATATATGTATACATGTATTTTATTTATTTCCCATGTTGTCTTAGTTTAGAGATCTTTAAAATTTTTATGCAGCCCTGGCTGGTGTGGCTCAGTGGACCAAAGGGTTGCCAGTTCGATTCCCAGTCAGGGCACATGCTTGGGTTGTGGGCCAGGTCCCCAGTAGGGGGTGTGTGAAAATCAACCACACACTGATGTTTCTCTCCCTCTCTTTCTCGTTTCCTTTCCCTCTGCCTATAAATAAATACAATCTTAAAAAAAATAAAATTTTTATGCAGGTGCCCTGGCTGGTGTGGCTCGGGTTGGGTGTTGTCCTGCAAGCCAAAAAGTCAAGGGTTCGATTTCTGGTCAGGGCACATGCCTGGGTTGTGGGTTCGGTCCCCAGTTGGGGGTTGGGGATTGTATTGGGTTGGTCAAAAGGTCTGTTAAGCATGGCTCTAGTCATGGTTAGTTGTCTTTAACTTCATTTGAAACAATTTTGTTAGATTGTATGGGACAGTTGTCATATCAGCGTGCATTTATTATAAACTTATCAAAACTGGTGAATTTTTATGCAGTCAATTTTAATATTGAAGATAGAAGAAGATATACAACATTTTCAGCGTATTATACTTTATTTCAAGAAAGGTAAAAATGCATCTGAAATGCAAAAGAAAGATTTGTGCAGTGTATGGAGAAGGTGCTGTGACTGATCGAATGTGTCAGAGTGGTTTGTGAAATTTTTTGGTACTATTGACATTTTGGCCAAATACTTTCTTGCTCTGGGGCTGTCTTATGCATTGAAAGATGTTTAGCAGCACCCTTGGCCTCTACCCACTAGAAGCCAATAGTGGGAGATTGCCAACATACTCAAAATATCCAAATCAATAAAGTTATTGGTGAAAATGAAAAATGTGTCTTTTATTTTATGGAAAAAACTTCACAGACTTTTTGGCCAACCCAATACAAGTGGCAGCTGGTCGATGGTTTCTTACATAGTGTTTCTCTCCCTCCTTTTCTGCCTCCCTTACTGTCTCTCTCTTCACTACCCCCCAGAAATTGTACAGTCAAGCATGTGTTTTCATTGTGATTTCTTTATTTCTAAGGTTAGAAAATGGTCCCATCTTCCTCTTCTCCTTCTTGCCCAAATATTTGAAAAATACTCACTTTTGTTCTAGCTGCTTCTTAAAAGAATGAAAAGGTGTGTAGAGACCATAGAGTTTAGGAAATCATAGGCACAGGGTTGGTAACAGCACAGGAGTGTTCAGGGAGAGTATGTAGCTGAAGAGAGAAAAGGAGAAAGAACTGCAGAGGACCACCATGTGGGTAATTTGCAAAAGATGAGAATTAGGTAAAGGAGACTAAGAAGAAAGTCAGTAGTAGGAGAATAAGGAGAGAGGGACATAGCAGAGCCTAAGGGTGAAACAAGTTTTAGGAAGGGTAGAGTGGTTAATGGTGTCAAATACCTTAGGATAATGAATGTAAACTTAAGGATAAGAACTGAAGGGTGATTATTGGATTTGACCACTAGGGATTTCATTGGTGATGTTTAATAATAAGGAACATTTTAGTGGAGAGTTGAAAGTACAGTATAAGTGCCTAGAGTTGTAGTCTTGAAGAGTTCAGCATGGAAAGGATGGGAAAAAAAAATGGGTCATAGCTTGGTGGACAGGTGACAGAGTTGAGGGCAAAAAAATTTTTTTTAAGTAAGGGAAGAGTCGAACAGACTAACAGAATGAGGAGATGTAGTTAGGGGTTAGGGAGGTATTGTGGGTTGTAAAAGGAGTTAATTGAAGGTTCTGTGGGAGGTTAAGGGTTCGAGGCTTAACAGTCTGGGTGGGTATTAATTTTAGAAAGGAGGAGATACCTTTTCCTTTAAGAATGGTTGAGGACATAGGACTAGGAGAAATAAGAGAAAATTTGGAGGTGATTGTGCTTGATGGACACTTTTTAGCTATATGATTTATAATCAGTGAATAATTTAGGCTTTAGTTTTTTCGCTGTATTAATGCTGCCCTGACTGGTGTGGCTTGGTTGGTTGGTTGGGCGTCATTCTGCAAAAGGAAGGGTCTCCCTAGGTTGTGGGGTTCGGTCTGTGGTTGGGGTGTGTGCAAGAGGCAACTGATCAATGTTTCTTTCTCACATTGATGTTTCTCTCCCTCTCTTCTCTAAAAACTTAAAAAAAAAAAAAGAAGAATGCTTACCTTGCTTGTTTCACAGACTTGATGTGAGTTAAAAATGATGTTTCATAACATAAAGTATATATTAAAATGCTTTAGAAACTTAAAATACTATACATACCTATAGACTATTGTTCGTAGCCAATGTTTGAGAAAGCCATTTGCTCTGTATAGAGTATGTAAAGCTTACGAAGTCAAAATACTGCAAACAGCAAGAAGCTGCACAGGCGTTTGGTATGTTAAGACCGTAATGTTTTGTAGTCTTAGATCTCTGAGTCTATATCTTGTTTCTAGAAAGGTTTTTTTTTTTTTTTTAACTACTCAGGAGTGTCTTAATAAGTACTGCTGCTGACATTAGCACCTGAAATTATTTAAAACGTTGATGGTGGGAATAATAAAGGGAAAATGTGTGGGAAGAAATCTGCCTAGTAACAAAGTGAATTTTCAGTGGTTTAAATTTGGCACAAGATGGCAGGTATTCTATATTCTCATCTATGTCTTCTGCTAGTCACTTCTCATAACTTTAGAAAAACTAAATTTTATTTATGAACTCTTAAATACCTTTTTTGGTACCTCAGACTGATTTATGCTTAGCTCTTTTCCACTTTATATGTGTCCTTATAACATGTAGGTATGGTTTTTATCACACCTACATTCAGGGAGTCTATCACATGGTATTTCGTTTAAAAGAATAGGTTTGCATTGTGCTTTTCTTTTTTCTTTATTGTTCAAATTTTTTTAATCGTTGTTCAGTGCTTTTCTTGTACTATAGATTCCTTTAGCATTTCCATTACTTTGCCCTTGTTATAAGTCCTGGGTTTCTGTTTATGATTTTCGGGTGCTAAGGATGTCTGGAGAAAATCATGTAATTGACCTGATTGTTCCAGTACTGATACTTGGTTAGTCTAATTGGGCTCTTGTTGTAGTTATCCATTTCATGGGTAAGTGTTACCTAACATTTCATGGGATAGTGACTCTTACTTGTTCTCCAGACAGAGAAATGCATATTTTTGTTTCATTTTGTACTTTTTTCATTTATTCAAATACAGAATGGGGCAAAAGTAGGTTTACAGTTGTGAGAACACAAAACATACAGTTTATTCTTGTATTACTTATTAATTATTGTGTTATTTTCTGTATGAACAACTGTAAATCTACTTTGCCTCCACCCCTGGAATATCTGAGTGTCACCTGTGTGCTAGCCAATATGCTAATGAGTAGAAAATTTTCAGAGGGAGACAGCAACTGTCAAATATAGTAACAGTGTCAAATATAGTGTACTTTGGTATGGAAAAATAAAGACAGGCAAAATGTTAATTTGATTTGGTGATTAAAAGTCATGGCGGCCCTGGCTGGTGTGCTCAGTGGATTGAGTGCCAGCCTACAAATGGAAAGGTCGCAGGTTTGATTCCCAGTTAGGGACATGCCTGCATTGTGGGCCAGTGTTTCTCTCCCTCTCTTTTTCCCTCCCTTCCCCTCTCTCTAAAAATAAATAAATAAAATCTTTAAAAAAAGTCATGGTGGACCTGGCCAGTGTGGCTCAATGGTTGGGGTGTCATCCTGTAACTGAAGAGTTGTGGGTTCGATTTCTGGAAGGGAACATACCTGGGTTGTGCATTTGCTCTCTGGTCTGGGCGTGTGAGGTCCCCACGTCAGTCCGTGTGGAAGACAGTCTCTCTTGCATCCATGGTTCTCTCTCTCTTGTTCTCCCCCTCTTTCTCTCTCTCTAAAAGCAATGAAAAAAGCCCCAGCTGGTGGGACTCAGTGGATTTAGTGCCAGCCTGCAAACCAAAGGGTCGCTGGTTGTATTCCCGGTCTGGGGCACATGCTTGGGTTGTGGGCTGGGTCCCCAGTAGGGAATGTGTGAGAGGCAACCACACATTGATGTTTCTATCCCTCTCTCCCTCCCTAAACATAAATAAAATCTTAAAAATAAATAAATAAAAGCAATGCAAACATGTCCTTAACATAAGAAAAAGATGAAAGAAGTTATGATGACCTTAAGAGCAGTTTTAGTAGGAGGTTAAGGGTTGAATTTCCCTTATAGCTGGTGAAAGAGTAAATGACAAGTGATAAAGGAGGGAAAGAAGAGGATAGAGAGAGAGCAAAGGGGGATGGAATGAAGGAGTGAGAACAGAAATACAAGAGGAGAGTGAGTAGAAGAGGAAAGAGGGGAAAGAAGAGAGGGAGAGTTGGGGGAAGAAGAAGATAAATATGAAAGAGGGAGAGGGAAGAATAAAAGGTAAATAGGAAGGGGAAAGAAGGAAGGAGTGGAAAAGAGAATAACTGCTTTGAGAAGGTTTGCTGAGAAAGCCAGGAAGGACTTTCTTTTTAAGACAAGACTTGACCTTGTATATGGTCTGAGGGGAAAGGTACTAACAGGAAAGGAGAGATTGAAGATTCAAGATACAGTACGGCTGATAGAGCAAGGTCTTGAGAGAGTTAGGAAGAGGGTGGGAGTCACTGTGTGAGTCAGGGGTACAGGTGGATGGGTTGGTTTTGAACAGGAGGAGGGACACCTCATTTTCTAGGTCTGAAATAAAAATAGATAAGGAGAGGTATGAATATATATAAGGTTTTCTGAAGGGATATGGCAGTAGAGGGAGACCATGCCTGCTAACTTACATATCTCTATATGATCAGAAGCAAGGTTCTTGATTGAGAGTGAAGGTCCTGGGCAGGGGATGACTGTAGGACTGGAGTTGAGAAAATGATTGAAAGAGTTGTTGAGGGGAATAGAAGAGAGGGAATTTATCAAGTTCATTTGAAAGGACTAAGGTTGGAGACTTTATGGTGGTCTCAGTGTATCTAGGTTGGTTTTTCTTTAGAGTAGCTCAGTTCACAGAAACAGTATTGACCTGGAGCTATTGCTTTGTGGTCAGGTTCAGAGGAAGGGGGGCAAATCTGAAGTTGCTGCTAAGAGATTTAGATGTCCAACCATAGGATCTGGGTTGGGGGAACCAGAGGATTTGAGGGACAGAAGGTCTCTGTAAAGTCATAGAATAAGTATGGTCAGAATAAGATTTTTTGAAAAAATTTATTTATTGATTTCAGAAAGAGAAGAAGGGAGGAAGGGAAGGAGAAAGGGAGAGGGAGAGAGAGAAGGAGAGAAAAGTCAATTAGTTCCACTTATTTATGCATTCATTGGTTGTCCTGACCGGGGATTGAACCTGCAACCTAGGCTTTTCGGGATGACACTTGAACTAACTGAGCTGCGTAGCCAGGGCAGAATAAGATTTTTGTGATCTATTGGAGTAATCAAGGGGAAGCAGTTTCAAATGATGACAAGATCCAGAATAAAGAACTGAAGAATAGGTGCCTAAAATAGAATTGAGCTAAAAATCTTTGGAACTATGAATTTTAATGTACAGTAATTGGATGGATCATCTTTCATGGACATTGAAATCTCCAGCATTATAATAGGAGATTTAGTAGAGAAGACTGAAATAGGCTCTCTTAGGTCTTCTGTGAATGAGGAGATACAGCTAAAGGATCAAAAGATGCTAGTGATGAGAAGATATATCTGCAAGGTGTGGCCATAAAGGAGAATGATTATGATTTGCAAGCTGCAGTAGAAAGACAAATGATTGCCAATCACTCCTGGCACTGTGGGGGTATGGATTGCAGTAAAGAGAGAACTGTGAGGAAATCTGTAAGGGGAGAGCCAGGTTTTAAGTCAAGTTAAACAAGTAGAAAGAACATTGTTCAAAAAGATTGAGGAAGCCTGGGGTTTGGTAACAAGAGAATGATTATTCTCTTGGGCATAATGAAAAAGATTTGGGCAGTGACACTATGGAAGAAACCAGAGTTGAGGACATTTAGACAAGGAAGGTAGATCATTGTGGGGATATTATTCCTTTTGTATGCTGAAAGTTATTGATTGGGCTCAATTGTCTGAACTTTGACATTAGTTATTTTGGTACCAAAACTGGTTTGGAATCCCAGATAGTATTGACTTGATCTTAACAGAGGTGGTAAAAGCTTTTTATAAAGTTAAAGGCTATATTCTGGCCAAGAGCTCGATGTCCTCAGCAGAGGTGAAGTCCCCGTTGGTTAAGCGCTCCCACCAGGAGTGTGGTCAAGGGCTGGTTGTGTCCAAGAATACCCATGATGCTTGCAGAAGGACTACAAGCCTATGTTGGGGGGATGTGGTAACGAGGATCATTTTAGAATAGAGTGATTATCAGTTTAAAATTAAATGACTTGAGTATATAAACTAGATGGAAATAGAAATAATTATTGTGTGGGCATATTGGGATGTGGGTTAATTTTTTTGTTTAAAAATAGGGATTTTTGGGGAGTTTCTATATATGTTAAGGGTCTTGGTTGCAAGTGACAGAAAACCCAACCCAAGTTGGCTTAAAAAGAGAATATTTTGTCTTATGTTACTGAAACATCCAGGGGAAACACTGGCTTGAGGCAAGGCTTTTGTAGTTTAGATGATGTCACTGGGACCTAATTGCTTTCTTCTCTGATTTCATGTCTGCTTTCCACCGTGTGCCGATTTGATCTTTAGGTTTCATATAGCAGCAAGGTTGCTGAAATAGCTATAATTGCTGTACTTCCAGTGTAAGTGGAGGAGAAAGAACTCTTCATGCAACAACTCAAACAAAACCAGCTGAGTCTGGTTGTCATTGACCAGAAGAACCACGTGTTTGTCTTTGATCCAGTTATAGCCAGGGGAATGTAATGCACTGATTGACTTATGTCTAGGTCACTAGTAGATATGGATTAGGATCAGTATCTCTCCCACTGCTTTAGACCTCTTTATTAACAGAGGAATAGTCCTGTGTCTCTGAATTTTCCTCTGTGTTTAGATTGCTTCTGTCTAAGAACAATCTGGATATTTGATATTTTGTTCATTTAGTATTTGCACAGCAAATGCAGTGAGTACTGAGCTTTGTGAAAGGCACAGTTCCAGGTACTTCTGGCAATCCTAAATTGAATAAATGCACTCTGCTTTCAAGGAGGTGACTGCCTAGAAGGGTTATTAGTATATGTTATGCTTCTTTCTGTCATAGGTAAAAAGGAGATGTTTGGATTTCTTTAAGAATTGGATGCTCATTGTGTAGGTCCACATGGTAAAAAAGCAAGCTTGAAATCCCATATTAATTCAGGATGAACAGGTATGGATCCAGGCCTCAGAAAGACTGGGAACTGGAAGGATCCACTGAAGCTATAGAGACTGTTTTCTTAGATTCTTTTTAACATGAGCATTTGTCATTCGTCCCCTACATTGGGGTTTCTTAATGTCTTTTTTCGTCACTGGCTATACCATTCCTGTCTTACCCAGCCTTTGACTCCATCCTCTTCTTTGTATATGCTTCCTCTTACATCATGGTTTCATCTCATGTATGGTTTGTGCTATCTTGTGACCTGTTCTCTGGCAATGTTTTAGTTTCTGTTCTTGCTTTCCCACTTCCCATCCAGTTGCGAGAGTAAGAGAGTGCATTTGTATATCTAAGAATCTGTCATTCTTGTTGGGCTAAGCTTTTAAACAATTTTTTTAAACGTTTTGTTTATTTTGAGAGAGAGGGGAAGGGAGGGAGAAAGAAAGGAAGAGAAACATCAGTGTTAATACACCTACCAGTTGCCTCTCACTTGCCCCCAAATGGTGAAGAGGGGACCTGGCCTGCAACCCAGGCATGTACCCTGACCTGGTTTCAAACTAAAGACATTTAGATTTGCAGGTTGATGCCCAACCCAGTGAGCCACACCAGTCAAGGCTGGGCTAAGCTCTTCACCAAGCTTTTTCCTCATAGGCTGATGGCTAGTTTGTAGGACTGGTGAACTTTTGGTCAGGTGCATCCCCATAGCTAATTAGCTAAACTCAAGGGCCAGGGCTATTTGATACTTACGTGGAGATTAGGAAATAATAAAAAGTAAGAGATCATCATCACAATGCTTTTTAAAATTCAAGGCACTGTTAGTATAACTTTAACCTCGAGGAGAATTGTGAGTGTGTTGACTAATCTGTCCAGTGTAGTGAGAACTGGATTGCTATATGCACCGTAAGAGAACTACAGAATCTTTTGGCATTTAGAAAAGGCCAATGTTTACCCAGCAAGGACATCAAGACAGGATCCTGATAACACTAGACTTTTAAGAATGAGGAGCATTTCAATAGAGGAGATTAGGGAGAATTATGTTGATGAATTTATGGAATACAAAGGCAGGGAGAAGATGCTAAAGTAGTGGCAATTGTAAATGCAAAAGGTCCAGATACAAAAATTGGGGAGCATATTTAGTCTAACCTACAACAGTAGTGAGAAAGAAAGCTGCATCCAGAGTATTGAGGTCTTTTTATGCTAAGCTAGGGAGTTTAGATGCTATTTGGTGTTCATTGTTTAATTGTGTTGAAGTTCTCATTGACTTTAAAATCACTATGAGAATATACAAATGAGTAAAGTTTAGTCCCGAGAAGTGATATATTTTTTTTTGTCATTGAGATAAAATTGGAGATCATTTGAACCTTAATTTTGTGACATCAGGATGCTGTTGTTCAACATTGATTCATAAGACTTTCCCTTGTGATTTAAAAAATGTTTTGAGATGTAATACTTATACCATAAAATTCATGAGTATATTTACAATTGTGCAACAACTATAAATCATTTTTAGAAAATTTCACTCCAGAAAGAAACCTTGTAACTATTAGCAGTCACGCCTCATTTCCCTCCAATCTCCCCAGCCTTAGGCAGCCATCAGTCTACTTTGTTGGTCTATGGATTCGTATAATATGAGGTCTTTTGTGACTGACTTCTTTCACTTATAATATTTTCAAGGTTTATCGATGTTGTAGCATATATCAGTGCTTCATTTCTTCTTATGGCTATGGCTGAATAATATTCCAGTGTATGGATATACCATCTTTGTTTTGTTCTTCTTCAGTTGATATATTTGGGTTGTTTTCCATTTTTGTTTTTTTAATTTTATTTTTTATTGTCATCTAAGGACACTTTTTTTCATTGCTTTTTAGAGAGAGAGGAAGAGAGAGAGAAACATTGATTGGTTGCCTCCTGTAGGTGTCTGGATTTTGGATTGAGGATTGGGGATTGGGGATTGGAGATTGAGGCTTGAACTGGCAACATAGGTATGTGCCCTGACCAGGAATCAAATCTGCAACCTTTTGATTACAGGATGACACTCCAAACAGCCGAGCCACAGCGGCTGGGGCTTGTATTCCCTTTTTGGTTAGTATGAATAATGCTGGTATGAGTGTACATGTATTTTTTTGGTGAACATATGTTTTCATTTTTGACACTAACTTTAGTTGAGTTCTGATAATCCACTACCATCGGACCAGCCCATATGTTTTCATTTTTGAGGAGTATACCTAGTAGTGGCATTACTGGGTCATATAGTAACTCCGTTTAACTTTATGAGGAATGGACAAAGTGTTTTTTCAAAGCACCTGGTACCATTGTTTATTTCTACCAACAGAGTATGAGTTTCAGTTTTTCCATATTCCTGCCAACACTTGTTATTTGTCTTTTTGATTATAGCCCTCTTAGTATGAGTGAAATGGCATCTCATTGTGGGTTTGATTTGCCTTTACCAAATCATTGACTTTGAGCATCTTTCCATGTGCTTTTATTGGCTTTTTGGGTATCTTCTTTGGTGAAATGTCTGTTCAAGTCCTTTGCTCATTTTTGAATTGAATTCTTTGTTTTTTTTTTGTTGAGCTGTAAGAGTTCTTTTTATTTATATATATATATATATATATATATATATATATAAAGAATATCTAGAATATATACACACACATGTACATATACATAATATACATTATATATATATATAGTTCACTGTCATATATGTGATTTGCAAATATTTCTCCCATTCTGTCGGTTGTCTTTTTCTATATTGATAGGGTCTGTTGGTATACAAAATTTTTTAATTTTGGAGTCCTGTTTATCTGTTTTTCTTTTGTTGCTTGCATTGACAAAATTGAAAATTGTAATGATTTCCTGAATGTTTTCTTAAAAAGTATTATAATTTTAGTGCTTACATTTAGGCTATTGATCAAAATTTTGAGTTAATTTTTGTGTATGATGTAAGATAAGGGTCCATCTTATTCTTTTGCTTGTGTATATCTTGTTGTCCCAGTGGCATTTATTGATTTTTTTAATAAAGTATTGCCTCATACTTTGCATAGTAGGACATATTTCCATATTTTATAAACTGGCCTAAACTTCCATTCGAAACATTATCATACAAAGTGAATATAAAAAGTATTATTATTACTGGAATATAAGAGTTGGAAGGTACCACAAAGATTTTCTTCAGTCTCACTCATTTTATTAATGTGGAAACAAAGAGCTAGAGAAGTTAATTGATGTTCAAGATTGTATAGCTGGTCAGTTAAGAGATAATGCTTTGACCCAGGGGTTGGCACAGTTTTTCTGTAGAGGGCAAGATAGTAAATATTTTAGGTTTTGTGAGCCAAGAGGCAAAATGTTATGTAGGTATAGTAAGTCCTCGCTTAACGTCACCAATAGGTTCTGAGACTTTAAGCAAACTGACAGTTTTACTATAGGCTAATGAACATAAATAAGAGTAAGTTTTTATGGCATCTCATCAGTATTATAGTGAAATGATGGTGAAAGAAGCCATGTTATTCAAGGCCCTGCTGTACTCAGAAGTGGAATTGTTGGATCATATGGTTATTCTATTTTTAATTTTTTGAGGACATCCATACTGTTTCCATAGTGGCTGTACCAATTTATTTATTTTTTAAAAAAGATTTTATTTAAAGAGAGGGGAAGGGAGGGAGAAAGAGAGGGAGAGAAACATCAATGTGCAAGAGAGACATCAATTGACTGCCTCTCACATGCCCCCAACTGGGGACCTGGCTGGCAGCCCAGGTATGTGCCCTGACTGGGAATCGAACCCTCAACCTTTTGGTTTGCAGGCCGGCACTCAATCCACTGAGCCACACCAGCCAACTGTACAGTTTATAATTTCACCAACAGTGCACAAAGATTCTCTTTCCTTCACATCATCACCAGCATTTCTCTCTCTTATTTCTGGGAATGGACATATTTCGTATGGTTTTAACTCTTTTCAAAAATTTTATTTATTTCTTTTTAGAGAATGGAGAAGGGAAGGTGAGAAACATCGATGTGTGGTTGCCTCTTTCATGCCCACAGCTGGGGACTTGCTCACAACTCAGGCACGTGCCCTGACTGGGAATCCAACCAGCAACCCTTCGGTTCTCAGGCTGGCACTCAATCCACTGAGCCACACCAGCCAGGGTGGTTTTAACTCTTGACAGCAAAGAAAGTGTTTTCATCCTGACATCCTGATGTTAATTGTGATTCAGACTGTGTTAGTATGCACTGAAATGGTTTTGGTGCAGTATAAATTGTATGTGTAATCACTGTTTTGCCTTTTGGTTTTAGATTAAATTCTTGAGAGACATTATCAAGTCTGTAGGAAATCCTAATTTCCAAAGATTTCATTGTTCAATAAGTAGTTAGGGTGGTTCTTCTCATCTGGAAAAATTTCAGCTTGATAAAATTGCAGGAAACTTTATCACTGCTAAGGCTGCTAACTCTTAGTGATAGGGAAAATCAGGATGTTCATCTTTTATTTTTTTTTTAAGATTTTATTTATTTACTTTTAGTGGGGGAGGGAAGGAGAAAGAGAGGGAGAGAAACATTGATGTATGAGGGAAACGTGTATCAGCTGCCTGTCACACACACTCAACTGGGGACCTGGCCCGCAACCCAGGCATGTGCCTCCACTGGGAATTGAACCAGTGATCTCTCGTTTCACAGGCTGGCACTCAATCCACTGAGCAACATCAGCCACGGCTAAAAAGATTTTATTTATTTTTAGAGAGAGGGGAAGGGAGAGAGAAAGAGAGGGAGAGAAACATTGATGTGAGAGAGAAACATCTATGGGTAGCTTCTCGCATGGGCCCCCTACCCTGTGACCCACCCGCAAAGCAGGTATATACCCTGACTGTGTATTGAACCTGCAACCTTTCACTTTGCAGGATGACGCCCTACCAGCTGACTTACAGTGGTCAGGGCGGTACTGTGATTATTTTAAAATGATAAATATAAAATAGTTTTTCTTTACTTTTTTTTTTTTTTTTTGCTATTGTTACCATTGTCTTCTACGCTTTCATTTATTCTGCCAAAAGGCATATAATTTTAAATAAATTTATTTTCTCTACACACATTTCTTTAGCTGCTACAGTCAAATGTGATTTAATTAACTTACCATTGATAAAGGCTTTCTTTTTGTGGCTAACAAATGAGCAATTTAGAAGCTTACTGTGGTTGCATTCTCTTTATTTTTGTGAAGAAATTCAGCTGTGATGAAATCTACTTAGATTTTCTAATTTTTCTGACTGTTTTCCTGTGAATTGGAAATTTTGTGAAAAGTGCTTAGTCTGGTTGATGTGATGAGTGCTTAGTTTGTTGATGTATATTCTTTCAGCACAGCTGTAGTGTCATTGCATAATAAACATAATGGTTTGCCATCTAGTTTGATAACAAGGTTGTCTACCCCTCAATTGTATCTTAAAAGTATGACATTTAAAGTCACTTATCATCTTCTCTTGTTTTGACTTGAAGGGTATACACTGGCAATAAAAAATAAAATATATGGTGATAAGTGTCATCCTCGAAAAGCTGTCAAGTTATAACTGTATCACTGTATTTTGGAGTCCTCTGAGCAGCAATGCAAAACTGTTAAGAGTGTCTCTTACAGTCTCTTGTAAATACTGAATTCTGCCATTGTAAAAGCAGCATTAGACATTATGTAAATAAATAAGTGTGGCAGTGTTTTAATGAAGCTTTATTTATGGACACAAAATTGAATTGTATGACACTTTTACATCATGAGATATTCCTCTTTTTTTTTCTTTTTAACCATTTTAAAATATAAAAACCATTCTTGGCTTATGGGGTGTACAAAAACAGGCAGAGGGCCTTAGTTGGGCTGTATGCTGTAATAGTTTGCCAACTTCTCCCTTAGTCCAAAAGAATAAGTCTGCTGGGAGGAAAATCGTGCTTGATGGCAGCTGCTCTGTGAGGGAAATCATTTTGGATGACATTTTGACAACCTTTAAATCATATTAGTTAAACTGTTTTTGTGAGGTTTGATATCATCTTAGAAGAAAAAAAAAGTTTAAAAAAAGAACAAGACAGAGATTGAGAGTTTATGTAGTTTGGTTTTTACTTATTTATTTAAGGAAAGACTTGTATAATTTTGTGGGTTTTTTTTTTTTTTTTTTTGTGTGTGTGTGTGTGTGTGTGTAATGCCTGAAGGGCTGTTAGACTTTTAAGTTTCTAATCTTAGGTATTTTATGTGAAAAAATCTATGTGAATATGAACTTCCTGTCCCCATAAGAAAAGTACCGTATGTTTATTAAGATTTTTAACCTAGTAAGTAGTAAATCTAGAATAATTAAAAAAGAAATGGAATATACTGCTCTACTTTGCTTTGAAATTTTAATCTTGGCCGATTTCCATAGGTTAGGAAATACCAGAAAGTTTTAATTTTTGTAAATTTTTGTTTTCACAAGTCTCAACCAATATGATGTAGGAAACTTTGACAGAGTTCTGTGAAATTGTAAGTAGACGTAAGTTTATCCCCAGCAATAATTCAGGAATGGTAGGTACATTTAAAAAATATATTTTATTTATTCATTTTTAGAGAGAGGGGAAGGGAGGGAGAAAGAGAGGGAGAGAAACATCGATGTATTGGAGACACATTGATCGGTGCTTCTCGAACACCCAGAACTGGGGACCCTGCCACAACCCAGGCGTGTGCCCTGACGGGGAATCAAACAGGCAGCCTGTCGTTTCACAGGCTGGCACTCAATCCACTGAGCCACACCCTCCGGGGCATACTTTTACTATAACTCTGGTATAAAATCTTTTATTAGGATTGAGCGAAAACCACATAATCCTTTGTTCCTTTTTGTTTGTGTGCTGTGATTGTTCATCCTTGATGGTTAATTTCTAAAAATGGATTTTTGACAAAGAGGCTATTATAGCTTAACTGTTAGAGGTGGATTAAATTAAACATCAACAACTTCTTAAAAAGATAATACATGCATAAGAAATAGTCAATATTTTTAATAACTGTATATGCTGTGAGATGTGTACTGTGTGCAAGGTTTATCAGAATAATCACTTAGTAAGTTATATAATATCTAATCATTGGGATGTACACCTGAAACTAATATAATATTGTATGTCAACTGTAATTGAAAATAAAAAATGGTTAAGATGCTCAAAAAGAATTAATACAAATGTAAGTTCATGTTTCTATGAATTTAGCTACATGAATGAGAGGAATTTTTAATTATTTTATTGATTTTTTGGCAAAAATCTTAGCATGTATATGGAATTTTCTTTTTTCGAACACTTGATGGTGATGTTAAAAAATTCTTGATTTTCTTTTTTTGGGGCGGGGGTGGAATCTGTAGAGTCTGAATAAATTTCTAGGGAATTGTGTAGTAGGTTGAAGTGTGCTGCCTAGGAGTTGAGCTCCAAGGGACTTTCACCTTCTGAGTCATCTCAACTCTCTTACGTGTCTCAGTTTCTCTCCCCTGCTGTCTAATATAGCTGTGAGGGCTGGGAGCACTAGGTAACCAACATTTATGTGCCTGTCCCTGCATGAGTCAATTATTTAATTACAGTTGAGCTGGAATTCTCTATGGGGCTCTTGCATTTTGTGAGGGGATACCCTCTGACATTTCCTCAGAGATTTTTAGTTGCCTAAGAATACATGAGATTTGAAGAGGAGAGAGGAAGTGCCCCTTATCTTCAGAGCGGAATGGGTTCAGGCTCTTGTTTATCCAGCAAAAGGTTTTGTTTAGGCTCTCAAAAAGCAATTGCAATTGAAAAGCCAAAGTTAAAAACAAGCCATTTTTGTTTAAGAAAAAAACAGCTCAGCCCTGGCTGGTGTAGCTCAGTGGACTGAGTGCGGACCTGTGAAGAAGCAAAGGTTGCCAGTTCGATTGCAGGTCAGGGCACATGCTTGGGTTGTGGACCAGGTCGTCAGTAGGGGGCGCACAGTAGGCAACTACACATTGATGTTTCTCTCCCTCTCATTCTCCTTCCCTTTCCTTCTCTCTAAAAATAAATAAATAAAATCTTAAAAAAAACCCCAGATCAAACAAAGATGACCTCTTACCTTAAAACATGGAGGTCAAGAATTCCAAGGAAAATTCACCGAGGTGCAAAGCAAGGAGCCAGTGGGATACAACGGGGACTTCAAGGTGGTCCTGGGTGGGCTTCTCTATAATCCTGCTGCACTATGCAATAATAAGACAATCTGAGTCACGGCACCACATGGTAGTGGTGAAAAGGCAACAGAATGTTACTGGCAGAGTTAGACCAGATCTTAGTTCATGAACTTTGGTACTTGAGTTTTGGCTAAGAAAGAATTCACATTCAAGACTCAAATACAAGCAAAAGTTTATTTACAAAATCACAGAGGCAGAAGTGGGTCATGGGATGCTTGGGCTCAAGAAACAACTTCAAGGCAAAAGAAAGGGCCCTTGGAGCTTAGGAAAAAGAAAGGCAGAGAGAATAAACCTCTGGGAAGGAAGTGGGGGAAAGGTGCTGGTATGCTGCAGAGAGAGAGGGAGAGGGGGAGAGAAAGAAGGAGAGAGGGAGAGAGCCAAGCATTGCTCAGTTGCCTCTCTTATGCTCCCTGACCAGGAACTAAATAAATCCACAACCTAGGTATGTTCCTTGATCAGGAATTGAACTCATGACCTTTTGGTCTATTGGACGATGCACCAACTAATTTAACCACATTGGCCAGGGCATTCCTTGATTTTCTTAAAGAGCAATTAAGTGAGAGAATATAGGACAATTAAGGGAAAACAACTTTAATATTCAGAATGAATATAAAAGAGTTAAATTTAGGGCTTGGAAACCATCATTATAAAGTACTAATGGTCTTGGTTATTGTAGAAAAATATTTAATTAAATACATGTACATCATATGATATAAGTAAAAGAATTCTTCCTCTGTACATTAACTTAGAGTGGTATTTCTTGAAGAATCTTATTTTTAAATCCATTGCTTTAAGTTTCCTAAGAAATTACAAAACCTAATTTTTTTGAGACTCAGCTTTTTTAGGTTTTATTTTTTTTAAAAGGTTTTATTTATTTACTTTTAGAGAGAGGGAAAGGGAGGGAGAAAGAGAGGGAGAGAAACATTGATCAGTTGCCTCTCACCCACTCCCAACTGGGGACCTGCACTGCAACCCAGGTATGTACCCTGACAGGGAATTGAACTGGCAACCTTTCAGTTTGCAGGTTGGCGCTAAATCCAGCTGGGGAAAAGTTTTATTTACTTTATGTAGTTGCTTTAAAGAGTGACTAGAGTTTTATTTTTAGCTTCTGAGATCAGATGAGATCAGGTGCCTTCAGCTCGGTTTAGCTGTGGACATACTTTATTTTTAAAGTTACAAGTAATTTGTTGAGAATTCAATGGCTAACAGTTATTGAATGATTTTACACGTGTTATTCTCTGTAGCACATGTACCATTCTCCTCTGTGCTTTACATTTATTTATATCTCATTTAATGCTCTTAACAGCTCTTTGAAGTAGGAACAGTTATGTTTTTTCTGTTTCATAGATGAGGAAAATGGAGACACGAAGAAATTTTGGAGAGAATGATGTGAATGCAGAGGTCTGTAGACCATATTAACGAGTTTGGATTTTATTCTGAATTAAATGAGACTCTGATGGAAGGTTATATGAGGGGGGACCCAAAACCTCCCCAGAATTTATTTATATAAAATTTATTTTATAACATTAAAATTAAAACTTTATTTTCTTACTTCAATCACTTCAAAGTACTCTCCATTTGATGCAGTATACTTATTGAGACGTTTTTTTCCACTACTCAAAAAACAGTTTTTGAAGTCGATTTTGATCCCTTTTAGTGCTTCTGCCGTTTTTTTGTTTCACCTCTTCCACATCCACAAAATGTTTCCCTTTGAGGATGTTTTTTTCTCCCAGGGAACAAAAAAAATGTCTCTCGGGGTGAGATTGGGTGAATATGGAGGGTGGGGCACAGGGATCGAGCTTTCTTTTGTTCAAAACTTGCTGAACACTCAGCATGGTGTGGGCAGGTGTGCTCATAAATCTGCCATCATGAAATGGGCAAATGCGTTGACAGATTCCTCAAAAAAACTCACTGAAGCAGAGCCAGCGTCACACCACAATGCCAACGGGTACACTGATACAGATGGGTTCCTAGAACACTCTTGTAGTGGGAGAAACCTGTACTAAAAGGGACCCACCCTCCAGAAGTAATTCCTGTGTTTTTGGGTCCTGACCTTCTATAAATGGCTAGATGGCATGAACTGATTTGTTTCGAAAGGGTCACTTGTTGTTGTGTAGGGAATGGGTTAGAAAAGAGCTAGAATGAATGCCTAGAGATCAAATTAAGAATATTGCAGCCCTCATGCACAGTTGGTGGGAATGTGGATTTGTGTGTAGCCACTATGGAAAATAGTGTGGAAGATCCTCAAAAAATTAAAAATGAAACTGCTTTATGACCCAGCAGGTCCATTTCTGGTATAAATCTGAAGAAACCCGAAACACACTTTTGAAAGAATATATGCACCCCTGAGTTCAGCAGTGTTATTTACAACAGCCAGGTTATGGAAGCAACCCAAGTGCCCATCAATAGACGACTGGATAAAAAAGCAGTGGTACATTTATATGATGGAATGTTACTTGGCCTTAACAAAGAATGAAATCTTAACATTTGTAACAGCATGGATGGACCTAGAAGTTATTAGGCTAAGAAAAGTATGTCAGACAAAGAAAAATGTCATATGATTTCACTTACATATGAAATCTAAAGCAGACTCACAAATACAGAGAACAAGACTGCTGGCTGACAGAGGGGAGGAGGATTGGGGGACTGGGTGAGAAAGGTAAAGGGATTAATAAGTACAAATTGGTAGTTATAAAATAGGCATGGAGATGTAAAGTATAGCATAGGGAAAATAGTCAATAGTATTGTAATAATACTTGTTGCCAGGTGGGTACCGGAAATTTGTAAAATATATGATTGTCTAACCACTATGCTGTGCACTGGAAACTAATAAAAAAAATAATATTGAATGTAAACTGTAATTGAAAAATAAAATTTAAATGAAAAAACATTGAAAAATAATTGTGGAATAATAATAATAATAATAATAATGATAATAATAATAATAATAATAATAATAAAGAAGTAATTACAAAAGAAGGGGTGAAGAGGCCTCTTATTAGTAGTCCAGATAAGAGCTGTTGGTGTTTAGGTCTAGGTTGTTTGGAATTAAATGTATGGGTTTAAAATGTTTTAAGTTGAGTGCTTCTAAGTGCCAGGTATTGTAGTAGGAGCTGAGGGGACAACTTAGAGGTTTAAAAAAGGTTCAGTTCCTAAATTACAGTCTACTTGTAGGAGTGGTTGGGATGAGGGAGAGAGATAACACAATGAAAGAATTATACAAATAAATACAAGAATTTGAACTGTGGTAAATTCTAGTGGACTGGTATGTAGTATTTTGAGAGCATACCATGGTCAGAAAGCTGCGAGATGGTAGAGTGTTCTTCCCTCCTTTGCTTCATCAGCTTCTAGACATCCTTTATTTAACACTAAGCCTTACTTGATGTAAGGAAGGAGGAACTTACTTCAATGTGAGTTCCTTCTTCTGCTGTGCTTCTGTAGTTTTTCTTTACCTCTGGTAAGTATTTGACAGTACAGAATAGGGATCTAAATGTTTGAATGAGTGAATGAATATATATATACACATATATTCATATATTCATGTATATATATTCATTCATTCAATGTGTATAGCATGAAATAAGGATAATGTCATAAGCTTTTTATCTGTCTAAATATATTCAAAATAAAAGACTGTTACTCATTATGAGACATATTCTCTCTATATATATATTAGTGGAGTTGTAGATTGGATAAGTATTTTTTACATGTCCAAAAACATTTCATAGGGGTAGGTTACCTCTATATGGTACTAATCTTACCTATTGCATTGATCTTTACCTAAGTATTTTACTCTTCTAAAGGTAACCCTGTCTCCAAATTCTGGATCATTTATTTCAGTTCTTTATTTACTGACTATATAACTGCTACTTGCAGTGTCCTCCTTTTCTTTCTCATTAATTTTATTTCTCCATCGAGACCAGACCCAGGTCAAAAGTTCCCTCTTCATTGTAACCTTTCCAGATTCCCTAGGCTGTGTGTGTTCTTACAGTGTTGCTGGAAGGCTTTTTCCAAACTACTAACCACAGGTTTGTAATGATTATCCTGTCTCTTCATCTAGAACTTGAGCTTCATGAGGGGACTGACTTTCTTTTGTTCCTTTATTCCTGGTTCAGTGCCTGACATATAGTTGGTGCTTAAATATTTAACTGATCATATCCTTATTTATTTTACTTATGCTTAGATAACTCAGAATACGTCGGGTAGAATTAAATTTGGGATGAAAAATATCGGCCATGTTATAATCTCTAGATAATTTATAATCTATAAATAATCTATAATCTATAGATAATTTGGATAAGGCACTGCATTGAAATTACTTGAATAATCTTTACATGCTTTATTTCAATATAGCTTTTTCATTGCTCTTTAACAGGTGTTCCCTGCCCTCCAGTGGTTAGAACACAGCTAACATTTTTAGTAAAGGTAAAGGTTATAAAATCCTTTTACAGTGTTTATTTTTCAGTCATATTTAAAATCCCATTAGGTTAATTTTTCAGATTAAACAAGTACAGCCCCCTGCCCCCCCCCAGTTTTCCCTTATGTATGATATGCCTAAAACCCAGTTTAAACTAAGTGTAGTTTGACCTGCTCCTTCCTTTACCACCATGAGTCACTATGTATTCCATAGTATTTTTATGCACACTGTGATTGGGTGGCCTCTGTTGGTTTCACTTTATTGTTCTCATGTACCTCTACCAAGGCTGTAGGATCTTGGCACAGTGCAAAAGCTATCACCCTGCTTTCAGTACCTCTCCCCAGCCCCCCAAACATAGACATTCAAAGTAGCTTGCTAATCATGTGGCTGTCCTTTAGTCTGTATGGGGGTGTCTCTTGGCTAATACCCTCTTCTCCACTGACGAGGAGAGACTGCTTCTTGACTTCTTGGCAAGGTGACTTATAACAAGTCCCAGGCTGTTGTATGTTATTTTTTCTCAAAGACAAATGTTAGTTATCCAGGGAGCCTGGCTAGCAGTAATTTCTAAATACCTGCTGCTAAGTTTCAATGTGTATAGCATGAAATAAGGATAATGTCATAAGTTTTTTATCTGTCTAAATATATTCAAAATAAAAGACTGTTACTCATTATGAGACATATTCTCCCTGGTTTTTCGGTCTTAATATAGCTATTATTTTAAGAAAGAATGGTAATAGTAGGTGGTATACTTTGGAAGATAGAAATTTTGTCACCTTATGGTGGTCGTCTATATCTTTTTTAAGGGAAATTTTACTGGTCTGTGGTGTCCTCATGGTCTGAGAACTGCTATGTTGAGCATCGTAGCTCATTTCCATGAGGCAGTAGTGCCCTTTCTGTAACGTAAGCATGGCTTCTTTCATATGCATTAGCAGACAAATTTTCAGTGTATTTTTCTGTCATACGCTTCTTGATTTTGTTGCCTGATTCCATCCTTGCAATTTACTTGCTGTCTCCTAGTCCTCTTCTTTGGCATATCTAGTTTCTGTTTTTATGTGTTGTCATGTGTGTTTTAAATCTCTGTGCACCTCTAGGCTTAGTTAGGAAAATTTCCTGTTTTTCCTTGTATGCTTTCCTAGATGAGACATTTCTCCTAAGGGCTTAGTAGTATGTCGAAAACTTTTATTGTTTCTTTTATACCTGTTATTTTTTATTTTGTAATCCTTCTGAAACTAGCGTTCTGAACTTTATTTTACTGATTTCTGACATTTTCCCTTCAGATCTTAGTAAAACATATTCACTGTTACTAAAATGTCCTTTCATCTTGAAGATTGTATTTACTATTTTTTTGTAGATGAGTCTATGCAAATTATAGTCTCCATTACAAACTTGTTGCTTTTATTACCAGATGGTAAATTATAGAATCATAACACAAATAATCTATTTGCCATTGTTGATTTTTCTAGGTAATAGTCAGGCGTAAGTCATTGAGGCAAAAGACTGTCAATAAGTAATTAGATTTTCGTAGAAAATTATTCTTTAAAAATTTTTTTTTAAAGATTTTATTTATTTATTTTTAGAGAGGGGAAGGGAGGGAGAAAGAGAGGGAAACATCAATGTGTGACTGCCTCTCAATCACCCCCTAATGGGGACCTGGCCCGCAACCCAGGTATGTGCCCTGACTGGGAATTGAACCAGTGACCCTTTGATTTGAGCCACACCAGCTGGGGCCCTAGAAAATGATTATCTGTGCAAGCATCTTCCCTGTCAGTAATATTTATCTATTTCTCCAAGGAGAAATAATTTGTATTATGATCCTGTTTTCCAAATCTCAAATTGTTGGACATTACATCAATATTTGATATTTGGATTTGACTGGAAAACTGGAACCTATGGTTTTGTATTCTCATTTATTCAACAAGTATTATGTGTTTGCTTTGCTCTAGGTATGGTGCTAGGCACTGGAATAGGGTGGAGCTAACAGTGTAGTGGGCAAGATATTCATTAATGTATAGTTTTAAAAATAATTACAGTTGTGATAGGTGCTGTAAAGAAATACAGGGTACTATGTTGGGGCTTAAGGAAAGTTTCTTGAAGAAGTTACATTTAAACTTAGGCATGAACGGTGAATTGAGTTAGGTTCGAGGCATCTGGGAAGATATTTGGCAAAGTAAGGAACATTATAGTCCAGGCTTGAGCTATGGGGCAGCAAGAGGGAATGGTGTTTCTTTTTCTTAAATTAAAGATTTTGTTTATTTTTAGAGAGGGGGTAAAGGAAGGAGAAAAAGAGGGAGAGAAACATCAATGTGTGGTTGCTTCTCACATGCCCCCTACTGGGGACTTGGCCCACAACCCAGGCATGTGCCCTGACTGGGAATCAAGCTGGTGACCTTTTGGTTTACAGGCTGGCACTCAATCCACTGAGCCACAGCAGCCAGGGCGGAATGGTGTTTCTTAATGAATATTGGTAACATTCTATTACATCGGTCCTCTTTTTCATCCTTCTCTTGACATAGTTTTCTAAAACATGTTTTAATAGCATTATTATCTAATTTAGAAACTTTTACAGCTCTTCATTGGGTAGATTATTAGCTCTTTGAGGTCAGGACTCTTGCCACTTGAAATTCTTTAGTCCAAGTTTTCAGATATTGGATCTAATCATATTTTGCCCCTCGACATGAGTTGGTTTCAAGTGCAGTAGTAAATGATATGCAGAATGTAGGATGATTCCCTCTTTTTTTGCCCTCTGCCTAGCACAGAAGTTTTTGTGGCCAGTGAAGGACTTCATGTAAAAATAACAAGCCTCCTTTGTAATCCAGCCTATATGTAGCTATTATTCTATGAGTGGTCTTATTGTATTGAATTAAGATATTGTACTCTGGCTAGTGTGGCTCAGGGGATTGAACGCTGGCCTGTGAACAAAAGGGTCACTGGTTCAGTTCCCAGTCAGGGCACATGCCTGGATTGCAGGCTAGGTCTCCAGTCAGTGACGGCAAGAGGCAACCATACATTGATGTTTCTTTCCATCTCTTTCTCCTTCCTTTTCCCCTCTCTCTAAAAATAAATAAACAAAATCTTAAAAAAAAGATATTGTAAACAAGAAAACAACCCAGAGGTTCTGAGGGTTGGTGATGGTCTCATCTGAAGAATGAGATTGTTTTTCTTCTAGTCATTTGCAAGAGGTATGTTTCGGTAGAAATCTGAACTGAGAAGGTGGGATCGAAATAGATTGGATAAGGAATATAGTTTGTTTTGTTGGTGGATTTTGTGAAGTTGTGCCAAATCTTTGGGTTCTAGTGTAGACATCTGAATAGTGCATGAGGTGCCAGTCTTTCCTCTATCTTCAGGGTGTACAAGACCCTTAAATATTTGTTGAACAGGAAGAATGAGATAAGGCCTATGTGTTTATAGAGTGATCTTGGACCAAAACTGTGTACTTTCTAGAACAGATTGTTTATATTCCAGGCATTCTCCATCTTCAGCCTCCTAACATTTAGTTAAATCTCTTTGAAAGTTCAACCAAGGGAAACCAAGGGAAGGATTTTTATGTTAGGCTGGACGAAGAAGGTAAGTTACGGTAACTTGAGAGAATTCTAATAGTGAGGTGAAACTCAGGCGTGTCACTTCTAGCAGTTAGTTAGCTTTGTATTTTTAAAACTTGGGTTCTATAAGGATGCCTTTTAAAGGAAGACCTTCTTATATAGCCAAAATACTACAACCAAGGATCCCAATTTGAGAAACACTGCATTAAAAGTTGAATGTAACCATTTAAGAGATTACTTGAAAAAACAAACAAAAAAGGACGGTTACTTGGTACAAGCTTGATGTTAAACCAAAACTGGGCTAATGAAATGTTGTGGCAGTATTATTACTAGATTATCTATATAAAAAGTTACAAGCTTGCAGTTTTTTTTTTTTAATTTTATGTTTTTAGAGAGGGAGAGGAACATCTATGTGCTAAGGGATACATTGATTGGTTGCCTCTCCCATGCCTCCAGCTGGGGGCCTGGCCTGCAACCCAGGCATGTACCTTGACTGGGAATCGAACTAGCAACCTTTGGGTCCATAGGCCAGCGCTCAGTCCACTGAGCCACACCAACCAGGGCAAGCTCTCATATTCTCGATAGTACCTCTCTAGACCTTTTTAGGTTAGGCATACCCTATTTTGAAAGTTTACCTCTCCCACCAGGAGATCCAGTGCTGAATCTTGAAAATTTGGTGGTGTTTTTAATAGTGTCTGGCATTTCATACTGTTTGCCCATTAAGGTGTCCTCACAGATTCCCCAATTAGAGATACCATTTGTGTTACCTTGTCTTCTGGGATCCAAACACCACTAGTCATCAGTCATTTTACACCTTAGGATCAACTAACTGCTTAATGCTTTGTGCATCAGAAAATGAAAAAAATTTTATGAGGAAACCTTAGACTCTTGAAACCAAGACATTCTTGGATGAGGTGAGGTGGGAAATTCTGATAAGGCAGATTGCAGGAAAGAGGTTCTTGGGGTCAGAATAGAGGAGGAAGGTGTCAAAGAAGCTGTTACTTTTCAATTTTTTTCTAGGATCTTGGGTATTCATTTATTGTTGTAGTAATGTTCTTGTTGACAGTGCCTGAATGTGGGTTTTCAGGGCAACTTCAGAAGTCTGTAAACTTTAGCTTACACATTTTCTAGTATACTAATTCCTACACAGTTTCTTCCCATGACGTAACCTCTAAGGAAAGCAGAATGAAGAAAAAGAAAATCCTTCCTGCCTGGAATCCAGCTCAAATCAGTCCTTTAGGATAAGCCGCCTCCTCTTAACTCCTTTCTTTCAGCTTCCTCATTCTCCTTCATAGAGCTTTGTATTTAAGTCATTTAGCACGTAGGTTCTCAGTACTTGCTAATTTGTCTGAGTTTGGAAACATGGGCCATAGTACCTGCTGTCTTACTACTTCTATTTTGCCTCTCTTCTCTCAAGTCTACTGGAGTGTTAGCAGCCCAGAACGGCTGGTTAGGATATATATATATATATATGGATACACTTTTTAACATCTTCTGAGGACTTTTTCCCCTCCTCATGCTTTTAGAGAGGGAGGAAGGGAGAGAAACAGCCATTGGTTGCCTCTCATTTGATCAGTTGCCTCCCATTTGCGCTGGATGTTGGTGCCCGGCCTGGGGATGGAACCCGCAACCTAGGAATGTTTCCTGACCCGAATTTTTCGGCTACTGGATGACGCTCCAACCAACTGAGCCACACCAGCCAGGGCATACTTTCTGATGTTTGGTTGGGAGAAATCTGTCCATTAACTTAGTTCAGCAACTGCCTGACAAAGATATTCGGTAACTTTTTCTTGCACCTCATAGCTTAAATAGCTTGAACAAATAGAATTGAAAATACGGGATCAAGGCATTAAAGCTCAGATAATACTGTATTGTGCAAAAATCTAGTTTTTAGGTTTTACTGGTTTTTTTTTTCCAGGACATCTTTTTCTTTAATCAGGCAAGTTAGTGGCAACTCTTCTTCCCTTCCCATTCGGCAGTGAGATTTTCGTTCTCCTCCCTACTTCCCTAGTGTTCTTCGGTCGTGGATGTTGCAAACTCAACCGCTCCTTTCTCAAGGTTCTCGGTTTCCCGACGTCCTGGCGCCATCCAAGCCCACAATCTTTGGGGAGGAAGATCTCGGATTCATTTCCCAGGCTCGTGAAGCCCTGGGGTTTGCGGATTCCCATGTGGGTGGGGCTGGGTGCGGTAGGGGCGGGGCCGGCGAGGGCCCCTAGGGAAACGGTAGAAGGCACAATTGAGAAGCCCGCGGGCAAAGGTTTCACGGTTTTCACGAAGGCTTCGTGTGAGAGGCTGAGGGAATTGAGGTGCTTCTCTCTTGCCTCGCCTTTCTTGATTCTGGAAGCTTCAGTAGGCTTTTGTCAGTTGCTGGAACCCGGAAAAGCAGCGGCTTCAGCTCCAGGGGCGGATCCCAAGGGTCTTGTCGCTGCTACGGGGTCGTTTGGCCTCCTGGTATTGGGGGAGGGGCTAGGGAGGTGCTGCTCGCGCCTCCTTTGGCGCATGCGCGGCGGGCTCCGCGAGGGTAGGAGCGCGTGCGCGGTGACGTGGACATCCCGTGCGCGCGCAGGCTCTTCAGCTGGAGCGGACACACCGTGTGCGAAAAGAACAGAATAACCCGCCCACAGCGGGATGTGAGGGACTCCGGGTGGAGCCGGCCACGCCCCGCACGGTAACTCTTGGGCCTGGGTGGGGGGAGGGGATGTTGCTTTAGTGCTGGCTGGTTTGGAGTTTTTCAAGAGTTTGAAGCTCTTGTGCATTTGAACAGTGTGAAAAGCGTTCCGCTGAGCGATCTTCGCACGCTGGGGCCAGGCCTGGCCTTGCGCGGGGCCGTCTTTGGCGCGCGCCTTTGGTCCCCCCTCCGCCCCCCGAGCGAGGCTGCGCATGTCACCTCGCGCGCGTCCCCGGCCTTACTTCCGCGTCGCGCAGCGAACTAACTGGGAACATCGACGCCAGAGAGAGCAGCCACGAGGCGGGCGGGGTGAGAAAGCGCCCTTGGCGCGGTTCTGCGCTCGCGTGCGTGGGGTGCCGCACCGCATGGTACGAGCCGCGTGACGACTTGATCCCGGCGCGGGGCTTTAAGTCGAGAGCCCTGCTTGTGCGCTTTGGAGTTCAGAGCTCAGGTCTCAGGGTTCCAAAACTCGGAGGTAAATGGTGCTGACGTCGCATTTCCAAGGAGCTTTGTGCAGCGTTTTGACACCCGTACAAATGCCTCTTTTAGCATGTAATTTTCGAGTAAATTGCTTGAGGCAGGGCCGCGAGTTTAATAAAGACGGGGGGGGCGAGGAAATGAGCTCTGTAAGAGTGGGAACTTGGTAAACAAAGGACCGGTGGTTCGCAAGTGCAGAAATGAGGGCGGGGGAAACAGGTGGGAAGAGCAGGTGTTATTTTCTTTTTTCTCTGTTGGGCAGCCTTGGCTAGTTCTCTGTTTATGAGGCTTCCCGCTTGTGTTAAATTGTCAAGTAGGTCTCTGCACCCAGTGGTAGGTGGGTCAGGGACAGAAACCAGCCTGAGGATCAGTAAACAAAGTTGAGGAGTCTGTGCGAAGATTATGGAGAATTTAAGGGTCATAAAAAATCGGGTTGAGTGTAGAAAGTGGTAGTGTCTTGCTGTGAAGATTTTTTCTTTGCCTTTGTAACCCTGGGGATGCCTCCTTCTGGCTAGGGTGGAAGCAGGGAGGGGTGAAGGAGGTGTGCAAGGAAGGATTAGTGATTGCAGAACTCGGTGAGTGAGTAACCAAGTAATCTCCTTCTAAGGGAAGACCACTCCCCCAGAGTTCACGTCGCCGGAGCTGACACGTGGATCAGGCGAAGTCTCGAGCCCACCTGAACGCCGCCCGTGCGTTTTGTAAAGCTCCACAGGCTTCTGCGGCGGAGTTCCTGGCAAATGCTGCCTTCTCTGTCTTTACATTATGGGCACGACGCCGCGACTGGGCTGCGGGGGAAGTGCCAGGAGGCGGCGTGACCGCTGCTGGGGAGAGGGCCGGTCTGGAAGGGACGGGTAGCTAGTTATGTAGTCTCCAGGGCGACAATGCGACTGGGTCCCTCCGAGTGATCCGCGGGTTCCGGCCAATGGCATGTGATTAGTTGGGGCTGCTCCTCCCCGGAAGAGCTTTCCTTGCGGCATTTTTTTCACGTGGTTTCTGACCTGCGGCCCTCCAGTTGAAAAGGGTGATTGTGGATGCTTAATAGTCGACGGCGACTGCTCTCCCCGGGAACTGGCAGGACTGGCAGGAAGGCTTTTCGTTTCCAAGGGTATGGGATCAGCATTAGTGCTTGCCGCTTTATCACTGTTTTTCAGAGGTTGAGTGGGTTGGGTTCGCTTAACAGAAAACACATGCTTAAGTGTTGAGGAAATTCAGTGACCTAGGTACTTTGACATACATATTCAAACACTAGCTGGCTATTTGGTTACTGCTCATTTCTGCCATAAAAGTTAGCTCTTCAAATTCTTAATGCAGCAGCTAGGGACCTGAGAACTTGCTAACCCAAGTTTAGTTAAGGGACCATGCCTAGGAATAAAAAATGTCCCAGAAGGCAACATTAATGGATTGTATCTGGAGAGAGAAGAGAAACAAGTGTATTATCTTAGGCAAATGTGATTCTGTGTCTTAAACTCCAAAGCACTAGAGATAGTATTTTGAAATTTACCTTATTAGAATTGTGATGATGATAAAGTGCCCAGGATATTGTCTGGTCTGAAGTAAGTTCTTACTAACAGACAAGTACCATTTATTTAATTATTGAAATTAACATAATGGCAATTAAGAACTGGTTGACTATATACTGTCTTTGCCACCATTTACAATATTTTCTGATCGTATTTGTACCCCAAATCTACTTAAGATTTTTCAAGTTTCAGAGCTTATTGTATATTAGTAGATACTGAAATTCTAGTGAACCTGTTCTCTTACAATTTGAGTTTCAGAAATGTAATGTAACTTAACCATACTCTTTTAGTGAATGATCATATTCAGGAACAAACTAACATCTTGGTGCCTACAATACAGTAATGCATTTGTTGTATGAGAGGTTATGGTTATTTTTAGCAACTTTGGAAACATTCAAAATGGGTTGACCAGTATTTGAATGTATTGTGTTTTTAAAGTAATGGTATTATTGGTTTGCAATTTTGATTTTTGTTTTGGTGCAATACATGAGTCATTAAATTAGGTAACTATCTAGTAAACTAAGTAGTGTATTTTTTTAAGTAGGGTGAGGGTCACCACTTTAGTAGCTAAACACTTAACCAAAGAGGTGATTGGTGAAAAGAGATTGAGAATGGGGACCTTGAAATTGTAACAGTTTATTTAAGGAACTTGCTACATTACTTACCTCAAAACAGTCTTTGTGAAAGCACCTGTCTCTCCTGTGACATTTTTAGAGTGTTAACTTCTGTATTTTTCATTTGCAGGTAAACATTTCCTCAGCTCATTATTATAGTTATTTTATGCAGATAAAAGCTTGCTCTTGAAGAGCTGAACTGAGATTTTTTTTTGAAATTTAAGTTATATGTATGTACTAAAACTGTGGTCTTCCTTGAAGGTTTTAGAGAGCCAAGTACAGAGTATTTTTAGAATTGTGCTGGAAGGAGTGTTTCTTGATGAGTGGCCTAGCTCTTCTTAAATAAAGTACAGTTGGTTTTTGCAATTAGGTAAAGTTGTCTTTGCCTTTAGAGTGGCTGAATATGCTCAATTGATTATTCTTTGATTAGAAACCCCCCTGTAGCATCCTGAAAGCATAGTCATTCGTATAGTGAAGTGGAATCTGTGCTTAAAGATTGATGTGGAATAAGAATTTGATTCCTTGTTCCTACACCAGTAGGGAGGTATGGCTCAAGATAGAGACTGTTTTGGTCATAAATTAGGTCTTTGGTTTTATGTATTTTGATGAACTCATGGAATAACTTTTTTGGAGGATTCTTAAAAAAAAGATATACACATCATAAGTCTGAAAGCTCTTTTTCCTGTCTTTGTATACATTTTTACATTTTATATTTTTGTTTTTTCTTATTTTATTTTTATATTTTAAAATTAGATTCTTACATGCAGAGTTTAAATAGGGCAAAAGGAAATTTTTGAAATATATATATAAAGTTAGCATAAAATTTACTTCAGTGCAGTCTGTAACACTAAACTGGATTTCTGTCAGTTGAAATTTTGACATTTCATAGATTAATTTTCAAAAGATAGTGATTTTCTTTGCCCTAGTTTTATCTGTAATGATCTGAAAACCAAGGTTTTCTGTTGTAGAAGATAATTTTTAAGAAATTCTGAACCCTTTAATGTACTTCTAGCTTTGAGGTAGTTTTTCAGGTAATTCTTTGTCAATAGACATATTTAAGTGCACTTAAGAATATTTTGCATAATTGATCACAAAAATAATTGGTGATTCGTAACAAAACTTTGAACTATACTAAATATAGCATTAGGAGTTTGCATTGTTTGCATTATATACCATTGTAGTGGTATTAGTTTTTGTGAATTCACTAAGCTTTACTCTTTAAGAAGTCACCTTGTTTGTGACTTCTAAGTCTTTAAATTTTGTTTTATGAATATCTGATAGGTGTTGCCTAAACTTGTTAGTTTTAGTAAACCAGTAAACCTAATTACCTTAAACCTGAGGCAGCTTTTGAAAAGAATCATCCTAAATTTTATTTCTTTAAAATAAACATCAGCTCTGGCTGGTGGGTGTGGCTCAGTGGATTGAGTGCCACCTGAAAGGTTGCCGGTTCAATTCCCAGTCAGGACACATGCATGGGTTTTGGGCCAGGTCCCCAATTGGGAACACGAGAGAGGCAACCGATTGCTGATTCTCTCATACATCATGTTTCTCCCCCTCTCTTTCTCCCTCCTTTACCTTTTCTCTAAAAATAAATAAAATCTTTACAAAATAATAAACTTCAACTCAGAGGACTGATTCTTTTTTTACCTTTCTTGGGTATTAGTGCTTCAGTGTAAGGAAGTGGGTTTCTATAATACTTTTATATTTAGCCATACTAGAAACAATAGCTAACCTTTCTGAAGTCTTGATTTTTAAAATACCTGTATCTGTTATCCTCAAGCTAGAGAATTTTAAGTTTTGGAGGTGTTTGTGTGTGTGTGATGTGGCTAGTCTTGCAAGAAGAGAGAAAATTCAGATGCTTTTACTGCTTGTCAGTATCTCTGATGAAAGATAAAATTAGACCTTTTAATTAAAATGAAGATAACTGATAAGTGACTGAATTTGATTAATCAAAATTACTAACTCATAGGTATAGTGATGTAGCATCTTTCTTTTTTTGGAGGCTACTTGGAGGTGATAGCATTATATCTTGTAGAATATTTAGGTAATTGAGCACATCAGTTCAGTAAAATTTATACAATCTGAGATTTCTTCTTAAAAAAGATTTTACTTATTTATTTTTTAGGAAGAGGGGAAGGGAAGGAGAAAAAGAGGGAGAGAAACATCAATGTGTGGTTGCCTCTTACACGCCCCCTACTGGGGACCTGGCCCGTAACCCAGGCATATGCCCTGACTGGAAATCAAACTGGTGACCCTTTGGTTCTCAGACTGGCACTCAAACCACTGAGCCACACCAGCCAGGGCAATCTGAGATTTCTTTACAGCTTTTTGTTGTGATATAATTCACATAGCTTAAAATTCATTATTTTAACAGATAACACTTGAGTGGTTTTTAGTTCCTGAACATTTTCATCCCTTCCCCAAAGAAACCCCATACCCATTAGCAGTTGTCCCAGTTATCACTCTCTGTCTTCCTGGCAACCTGGAATTTATTTTTTCTCTTTCCAGATTTGCCTATTCTGGACATTTTGCATAAATGGAATCATACAATATATATTGCGTTTTTTTATTACAACTTTTAAGAATTACTAGCTTTTTAAGACTTTTTGAATGGGTTTTAGTTTCAAAAGATACACAATTTAGAAAGCATCAATATTTATTTTCCTAGCCACCCAGTTTTCCCTCCATAATAGCCAATAATACCAGTTCCTTTCTATCTTCATAGTCTTATCTACATCAAGCAAATACATACATACTTTTTCTTTCTGTGGCTTTTTTTTCCTACTTTGTAAAGGAGAGTAACATAATACCAACTCTTTTGAACATTTTGCCCTTAATATATCTTTTTTAAAAAAAGGTTTTATTTATTTTTATAGAGAGGGAAAGGGAAGGAGAAAGAGAATGAGAGAAACATGATGTGAGAAAGAAACAGATTGGTTGCCTCTGGTATGTACCCCGACCAGTGACCAACCTGCAACCCAAGACACGTGCCGTGACTGGGAATCAAACTGTTGACCTTTCGTTTGCAGGATGATGCCCAACTAACCAAGTGAGCCACACTCATGAGGGCTCCCTTAATACATCTTGTAGGTAATTTTATGTGAGCTCATGAAGTTTATACATTTTCTCTTACAGCTGCATGATATTTCACTCTCTGGATTTACCACCATTTATTTAACCAGTCTCCATTGATGGACTTTCTCAAGTCTTTTACTGTTACAAATGGAGCTGCAGGGAATAATTTCTATACAGATTTATCCCAGATGCATGTGTGAGTGTGTATTTAAGATAAAGTCCTAGAAGAACTGTTTCATAGGAGATAGGCATTTGTACTTTTGATATTTTTATGTTGCCCGAACAACATCCTTTCCATGATCTCTACCAAACTTTGATTTATGCCAGTCTGATAAGGTCAAAAACAGTATCCTTGGCCCTAGCTGGTATGGCTCAGTGGATTGAGTGCTGACCTGCAAACGAAAGGGTCACAGGTTCTATTCCCAGTCAGGGCACATGCCTGGGTTGTGGGCCAAGGTCCCCATTAGGGGGCGCATGAAAGGCAACCACACATTGATGTTTCTCTCCCTTTCTTTCTTCCTGCCTTCCCCTCTCTCTAAATATAAATAAATAAAATCTGTAAACAAAAACAGTATCTCAGGATGATTTCCGTTAGCATGTCTCCTATGCTGAGATGATGTACATTCTTATAGCCAGTTGCTTTTCCTATCCTTTGCCCATTTTTCCATTAAATTTTTGATTCTATTGATTTATAGGAACCTTTTTTATATTAGTGAAATGAGTTATTTATAAGCCGTAAATACCTTTTCTCATTAGTCATTGTTTTTTTGATTTTGCTTGGATGATAATTTGCCAGATTTAAAAAATTTACATAATGTTGAAATTTATCAAAGGTTGTGTGTCCTTATTGTCAAAAAGCTTTCCTGAGGATTTTAGAATTTAAAAAAATTACACTTAGAAATGGAGAATTTTAATATTTGATCCTTCTGGAATTTTGTTCAATATAAAGTCTGAAGTATGGAGGTGTTTCTTTACCAGTAAGTTCAAGCGATTTGTCGTAGTTTCTTTAACTGTGCGTATTATCAAGTAAAGGTAGCCTTTTACTTTTTTATGAAGCCATGTCAGTACCATAATAGAGAGTAAATTCTGTATAAGGGTAACATGGAATTTATTTTTACTCATCCCAAGAGAACTTGCTATATAACAGAATCCTGTGGCAGGTTAATTCATAAAAGTGTTGAGATCCTTTTAAAATGAAACCAACCTTTCAACTTAGTCTCCTTAAGTTTGTATATTTTTATATACGTTTTTTAAAAAAGATTTTATTTATTTTTTAGAGAGAGGGGAAGGAAGGGAGAAAGCAAGGGAAAGAAACATTGATGTGTTAGAGAAACATCCATCTGTTGCCTCTCTCACACCCCCAACTGGGTGCTGCAACCCAGGCATGTGCCCTGATGTGGAATTGAACCAGTGACCTTTCATTTTGCAGGCTTGCTCTCAACCCACTGAGCCACACTAGCTAAGGCTATTTTTATTTAGTTTTTATAAAATGAATGTATACTTTTATTTATTTTTATGTGCGATGATATTATCTATAGTGGTATATTGGAGGGCTGGACTATAGTAACTTAATTTAAATGGAACTTTAAAAAAGATGATTAAATGTTCCAGAATGAATAGCCTTACAGAGATTGAGAGAAGGGTAGAAGCAACATCTTAGAAGAAAGAATTTAGGAATATATTTTGGGGATAACATAATCATTCTTGTGCCTTTGTTAACAAAATAAATATTCACTTAATTAAAAGGTTTTTGTTTTTCTGTTTATTCTTTAGGCTGGGAAGGCCATTGTGACTATGTGGTGACTACAGTTATCTTACTACGGAGTATCCCACTGGAATCATGGAGGAGAAACAGCAGATTATATTGGCTAATCAAGATAGTGGGACAGTGGCAGGAACAGCACCTACATTCTTTGTTATCCTGAAACAGGCAGGAAATGGCAAAACAGATCAAGGAATTTTGGTTACTAATAGGGATGCCTGTGCTTTGGCTACCAGTGTGTCATCACCAGGAAAATCTAAAGGGAAGATTTGCCTTCCAGCTGATTGTACCGTGGGAGGAATCACTGTCACCTTGGATAACAATAGTATGTGGAATGAGTTCTATCATCGAAGCACAGAGATGATTCTGACCAAGCAAGGAAGACGCATGTTTCCTTATTGTCGTTACTGGATAACAGGTTTAGATTCAAATATGAAGTATATCCTTGTCATGGATATTTCTCCTGTAGATAACCATCGTTATAAATGGAATGGTCGCTGGTGGGAACCCAGTGGCAAGGCAGAGCCCCATGTTTTGGGGAGGGTTTTTATTCATCCAGAATCTCCTTCCACAGGTCATTACTGGATGCATCAACCAGTATCTTTCTATAAACTCAAACTTACCAACAACACACTGGACCAAGAAGGGCATATCATCTTGCACTCAATGCATCGGTACCTGCCAAGGCTTCATTTGATACCTGCAGAAAAAGCTACTGAAGTGATACAGTTAAATGGCCCTGGTGTCCACACGTTCACCTTCCCACAGACTGAATTCTTTGCAGTAACAGCTTATCAGAACATACAGATTACCCAGCTGAAAATAGATTACAATCCATTTGCTAAAGGCTTCCGGGATGATGGGCTGAATAGTAAGCCCCAGAGAGACGGAAAGCAAAAGAACAGCTCTGACCAAGAAGGGAATAGTGTTCCCAGTTCACCTGGTCAACGGGCCCGTCTCACAGAAGGTGAAGGGTCAGAGATACAGCTAACTGATTCAGATCCTTTATCTAGGGGCCAGGAAACATCAAGCAAGGGTTTGGAGAAGCCTTTCCTTAATATAAATCGAGACTTTCTTGATTTTATGGATATCGATTCATCACTTGGTGAAGTTACTCAGTTTAAGCAAGAGGTTTCTGAAAGGTAGGTAACAGTTTTTTGTTTTAGAGATAAAAGATTTTAGATTTAATATATTGGTTGTGTGGACTGCTGATTTTAGACATTGATAAATGTAAGCTACCAAAAAATAACACCATAACTACTTTTACATTCTGTGAAGTGATAGTTCATTTTTCTGTAATGAATATCAGTTGGGTTCAGGATTCAGAATTGTAGGCAAATTGGATGATTTATCCCAATGAGGATCTTTCATTCATTTAGAGTTAGAATTTTGTTAATCATGAAAGGACTTGTTCCTCGGTTATATGTAGACAACTCTTAATTCAAGAAGAGAAAAGAAATGGCTCCCAAGAAATGTCATAACCGACACAAAACTTACCCAGATGAGGCACAGAAGGGATTTAAAGTAAGTTTATTTATATTTAATACTTAAGAATTTACTGCCTTATGGATATCCTAATCTATAAATTATGTGACTAAAAAACAAGCTGAAGGTTATTACAGGTTAAAATAGCATGACATACTGTTGTCTTTATTTGAACTTACATTATTTATTGTTTCAAAAATCAAGGACTATTTTTTTAGAGTAGTTTTGGGTACAACAAAATTTGCAAAATTGAGGGGAAGGAACGGGATATCCAACTTTTTGGCATCTCTGCACCACACTGGAAGAAGAGTTGTCTTGGGCCCCACATTAAATACATTGCAACACATAATCATAAAAAAATCTCATATAATCTTTTAAGTAAATTTACGATTTTGTGTTGGGCCACATTCACAGCCATCTGGGCTGCATGCGGCCACAGGTAGGATGCCCCTGGCACCTTCTACCCCAACACATGCATAACTTCCTCCATTTTTACAATGTACATTTGTTACAATTGATGAACTTACATTTGTACATCATAATCACCCAAAGTCCATAGATTGCATTAGGTTTTAGTCTTTGTGTCTTAACGTTCTGTGGGTTTGGACTATTGTATAATGACATGTATCCCCATACACACATACACACCATGTGGATCTTTTGCATTGCCATGAAAATCCTCAGTTCTTCACCTGTTAATTCTCCTCTCTGCCACCTCCCCACCCCTGCCAACCTCTGTTAACCATTGATCTTTTTATTGTCTCCATTGCTTTGTGTTGTCCAAAATGTCATACACTTGGAATCAGACAGTGTAGGCTTTTCACATTGGCCTTTTTTTTTTTTTTTTTTTTTTTTTTAGATTTTATTTATTTTTTTAGGGGAATGGAGGGAGGAAAAGAGGGAGAGAAACAGCAGTGTGTGGTTGCCTCTTGCAAGCCCCCTATTGGGGACCTGGCCTGCAATGTAGGCATGTGCCTTGACTGGGAATCAAACCAGTGACCCTTGGATTCACAGGCTGATGTTCTTAGTAATATATATTTAGTAATATATAGTAATATATATTAGTAATATGTACTTAGTAATATATAGTAATATATGTTAGTAATATATATAATATGTCAGTAATATATAGTAATATATATTAGTAATATATAGTAATATACATTAGAAATATATATTTAAGGTTTTGTCATGTCTTTTCATGGCTTGATAGCACATTTCTTTTTAGTGCTAATAATATTCAGTTGTCTGATGTACTGGCCTGTTTATCTGCTCACCTACTGAAGGATATCTTAGTTGCCCCCAGGTTTTGGCAAGTATGAATAAAGCTTTTATAAATGTCCTTGTCCAAGTTTTCAGTTCATTTGGGTTTGATGATAGCCATCTAATGTGTATGAAGTGGTATCAGTGTGGTTTGATTTGTATCTTCTTAATGATTAGTGGTGTTGAACATCTTTTCATGTGCTTATTGGTCATTTGTATATTTTCTTTGGAAAAATGACTGCTTACATCCTTTGCACATTAAAACTTTTTTTCCCTGAGTTATGGGAGTTTTTCATATGTTTTGGATATTAATCCATTATTTAAAAAATGATCTGAAAATATTTTCTCCCATTCTATGAGTTGACTGTGATGATAGTGTCCTTTATTGAACAAAAACAGAAGCTTATAATTTTGATAAAGTATAATTGAAAAAAGTTTTTTCTTCTGTTACTTGTGCTTTTGGTGTCCTACTTTCAAGAACCATTACCAAATCCAAGATTATAAAGATTTTTCCATATTGTCCATTAAGAGTTGTGTATTAGCCTTGAAAATTAGGCCTTTGATCCATTTTGAGTATATTAAGTATGTTGTAAGGTTTCAGTTATACTCTTTTGCATGTGTATATCAAGTTTTCCCAGCACCGTTTGTCAAAAAAAACCTCTCCTTTTTCTATAAAATAGTCTCGGCACTCTTGTCAATAATCAGTTGACGGTATATTTGATGGTTTGTATCTGGGCTCTCTATTCTATTCCATTTAGTCTCTGTGTCTGTTCTTAAGCTAGTACTACAGTGTTTTGATTACTGTAGATTTATAGTAAGTTTTGAAATCAAGAAATGTGAGTCTGCCAACTTTCTGATTTTTCAAGATTGTTTTGGTTATCTGGGATCCCTTGAAATTGCATATGAATTTTAGTATCAGTTCTTCTACTTCTGCAAAAAGCACCATTGGGATTTCAGTAAGGATTACACCGAATCCGTGTATTGCTTTGGGCAGTATTGTTACCTTAACGATATTACTTTTCCAGTCCATGAACATGGGATATCTTTCCACTTATTTAGGTTGTCTTTAATTTCTTTTAATGTAAAAAGTCTCTTGCCTCCTTGGAAAAATTTATTTTGGTGTATTTTGTTTTTGTGCTATTGTAAATGGAATGGTTTTCTTAATTTCCTTTTTGAAAAGGGAATTGCTATTTTATATTGTATATTGCTCAGTGTATAAAATATAGCTGATTCTTGTATGTATAAAATGTAGCTGATTCTTGTATGCTGATTTTTGTATCCTGCAGGTTTGCTGTGTTTATTAACTGACAGGAGATAGTTGTGTGTGTGTGTGTGTGTGTGCACTCTTTAATTTTCTGCATATAAGTTAATGTCACCCACGAATAGAGATAGATTTACTTCTTTTTTCCAGTTTGAATGCATATTGTTTCTCTTTCTTGCCTAATTGTTCTTGCTGTAACTTTTAGTACTGTGTTGAATAGAAGTGGTGAAAGTGGGAGCATCATGGTTTTAATTTGCATATTTCTAATGATTAGTAAAGTTCACTTTTTGATATACTTACTGACCATTGGGACTGCACTGGTGATCATGTATATGAAGGTCTGTTCTTGGACACTATAGGGGGGACCCAAAAAAACCCAGAATTTATTTATACAGAAATTGTGTATTTATTTATTTAAAAATATTTTATTTATTTTTAGGGGGAGGGAGAGGGAGGAGAAAGGGAAGGAGAGAAACAGCAGTGTGTGGTTGCCTCTCGTGCATCCCCTACTGGGTACCTGGCCCACAACCCAGGCATGTGCCCTGACTGGGAATTGAACTGGCGATCCTTTGGTTTTCAGGCCGGTACTCAATCTACTGAGTCACACCAGCCAGGGCTGTGTATTTATTTTTAGACGTTTAAACTTCAGTCACTTTCAAAGTATTCTCCATTTGATGCAATACACCTATTGAGACTTTTTTCCACTGCTCAGTTTTGAACTCACTGATTTTGATGCCTTTTAGTGCTTCTGACATTTTTTTGTTTCACCTTGCTACATCAGCAAAACTTTTCCCTTTGAAGACTTTTTTCATCCTGGAAAACAAAAAGTTTTTTGGGGTGAGGTTGGTTGAATAAGGAGGGTGTGGCAGTGGGGGTCATGCCGTTTTTGGTGAAAAGCTGCTGAACACTCAGCATGGTGTGGGCAGGTGCACTTGTAAATCACCCATCCTGAAATGGGTAAATGCGCTGAGTCTTCAAAAAAAAAAAATTCACTGAAGCCAAACGCAGCCTCTTACAGCAGTGCCAGCTGGTACACTGGTATAGATGGGTTCTTTAGAACACTCACCTAGCAGGGGAAGCCTGTTCTACAAGGGGCCCGCCCTGCAGAAGATAATTCCTGTTTTTTTGTGTCCCCCCCAGTATTTTTTTTTTTATTCTTAGATTGCTTTATCTATCCTTTGACCAAAACCACATTATTTTAATTAATATAGCTTTGTAATAGTAACTGCCTCACTTTCAGAGTCCACCTAAATGGTCTTACCCTTATTCACTCCACCACTGTGTTAAAGCGTCTTTTTTTTTTTTTTTTGCCACACCCATCCATGAAGGCTTTTTCTAAAAATAATCATTGTTGGTTCTTACCTACTTCGATGTATTTATTATTTTGTCTCTTGATCATGTTCAAATTTATTACTCATGTAGATTGTTGCAATGTCCTTTTCTTCTGTTTTGTCTTTGTCAAGCTTTTAATTTATTATTACTATTTTTAAGCCTCACTTGAGCATGTGGTTTTTTAAGTGATTTTAGAGGGAGAGGAAGGGGGGGTGGGGGGGAGAGAGAGTGAGCAGAGAGAGAGAGAGCAAGCATCTATGACAGAGAAAAACATTGATCGTTGCCCCTCCCTGTCCTCCAAGTGTCCTGACCTGGGATCCAACCTGAAACAGGTATGTGCCCTGACCAAGAATCGAACCAGCAACCTTTTTTTGGTATACGATGTTTCAACCAACTGAGCCACCCCATTCAGGGTAAGCTTTTAATTTTTTAAATGGAATTTGGATACCGTTATTACTGTTTAATTATTCCAGGTCTTCCTGTTGCCTTAAATTAAAAAAAAGATTGTAGGTGAAAACAGTACTATTCTATTTCAACCCCATTTGATACAGTACTTTATCTCAGTTCTGACACTAACACCCCAGAGTTAGTGTCAGACTCCACAGATTTTTAAAGGTAAGGTTTCCAAGATGACTGCTTCTTCAGATGCTAGCCACAAGTGGAGTCCCCAAGCTACCTGGACTTTTGACCAGATGGGTACAAATATAGGATCTCTCATGAAATACCTCAGGTTCACTAATTCACTAGAATGATTAACAGAACTCAGGAAAACACTGTACTTAGAACAGTTTTATTATAAAGAATATGGATTAGGACTAACCAAATGAAGAGACATATATACGGCAAGGGCAGGAAGATCTCAAATGTAGAGCTTCCATGCCCGATCCCCTGAAGACATATATGGCATGTTACTCTCCTGGCATATTGATGTATTCACCAACCAGGAAGCTCCATTGAGTTTTGGTGTCCAGAGTTTAGTTGGGGTCCTGTTAAGTATGTTTGATTGATTAAGTCATTGGCCAGGTGATTGAACTTGGTCTCCCTCCCCTCCCAGGAGGTCCTGGATGTTTTAAGTGCAAATCTCCTAATACAGACTTGGTCTTCTAGTTACCAGCCCCATCAGCAAGCTATCTCTGGATTTACTGTGAATCACCTCATTAGCGTAATCTTAGGTGTGATCAGTGGGCTCCTGAATGACAGACACTTCCATCAGATCAGCAATTTCTAAGGGTTTCAGAAGCTCTGCCAGGAACTCTGGAGAAAGACCAGGCAAATTCTTTATTATACAATAAGTACGTATACATAATTTGAAAAATTTAAAAACACATGATGAAAAATAGTGCTCCTTTGCTTCACACTCCTCTTCTCCCCTAATTTTCTTCCTAGAGGAAATTTGCTTTTCCACTTTTAATTGTTTATTGAGATATTTGCCTCTGTATAAATCATATTCTTTTGAGATAAGCCGAGATTGGGCGCTTTCAGGGTGGTATGGCCGTAGACTAAATCATATTCTTAATGTGAGCTCATTTATCAGTTTTATGTATTATCCATATTTTTAGCTGTTATTTTCTCCTGTCGGTATAGTTTTAACAAAAATAAATTTTTTAATGTTATGGTGTATAAATGTTTCATACTGCTTGAGCCAAGTAGTATACCATAAACACATTTTCTTGTATAACTGTTTTACAATAGTTAATTGTTGACTAATAATATATATAGCGATATGTATTTGGTTTTCTATATACCTACTTGGTGCTAATTCTTCTCAGATTCTTCAGTTAAACTTGGAATCCCTCAGTTCATTAACGCACATACACACATACACTCATCTAAGAAAGTAAAAATTCTTAAATATTTTTTGGAAAAAGTCCTGTGTCTTTATTAAATAGAGTTAGAAAGAGACTACACCTGGCAACCAAGGGGTGAGATACTGGCCAGAAAGGCAGGGTGGGCTCAGTCTCTGGGGATTCTTGGACAGGTTGATGGCTTGGGAGTGTCCCCAAAGAGACCAGGTCCTGGCAATAGGTGAGGAAGTGCCTGAGGGTGAGCTTTCAGGCACTGGGGTGATCAGCTGGTTCTGCAGGGGTTACAGGGTAGGTTGGGTTGGCCTGAATCTCTCTGAGGAACCCTGCCTTATCTCTCTAGATCATTCACTGGTTGTGATCATGTTTTTTGCCTTCCATGTCCACCTCATTGACCTCTTCACCATCAGGAGACTAATTGTAGTCATTCATCTTGTTCGTGTTCTGCATATCCTCATTGTGATCTTCATCCTCCTCCTCTTTGTCAACATACTGCTCTGAGGCTGGCTTGCAATAGGTATATCTTTCTCTGCAATGCTCTGGAGCCAGACCTGATGCTGCTGTTGTTGCTGCTGCAGCTCTGCCTCTTCCACAAAAGGTTGATCCTTCTTAAACTACAGTCTCAGTCACATAGGGGAAGAGTGAGGGAAACGTGGTGGATGTGGCTCCTAGACACACTGCAGCCGCCAGCAGTGACCTGGAAGCACTTCTTTATGCCTGAGTGGAAGGACCCATCAGAACTCGGAACACACCCTAAGAAAGTAATTTTTTTGTCTGCTGTGTAATATTTTCAGTTGCTCTTTATCCTCTTTTGCCAATTTGAACTGGTTGTTCTCTTAAGACCTTACCAAGCTGCCTTCTTGGGACTTCACTTTGCTGTGGTTCTAACTCTACGTTGAACCCTAATGTAGGTCCTCCCATTTTTTGTATCTTAAGCTGTCTTTGTGTGTCTGTCTCTATTTCATTTTGGTCAAGTACATCTTTCAGTAATTTCTGTAGGAAAGATATATGAGATCTAGAATTTTAGCATGTTTAAATAAAATAACTTCTGATGAAAATAATAATCCCTTGCTTCTCCCCTGTCAGCTCCTAATTTTCTTCTTGAGTGTTGAAAAATAGCTGTATTATGCCCTCATACTTTATAAATCATTTGATTAGTTCTGTGCTGAAAATACGTTGTGAGTTCCAGTTTTCCTGTTGAGAATTTGATTCCTGGTCATTTGAAGGCTCTTAAGATCTTTTGTTGGCACTTTGCCTCCAGGGACCAGGCTTGTGCCTTTCCCCTCCCCCTCCTCACCAACCCCCCACCCCCACAGGTTACCTTTACCTTTCTCCTGAGCTCCAAGGCCCCTTTCTTTTTCCTTTGTAACTTGCTTCCTGAGCCCACTTCTACCTCTGTGACTTTCTAAATACTTTCTCATTTAAAAAAAGAACCAAGATTTTTTTTGTTGATTCCTTATATTACGAAATTTTACAATGAGGGGCCTTGGTGTGGCTCTTATCATTGTGCTATGTTTTTTCAATCAAGAAATTCATGTTCTTTGGTTCTAGGAATACTTCTGGTATTATTTGTCTTAATTCTGTCATTTTTTTCCTTCTTTTTTGAAACTCCTTATAGTTGGGTGTTCATCTCCTGGATTGATTATCTTATAAATCAATCTTTTATTTTCTGTTATCTTTTTGCTTTATTTTATGTTGAGATTTCATTGGTTTAGCTTCTAAATTACTGAAATTTTTATTGCAGCTATTGGGTTTAAATTTCCAAGAGTTCTTTTGTATATATATTTTTGCATTCCACATTCTCTTTTCCCAGTGGATTTCTTTTTTCAGTTAAATAGACACCAATTTCATGGAACATATTATGTTATAGGTTCTTCTAATGATCCTCAGTACCTGTACATATCTTTATCATAGTAGTTGTTAAATAACATTCTATTGTCTACTTGTTTGTTTCTTGCGCTGGTCTATAAATTCCTCGAGTGTAGGGACTGTACTCTTTTGGTAATACCTGGGCCCATCAAAATTTGTCTGGTACTTCGTAGACACTCAGTGTAGTTATCCCCAGCATCTAAAGGGGATTGATTCCAGGACCCTCCCGCCCACCCCAGTACAAAAATCAGATGCTCAAGTCCCTTATTAAAAATGGTGTAGTATTTGTACATACCTATGCTAATTTCCCTGTATACTTTAAATTATGTTTAGAGATTACTTTTAATACCTAATACAATGTAAATACTATGTAATTAGTTTATATACAGTATTGTTTAGGGAATGACAAGGAAAAAAGTCTGCACGTGTTTATTGCAGACACAAGCATCAGTAGGCCTAATTGGATAGTAAACATCAGCAATAACTTTTCCCCCTAATATTTTCCATCTTGTTGGTTGAATCCTTGGATGCAGAACCCTTAAATGTAGAGGGCTGACTGTAAATATTGATTGAACGACTTTATCCATAGCACTCTTAAAGCTTTTAAATTGTGTTTCAGAATGGCCTGTATATGTCATACAGATTTTGTACAACCAACAAAAAAGCAATCATTTGCTTTAAATTAATTGATGAGTACAAATTATTGTTTTGCCCATGTTCTTGCTTACTCTTTCATCCAGTTTATGGATAAAGACTTATTAGAACTGCAAAATCCTCCTACCGACAAAATTTTATGCATTATGCATGAAGTGTTTGTTGGAAGATAAGGAGAGATCCTTTTGAGAATGTTTCTAACTTAGCCAGTTTCATTCCTCAGGAAGATGTGAAAGAAGTTATTGCATTAGCAGCCAAGATCAGCTTCATGAGGTTCTCAGTTACTGCAAACAAAATTCAGGTTGTGTGGTTAAATGAAAAGAAGGTAACAGGTTTCCCCCTGCGTTTTGGCAGTTAATGTATTGAAATGTGAAGATAATGACAAGCATTCTTAGGTGTGGATTCTAAATTAGTCGAGGTAGAATGGCATTTATGTATGAATGTACATAAAAATTGAGATGATAGGGAGAGAGAAAAGAAGGAGCTTGTTTTGATTAACCTTTAAAAGCAGAGAAAGGGCCCTGGCCTGGTGGCTGACTTGATGTGGAGTACTCCAAAAAGGTTGCTGGTCAGGGCACAGAACCTAAGTTGCAGGCTAAACCCGGGGGCGTGTACAGGAGGCAGTCAGGCCACCTTTGTCTCTCACATCCATGGTTCTCTTTCCCTCCTCTCTCCCCTTCCCTCTCTCCTCTTCCCGCTGCCCCCTCCCCCCTCTGCTCCTCCTGCCCTGCCCTCCCCTCCCCCTCTTTCTAAAATCAGTAAATATATTCTCGGGTGAGGATTAAAAAAGTAATAAAACAGAAAGGAAAACTGGAATGTGATGATTGTAAAATTATAAATTAGAAATCATTGAATTGCTTATGTAACTTATACTATAAACCTATTTAAAAAACAGATAAAGAAATAGCTGTTCTTACAAATTAAGTGAGATATTTGAAAGGGAGAAGTTGTTTTGTCTTTCACATTGAAAGCCTGTAATCCATCTTGGCTTAGTTTTTGTGTATGGTGTGAGAGGAGGAAGTGAAGTCTCCTCTTTTTCCATGCAGATACCTAGGTGCTCTAGCGCCATTGGGAAGACTTTAGTTTCCCCATGAAAATGCCTTGGCATGTTGGAAAATCAGGTGACTATATATATATATATATATGTGTGGGTTTATTTATTGGATTAAATTTTGTTCTATTTGTTTATTCTTTTACCAGTACCATATGGTCTTGATGACAGTAGGTATAAATCTTGGAATCTGGTAGTATAAGCCCCCAAATTCTGATAGTATATAGAAATACAATTGATTTTTGTATATTATTCTTGTATCTGATGATCTTGTCAGTTAAATTCACATATTAGTTTTATTTCCTTTGCGTTTTCCACATATACAATTATGTTGTCTGTGAGCAAAAGTTAGTTTTCTTTCATTCCAGTCTTTATGCCTATTCTCTTTCTTGCTTTATTGTACTGGTTGGACTTATTTTAATAAGTTAAAACTAAATTTTGAGAGTGGTCATTCATGTCTCCTGATCTTAACAGAAAATCATTCAATACTTCTAATTGGTTTTTTTGTAATTCCTTGTATCACACTGAGAAACTTACCTTCTTGTCCTAATTTTCTGAGTGTTTTTAAGAATGAGTGTTGAATTTTATCACATGATTTTCCTGTATACATTGAGGTGTGATATGTTTTACTTCCTTTGTTAATATAGTTACATTGATTTTTGTGGGGTGTGGGAGTGAGGGCTAGACCTGCTATACCAGCCTTGCATTCCTAAGTAAACCTGGTCATGAGGTTTACAACATTTAAAAAAATATTGGATTAAATTTGCTAATATTTTATCGAGTACTTCTGCACCTAAATTTGTGAAGGATATTTGTTGGTGATTTTATTTCTGAGATGTTGGTCTCAGGGTTATGCTTTACTCACAGAACAAGTTGTAAAGTGTTGCATTCTCAATGTATTTTCTCAGTTTGTGCAAGATTGGTAGTTTTTCATTATGTATTTGATAGACTTCATCAGGGAAACCCTGGAGTTTTCTTTGTTGGCAGGTTTCAAATCACAAATTCAATTTGTCTGTTGTTTTCTATTTCATTGATTTCGCCCTCCCTCCTCCAATCTATATTTCTTTCTGCTTTTGCTTTAATTTACCTTATTTTAGACCAGGGGTGGGAATACTGAGACCTGTGAACCATAACTTGCCTAGTGTATTTGTGTGGCCTGCACACTAAGAATGGTTTTTATATTTTTAAATAGTTGGGAAAAACTAAAGAAGAATAATATTTTATCGTGTGTGAAAATTATATGGAATTCAAATTTCAGTGTCCATTTGTTGGACACTGCTATGCTCACTTGTTTGTCTGGTTTCTTTTATTATACAGTGACCGAGTTGAGTAGGTGCACTAGAGACTGAATGGACCTCAAAGCCTAAAAGTTTTACTATCTAGCATTTTACAAAAAAATTTATCAACACCTGAGTTATTGATTTTAGGCCTTTTATTTAAAGCTGTAAAATTTCCTCTGAGCACTGCTTTAGGTGCCTTCTGTAAATTTTAATGTGTTGATATTTGTTGCTGATTTGTAGTTTGATTCTGTTGTCGAAGAACATGTGACTTAAAACCTTTAAAATAGAAATTTATCATGACATTATAGTCTAGCATATGATCTGCTTTGATGAATACTTCAGATGCACTTAAAAATGATGTATGTATTGTACAGTTGTTGGATGTAGTGTTTCATGTAAAAATGATGTATGCATTGTACAGTTGTTGGATGTAATGTTTTGTGTTCTATGAAGTCTTACAGGGAAATTTGATTGGTAGTAATGTCGTTCAAGTCTTCTGTCTCCTTACTGACTTTTCCTCCTTTTGCTCTGTATGTCCTATCAGTTACTGAGAAAGGTGTGTTATAGTCTCCCACTGTAGCTGTGGATTTGTCTTTTTCTCTTTTTAGTATTGTACATTTTTGCTTCAAGTATTTTGAAGCTATATGATAAGGTACACATTTGTTTGGGATTGTTATGTCTTCTTGAATATTGAGCCCATAAAATTTTAATAATGCCCTTCTTATCTCTGATGGTACTTTAAAGTATTCTTTGTCTGATATTATTGAGCCACCATGGCTTTCTTCAGATACTTTGTTTGCATGGTTTTATCCTTCCTTTTACTTTCAATCTGTCTGTGTCCTAGAATTAAATTGTATTCTTTTAAAGATTTTATTTATTTATTTATTAGACAGAAGAGAAGGGAGGGAAAAAGAAAGGGAGAGAAAAACATCAGTGTGTGGTTGCCTCTCACATGCCCCCAGCTGGGACCCTGGCCTGCAACCCCAGCATGTGCCCTGACTGGGAATCCAACCAGCGACTCTGGTTCATAGGCCGGAGCTCAATGCAGTGAGCCATACCAGTCAGGGCTAAATTGTTTTGTTTTTTTTTTTTTAAAAAACAACTTAGAGTTGGGACTTTTTTCTTTGTCCACTGTTCAAATCTCAACTTTTAATTGGATTCTTCTGTTCATTTAATATTATTACTGATATGACTGGTTTTTAAGCATTTTGATATTTTCTGTTTTATCTGTTCTTTGACTATCCTTCTCTGTTTTCATTTGGATTGAGTTTTTAAAATTCTGTTTTCATTGCCTGTTGGCTTTTTAGCCAACCTCAATTATTTTTTCCTTCATTTGTGGTTATAGTATTAGTCTGTTCAGATTGACATAACAAAGTACTATGGCTTAAACAACAAAAATTCTATTTTCCCTTAGTTCTGGAGGCTGGAAAGTCCAAGAATATGGTTTTGGCATCATTTTCTGCTGAGAGATCTCATCCTAGCATGCAGCCAGCTACCACCTTTTTTGTCTCATTTAATCTTGATTAACTACCTCATCAAGACTGTATAGGCACATTGTAGGTGTGATAGGGCTTCAGTGTATGAATTTGGGAGGGACACAATTCGATCCATAGTAGTAGTTACACGGAATATAATATGCATTCTTAATTTCTCAGGTATAATTAAATTACTATAACAGTTTATGAACAGCTAATGTCCTTGTGTCTTTGTATATGTTATAAACCCCCAAAACATTATTTTGTTTTCAACAGTCAATAGTCATTTAAAGAAATGTAAGAAAAGCAGTCTTTTATATTTACTTGTGTATTTATTTTTTTCCTGGGTCATTTCATTTGTTCCTGAATTCATTTTCAGATTGGTTCATTTCCTATCAGTATGAAAAACTCCCTTTAGTATTTTTGTTTTAAGGTTTAAAAAATTGAGATGCAATTCATTGCCATAAAGTTAATCATTTAAAGTTTATATGTCAGCCCTGGCTGGTGTGGCTCAGTGGATTGAGTGCCAGCCTGCAAAAGGAAAGGTCACTGGTTCGGTTCCCTGTTAGGGCACATGCCTGGCTTGTGGGTCGGGTCCCTGGTTTGGGGCATGTGACGGGCAACTGATTCAATCACATTGGTGTTTCTTTTCCTCTCTTCCTCCCTCCTTTCCCTTTTCTCTGAAAAATAATTAAGATCTTTTTTTAAAAAAGTATATATTTCAGTGGTTTTGGGTATTTACAGAATTGTACAGCTATGACCATAGTTATTTTTAGGACATTTCTGTCACCCCCCCATCCCCAAATCTGTGCTCTCTATTAGTCTCTACCCATTTTCTCTTAGTCACTCCTCCACCCCACCTCAGTCAACGCAACTACCATCTCCTTTTTGTTTCTGTAGATTTGCCTATTTTGGACATTCTGTATAAGTGGAATTATATGTGAATTTTTTTGTGCTTGGTTTCTTTTACTTAGCATAATGTTTTGAAGGTTCATCCATGTTGTAGCATGTATCAGTACCCCATTCCTTTTATTGCTGAACAATATTCTGTTGTGTGGATAATACCACATTTTATTTATCCCTTCATCAGTTGATAGATGTTAAAGTTGTTTCCACTTCTTCGCTATTATGAATAGTGTTGCCATGAACATTTGTGTACACGTTTTGGTATGGAGACAGTTTTGAGTGGTGATAAGCCCATTCTTACCCCACTGAATTGTCTTGGCACTCTTGGCAATTGAAAATCAATTGAGCCCGGTCAAGATGGAAGGGTAAGTAAACATGGCTTGCTTCTTCATAACCACAGCAAAAATTACAACTAAACTGCAAAACACTATCACTCAGAATCATTAGAAAATAAAACTACGAAAATCTGACAACCAAGGAATTATTTTTTTTCTTCTCTTTTTTCTTTTTTTTTAAATATATTTATTGATTATGCTATTACAGTTGTCCCATTTCCCTCCCCACTCCACTCCATCCTGCCCACCCCCCTCCTTCCCATATTCCCCCCTCATAGTTCATGTCCATGGGTCATACTTATAAGTTCTTTGGCTTCTACATTTCCTACACTATTCTTACCCTCCCCCTGTCTATTTTCTACTTACCATTTATGCTACTTATTCTCTGTACCTTTCCCCTTCTCCCCCTCCCACTCTCTTATTGACAACCCTCATGTTCTAGTTGTTTGCCTGGTTTGCTCTCGTTTTTGTTTTATGTGTGGTCGTTAATAACTGTGAGTTTGCTGTCATTTTTACTGTTTCTATTTTTGATCATCTTTTTCTTAGGTAACTCCCTTTAACATTTCATATAAGGGCTTCGTGATGATGAGCTTCTTTAACTTGACCTTATCTGAGAAGCATTTTATCTTCCCTTCCATTCTAAATGATAGCTTTGCTGGATACAGTAATCTTGGATGGAGGTCCTTGCGTTTAATCTTGGGTAATGTAATTATGATGTGCCTTGTTGTGTTCCTCCCTGGGTCCGGCTTCTTTGGGACTCTCTGAGCTTCCTGGACTTCCGGAAGTCTATTTCCTTTGCCAGATCGAGGAAGTTCTCCATTATTTGTTCAAATAAGTTTTCAATTTTTTGTTCTTCCTCTTCTCCTTCTGGCACCCCTATAATTCGGATGTTGGAACGTTTCAAGGTGTCCTGGAGGTTCCTAAGCCTCTCCTCATTTTTCCAAGTTCTTGTTTCTTCATTCTTTTCTGGTTGGATGTTTGTTTCTTCCTTCTGGTCCATACCATTGATTTGAGTCCCAGTTTCCTTCTCATCACTATTGGTTCCCTGTACATTTTCCTTTGTTTCTCTTAGCATAGGCTTCATTTTTTCATCTGTTTTTCGAACAGATTCAACCAAGTCTGTGAGCATATTGATAACCAGTGCTTTGAACTGTGCATCTGATAGGTTGGCTATCTCTTCGTCGCTTAGTTGTATTTTTTCTGGAGCTTTGAAGTGTTCTGTCATTTAGGCCATTTTTTGTTTGTTTGTTTGTCTTCGCGCGTCTGTTACTTTAAGGGGCGGAGCCTTAGGTTTTCACCCTGGGCGGGGTAATGCTGGTCGCTGCGCTGTGACGCTGGACGTGGGGGAGGGGCTGAGTGGGAGCAATGGCGCCCGCTTCACTCTCCTCCGGATTTCAATCTTTCACTCCGATACCCACAATCAAATCGAGCCCCTCTGGTGCTGGTTCCCGAGTAAGTGGGCCTGTGCACACTCTAGGCCCCTGTGGGTCTCTCCAACAACCTCTCCTGTGAGGCTGGGAGTCTCTCCTGCTGCCCCCCCAACCCCCAGGGGCACTTTAAATCAGAGGTTTGAGGCTTTATTTTCCCGAGCTGGAGCCCTGGGTTGCGCGGTCTGCTTCACTGCCTGCCGTTCGTCCGGTTTATCTGTGGGCGAATGTGGTGCCGCAGGGTGCTACCTGCCACTCTGCCTGCCCCACTCTCCGCCACTCTGAGTCCGGCCCTCTGGGTTTATCTGTGCAAATGTGGGGCCGCAGGGTCTGCTAGTGCTCGGACTGCCTGTGCCATTTCTCCCACTCTCCGCCAGTCTCAGTCCCGCCACAGCCACGCGAGTCCTCTCCACCCCGGTGCCCGTCTCCACCCCTCCTACCAGTCTGGATGAATGTTTATTTTCTGTTCCTTGGTGTCGGTCCCCCTTGCTGTTCAATTCTCTGTCAGTTCTGGTTGTGCGAGGAGGCGCAGTGTGTCTACCTACGCCGCCATCTTGGTTCCTCACAACCAACGAATTAAAGAAGTCACATTCATCCAGACAGGAGGGGGTGGAGACGTGGAGATGCAGACACAGGGAACACAGGTGGTCCCACACCCATGTGTGATGGATAAAAATTGGGAGGGATACCGTTGGAGCAAGGGATCGCAGCCCCACACCAGACCACTCAGCCCAGGAGTCCAGTTGCCAGGAAGTTAAGTCCCCATAACTTAAGGTTGTAAAAATCAGTGGGGGTTGGAGCAGTGGAAGAAACTATGGGATTCTCAGGTATCTTTTCTTAACGGGCCTGCATTGGTATTAGGACTTACGCAGACTCACTTCCTCTGGGGTCCATCACTGGGGCAGCAGCTGTAAAGGCACCAGTGGCATATATGGAGAAACTAAAGCATTTGGCAGCAGGGCGAATGCTGGAGGACAGCTTCCTCTCAGACAAAGCTCCAGAGGCCAAGCGGCGCCATCGTCCCCTTTCTGAGCCCTCCCCCACACAGAGCCACAGAAAGGTGACAACATACAGGAGACTCCATCAACCTGGTTCACAGGGGTTGCCCCGCCTTGGCAATTACCTAAGGCTCCGCCCCATCCAGTTTACCCCTGTGCTTTTCTACAATAGGCCATGATACTGAGTCAAAGCAGCTCTACCTAATACATACAAACGCACACAGGGAGGCTGCCAAACTAAGACAAAAGAATATGGCCCACAGGAAAGAACAGAACAAAACTACAGAAAATGAACTAAACAAAGTGGAGATAAGCACTCCATCAGATGTAGAGTTAAAGACAGTGGTTATAAGGGTGCTTAAGGAACTCATTAGGTACTTCAACAGCATAAAAAAAAAACCACATACAGAAATGAAGGTTACACTAAGTGAGACAAAGGAAAATTTGCAGGGAACCAATAGTGGAGTGGATGAAGCTGAGAATCAAATCAGTGATTTGAAACATAAGGAAGAAAAAAAGCAATCAGAACAAGAAGAAGAAAATAATAATAATTAAAAAAATCAAGGGTAGGCTAAGGAGCCTCTGGGACAACTTCAAATATACCAACATTCAAATTATAGGGGTGTCAGAAGAAAAAGAACAAGAAATTAAAAACTTAATTTGAAAATATAATGAAAGGAAACTTCCCTAATCTGGCGAAGGAGATAGACTTCCAGGAAGTCCAGGAAACATTGGAGAGTCCTGAACAGGCTGGACCCAAGGAAGCATACACCAAGACACAGCATAATTATATTACCCAAGATTAAAGATGAGAAAATCTTAAAAGCGGCAAGAGAAAAGGAGAGAGTTATCTACAAAGGAGTTCCCATTAGGCTATCAGCTGATTTCTCAAAAGAAACCTTACAGGCCAGAAGGGGCTGTAAAGAAGTATTCCAAGTCATGAAAGGCAAGGACCTCCATCCAAGATCACTCCATCCAGCAAAGCTATCATTTAGAATGGAAGGGCAGATAAAGTGCTTCCCAGATAAGGTAAAGCTAAAGGAGTTCATCACCAAGCCCTTATTATATGAAATGTTAAAGGGACTTATCTTAAAAAAAAAAAAAGACGACGATCAAAACCATGAACAGTTAAATGACAACAAACCCACAACTATCAACAACTGAAACGAAAACAAAAACTAATTAAGCACCTAGAACAGGAACAGATTCACAGAAATGGAGATCACATAGAGAGTTATCAGCAGGAGAGGAGAGAATGGGGGAAGAGGTACAGGGAATAAGAAGCAAAAGTAGTTAGGTACAAGGTAGAATGGGGGGTGGAGTTAAGAATAGTACAGGAAATGGAGAAGCCAAAGAACTTACATGTACAACCCACGGACATGAACTAAGGGGTAGGGGAATGCTGGTGGGAGGGTGGGTGCAGGGCAGAGAGGGGGAATAAAGGGGAGAAAAAAAATGGGACAACTGTAATAGCATAATGAATGAAATATACTTTAAAAATAAAAATAAATAAATGATGAGAGCTAACATTCTTGTTTCTGATCTTAAGAGGTAGTTTTTCTTGTACAGTCTGAGGTGTCTCAGTTGTTTGAAAATGTCTTCAGCTTTAAAGGCTCATTTTGCTAGATCTGGAACATTAAGTTGACTCATTTATAACATCAATTAAAAAACGATTTTATTTATTTTTAGAAAGGGGATGGGAGGGAGGGAGGGAGAGAGAGACAGAGAGAGAAACATCAATTGTTGCCTCTTATACACCCCCAGCGGGGGACCTGGCCTGCAACCCAGGCATGTGCCCTGATCAAAATGGAACTGGTGACCTTTCAGTTCACAGGCTGCACTCAATCCACTGAGCCACACCAGCCAGGGCTAAGTTGGCTTTTTCAGTACTTCATAGTGGTTGTCATTCCACTGTCTTTTGGCCTCATTACAATGAGTAGTCGTCAGTTTGTTCTCATTTGTTAAAACTTTTTTTATATATTGATTTTTAGAGGGTGGGAGGGAGGAAGGGAGACAGAAACATCAGTTTGTTGTTCCATTTATTTATACGTTCATTGGTTGCTCCTTGTATTTGTCCTGACCAAGGACCAAACCCGCAACCTTGGTGTATGGGGACGATGCTCTAACCAAGTGAGCTACCTGGCCAGGGCTGTTTCATTGTTGTTCCTCCAGTGTAATATGTCTTGTTCCTCTGCTCTTCATAAGGTTTTCCCTGGATCTTAAATTTTCAGCAGCCTGACCTTATGTGCCTAGGTATAACTTTCTTTGTATTTGTTTTCCTTGGTCTTTCAACTTGGAGATTGAACTTGTTGAATCTGTGGGTTAAAGTCTTTCACTTTTGGAATATTTTGGATAATTTTTCTCTTCAAGTCTTCCTTTCACCTGTCTTTTTGGAAGTGTAGTTACTATTATGTTAGATCATTTGTTGTCCTACAGGTCTCTGACAGTGCTTCCCCCCCCCCCCCCCTTTCTATTCAGTTTAGTAAATTTCAGTAAATTTAGTAAATTTACTTTAGTAAATTTCAGCTCACTTCACATTTCTGATTGTAAGGGTGGGAATGGACTTGGGATCTAAGTGTTGGGAGAGTACAAGTTCTCTGTATTTAGTTAAGTCTTGCTGTATCGCTCTTGCTTACTCTGCAGAAGTCCCCTGGAGATAATTGGTAGAAGTGAGGACAAGTTTTCTGTTGGGATCTTCCAGATTCTAGTCTGCCTGTATTCAGACGTTAAAAGTTTGACTGGCTTCTCTGTGTCTCAGCAAAGATCCTTTTCTTATAGCTGCTTTTTTTCTTTTTCAGTTTACTTCAGGCACTGTAAATGCTACTCAGGGTTGAAAGCAGTAGCAATCTGTCACCCAGAGAAGGCTGGTTCCTCTTGGATTCACTTCATTATTTGTGTCCAGGTCTTCAGTGACTTTAAAGAAAAAATGGTTTTTTATTTTATGTACTGTTTCCTCATTGTTATGGCAGAAGTTATGGCCTTTGTGATCTTCATCATTTTTAAAAATCTTCACCTGATGATATGTTTTTATTGATATTTAGAGATAGAGAAACATCAGTGTGAGAAACATTGATGGGTTGCCTCCTAGTGCACACCTGCACTGGGGATTAACCTGAACCTAGGTATGCTCCCTGACCCGGGGATCGAACTCGCAACCTTTTTAGTGTATGGGACAACACTCCAACCAACTGAGCCACCCAGCCAGGGTGTGATCTTGGGCATTTTAACTGGAAGTGAAAATCCTCCAAAGAAGGATTTTCAAGTCAGGTCAAGATCTTAAGTAAGTTGTACAAGAACAATTGACTATGCAGTGACTATTTAGTTTAATAGTCACTTGTGCATATTTGTGATAGACAAGTTTTACAAAGACAGAGACTTTAATTGGGTTAGTGAATAGTTCTAACACATCCTTAAGATATATTGGGACAGCTGATAAGCTTTTATTGATTAATTTGGAGGAAGGGGAAACTAAAAAAATGATTGTTTTTTGAAGAATTATAAACACTGAATCTACCTGGATCATATGTACTTGCTTTCAACTATGTTACCTTTTTTATTTTGGAAGAATTAATATTGGATTCTTTATACCACAGGTGGCAAACACAAGGCCTGTGGTCCAAATCCAGCCCTCCACCTTGTTTTATCTGGCCCGGCACCTTGTTTCTACCGGACGGCAGTGCCGAGCTCTCGCTTAACTGTTGAGGAGTAGTTACATTTATGCAGTCCTAAAATTATATTTGGCCCTTTGAAGGCAACCTCAAGGCTGATGTGGCCCTTGTGAAAATGAGTTTGACACCCCTGCTTTATACTGAAAGTGAATTTTTCAGTTCTAAAGTTGAAAAACCAACCTCACAGCAACATTGTGAATATACTAAAAAACTACTGTATTGTACTTTTTTAAGTGGCGAAAGTGTTATATTTTATGTTATAATTTTTTCTTAAAAGGGAAAGTCAGGTAGGCAGTTGAAAAGGCCCTTCCTGATGTTTATGGCAATTCTTAATTTTACATTTGACATTTGTTTGCTTTTATTGATAATTGTTAATCACTGTGTAGATATCTTGAGTTTGATTTTGCTTCAGTGTCAGTTGACTTTTTTCCCTTTCTTTTTATTGTTTTCAGTTGACTTTTACAATTGAGTATATTTGCTTTGGCTGGTGTGGCTCAATGGATTAAGCGCCAGTCTGTGGACTGAAAGATAGCTGATTCGATTCCCAGTCAGGGCACATGCCTGGGTACAGAGTGATGTTTCTTTCACAGATTGATGTTTCTGTCCACCCTTTCTCCCTCCCTTCCCCCTTTCTGAAAATAAATAAAATCTTTTAAAATATTGAGTGTATTTGAAAAGTACTGTTAGGAAAATAAGTGTTACATCTTTTTGATTTAGTGATAAGGGGGTCACTGTTAAAACTTACTCTTTATTTTATATATATTTTTGTGAGAAATTGACAGAAAATACAATGGCGTGATGTTGATAAACTGCTTTTGAGATCCTTTGAGGAATGGCTCATGAAATGTGATGTGTTGCTTGGTTTTGAAAAACCTCCCCCCCCCAGTCTCATTTAGGGTAAGGTCTCTTTTTAACTGAACCTCTCTTGCTTGTCTCTCCAGACTTGTTGCCAATAATTTTGAAGATGGTTCCCATGTAGCATCACCATTAGATCCAAATGGAAACTTTAGTGTTGTCATTAAAGAGGAGCCTCTAGATGATTACGACTATGAACTTGGTGAGTTTCCAGAAGGGGTCACTGTGAAACAGGAGGAGACAGATGAGGAAACAGATGTATACTCAAACAGTGATGATGATCCTATACTAGAGAAGCAGTTAAAGAGGCACAATAAAGTTGATAACCTAGAAGCTGACCATCCATCTTCTAAATGGCTACCAAATAGCCCATCAGGTGTTGCTAAAGCTAAAATGTTCAAATTAGATGCTGGAAAGATGCCAGTAGTCTACCTAGAGCCCTGTGCTGTCACCAAAAGCACAGTGAAGATTTCTGAGCTCCCTGATAACATGCTTTCTGTATCTCGGAAGGATAAATCTTATTCGTTGACAGAATTGGACTATTTGCCTACGTACATAGAAAATTCCAATGAGACTGGCTTCTGCTTAGGCAAGGAATCAGAAGATGGTCTTGGAAAACATTCACCAGATCTTGGAGTGGTACAGAAATATTCCTCACTTAAAGAGCCTCAGTGGAAATATCCTGATATTTCTGACAGCATGAATGCAGGAAGAACACCTGACAATTCAAGGAGTTCAGCTGGGGATTCATTTTTAGGAAAAGAGGACTTGGGCAGAAAGAAAACAACTATGCTTAAGATTTCAACAGCGCCCAAGACTGTGAATTCTAATCATAATGCCCCTCAAAATATTACTGGAAAAAGGGGAAGGCCACGAAAATTAAAACTCTCTAAGGCAGGGCGACCACCTAAAAACACAGGAAAATCTTTAACTTCTACAAAGAGTATTCCACTGGGCCCTGGGAGTACTTTTCCAGATGTGAAGCCTGATCTGGAAGATGTGGATGGTGTTCTTTTTGTTTCCTTTGAATCGAAGGTAAGGTGGTCATTTCAGCATTCTTTCTAGGGCCAAATAATTATTTTTGAGTTGTATAATTCAACTTAGAACTAGTTTTTGTGAATTCATCCATATGTAAAGAAGTGTGTGGGAAACCGAGTGTTTCCAAAATGTTTGGTTTAGTTAGTAGGCATCTCTCAAGGTACTTTGTTTGAATGAACTTAAAAATTTATGTCTGCTTTGATCTTAGTTCATGATTTTTGTGCTGTGTAGCTGGAATTTTTTAAATCTTCAGATCTTACTGGAATTTTCATTCCCCGCCAACCCCCCACCCCAAAATGGAATTATCGGCTGAAGGATGCCCCTTGTAGTATACACTTCCTCCATTAGGTGAGTGTTCTAGGAAGCCATCTGTATCAGTGTACCAGCTGCCATTGATTCTTTCAGCATGTTTGCCCATTTCATGATGGGTGATTTGCCAGCGTACCTGCCTACACCATGCTGAGTGTTGAGCAATTTTTGATCAAAAACCGGCATGACCTCCATGCCTCACTCTCCCTATTCACTTGATCTCACTCTAAAGGACTTTTTGTTTGTTTGTTCGTTTGTTTCCCTGGATGAAAAAAGTCCTCAAAGGGAAACATTTTGCTGAAGTGGAAGAGGTGAAACAAACAGCAAAAGCACTAAAAGTTACCAAAATCCAGGCATTCAAAAACTGTTTTGAGTAGTGGGAAAAAGTCTCAGTAGGTGTATTGCATCAAATAGAAAGTACTTTGAAGGTGACTGAAGTTTAAACACGTAAGAATGAATACACAATTTTTTATAAGTAAATTGCTGTTTTGGGGGGTCCTCCCTTATATATAAAAAATTTAACAACTTTTTTGGGACACCCCATCCCCTGATTTTTATCAGCAATAGCAGAGTGCCATTGGAGAACCAGATATTAATAGTCTTATTAATTATACTGTCTTATACATAATTGTTTATTTTATTCTACTTTTACTAGATTATTTTTGTTTATGTTTTTATAGAAGCCTAGTCTATAGGTCTAAATTGGCTACACCAAGGTTGAATTCTTTCTACCTGGTCTTTCCTGCCTTCCTAGTTAATTGCTGAGTAAACTGTCTTTACATAGGCTTTAAGAAATTTTTATGCAGATGGGCATAAATATAGTTTTGGATCAGTTAGCTGAATATACTCAGATTTTTTTGCTTTCTTTGTTTCCTTCTGATTATTAAAGTGATGTTGATAAAGAGTGATGTAGAACATTTAGAAAGTATCAAAAAGTATCAAAACGAAAGAGTGCTTCTGGTTAAACTTTTATAAGTGATATGAGCTACATTTCTGTTTTAAATATAGGAAGCTCTAGACATTCATGCAGTTGATGGGACAACAGAAGAACCCTCTAGTCTTCAAGCATCAACCACAAATGACCCAGGTACTACATAATGATATAAAAAGAGAGATATATTTGGGGTTTGATTCTAGAAGTGAAAGATGCAACATTCATTTTTCTGTAGTACATGTTAGTGTACTTCATCATTGTTTTCTGAGTAGGTTGCAGAGCAAGAATTTCCCAGTTGGAAAAGGAATTAATAGAAGATTTGAAGGCCTTGAGGCACAAGCAGGTGATACATCCTGGACTTCAAGAAGGTAATAATCTCTAAAAAAAATATACAGGCTATTTTTAAATTTTGTTGTCTTTCTCTGCTCCTTCCACTCTCTTTCCCCTCTTACTCCTTCCTGTTTATCCTTCCTCCCTTTTCTGTTTTATCTCCTTGCCCTCCATCCTTGATTTAATTTCTTTCAGTGCCCCTCTCAGCTTGCATGTTTCTCTTTCTCCATGATTTTTCCCCGCTTAAAAACATGTCTAGGTCTTTTACCATAAGAGAAATCCTGTTCTAAAGATACATAGTATCTTATGCATTAAAAAATGTATCATGATCAACTCTAGCTGGCGTAGCTCAGTGGCTTGAGTGCGGGCCTGCGAACCAAAGGGTCACCAGTTTGATTCCCAGTCCTAGGGCCCATGCCTGGGTTGTGGGCCACATTCCCCAGTAGGGGGTATGCGAGAGTCAACCACACATTGATGTTTCTCTCCCTTTTACTTCCCTTTCCCCTCTTTCTAAAAATAAATAAATAAAATCTTAAAAAAAAAGAACATGCAAAGATTGCAAAATTGACTTTAAAAAAAAGTATCATGATTAAAAAGTGGTATTTTTTGTTTCTTATAGCATTTTCCTCCCTATTTCTCATCTTTTAAATTTTGGTTGGTTTTGTTTCTGTGTCTTTTTTGGCGGGGGGGGAAGGGGAGCATCATACTTATTCTCATATAGGTAGTAATATATTTAGGTGTGTAAATAGAGTATTTTTCTCATTTTGTGGCTATAAACATTTTACATGTTTTTTGTATTGCTTGGGACTTAGTTTTTTTGTTATTATCTGTTTCGTTGTAATAGATTATCTTGGCCTTTATTACGCTGTTTAATCCTTTTGTTTTAAATAGTGAAATCCATTACACTTATTGCTATTGTAGGAACTACTGATTTTTCCATTTGTACTGTATGCAAAAGATTGTAAGCTATATCCCAATTTTTAGTTTTTATATCTTTGATTTAAAGTGTGTTTCTTAGAGTAGTTTATTGAGTTTTTTTTTTTTTTAAGATATTACTTATTTTTAGAGAGAGAAGAAAGGAGGGAGAAAGAGAGGGAGAGAAACATCATTGTGTAGTTGCCTCTCATGTTCCTCCTACTGGGGACATGGCCCACAACCTAGGCATTTGCCCTGACTGGGAATGAACCAGCAACCTTTCGTTCCCAGGCCAGTGCTCAATACATTGAGCCACACCAGCCAGGGCAAGCCCATTTTTCAGTGAACTCTCCTGTGAGACTGGGACTTTCTGTCCCCTTCATAATCTTTACAGTATTTTATAGCTAGAGGTCTTGAGTCTTTAGTTTTCTGGTCAGGTCAGCCAGCCACTCCTTGCCCTGTGGTGTCAGCTGCCTTGCTTCTGGTCCTCTTGTCCAGCCCCTCCTGCTGGCCTTGGTTGTCAGAGTTCCAGGCAGGTTGATATTCTGCCAGTTCTGGTTGTTTATTGTTTTTAAATTGATTGTTACCCTCCTCGTGGTTATGTGAGGAAGTGAAGCATTTTTACCTACACCTCCATCTTGGCTGGAATGCCTATGTCAATTTCTAAATAAACTTTTCTATTTTAGATAAGTTTTATATATATGGAAGTATTGGGAACATAGAACCTGAGAATTCCCAACTACTCTTACACAGTTTCCTCTATTGTTAACATCTAACATTAGTGTAGTAGTACATTTGTTGTACTGTGTTTTTTGGACTATAAGACACACCCCCCCCCCCAATTTGGGAGGAAAATGGCGGTGCGTCTTATAGTCTGAATGTAGCCTACCTAGCTCGCTGGGGGTAGGGGTGGCGGCAGCCATGCGCGCCCTCCCCCCTTTTCCTCCTCTAAAACCTAGGTACATCTTACGGTCCAGTGCATCTTATAGTCCGAAAGATACCATAATTCGTGAGCCAGTATTGATAAATTATTATTAACTGAAGCTCATACTTTTTTCAGAATCTGTTAGTTACTTTTTTCTATTCCATGATCCCATGTAGGAAATCACATTACATTTAGTAGTCATGTCTCTTCAGGATCCTCTTGGCTGACATACATTCTCAGACTTTGTTTAATGACCTTGCCAGTTTTGAGGAGTACTGGTCAGATATTTTATAGAATGTCCCTCAGTTGGGATTTGTCTGATGTTTCATGATTAGACTGGGGTTATGTATTTGTGGGAGGAAGATCACAAAGATGAAGTGCTATTCCCATTCTGTTCTATCAGGCCTACATGATTTGTCAATGACCTTTCCATGCTGTACTCCTTGGAACAAAGTCGCTATGTAGCCCGCCATTAATGGATAGGGAGTTATGCTCCACTTTCTTGAGGTTGGAGTAGCTGCATGAATTATTTGGAATTCTTCTGCACCTGAGATTTGTCTTTTCTCCTCCATTTGTTTATTCATTTATTTATATCAATATAGACTCATCAATTTTAATGTTAAATTCCTTTATGACATTCTTTCCAGAGCTCTCTGCCTCTTCCTTTTTTTAAAAAAAATCCTAATCTGAGGAAATGTTTATTGATTTTAGAGAGTGAGAAAGGCGGGGAGAGAGGGAGGAAGAGAAAGAAACATGGATAGGTTGCCCCCCCCTCACTCTCCCCAATTGGGGATTGAACCATCAACCTCGGTATGTGTTCTGACTGGGAACCGAACCTGCAACCTTTTGGTGCATAGGACAGTGTTCCAACTGAACTACCCAGCCAGGGCTTTGCTGATTTTGAATCTAAACATTTTTTTTTTCAGTTCTATCTTTATGGCTCTTTTTTGCAATGGTTGTATATGTCTTTAAAAAGTATCTCCTAATAGAGTAAAAAGGCAAAAGCATTTAGGTGTATAATTTTGTTTAAACTGTTGTATATGGAAAGGATTTTATTTGGGAGGGGGCTATGCTTTTTATGAATTATTTCAGTGTCTTATTTTCTGTAAGCCAAAGTTACTAATATGAAACCAACTAAGTCTATGTTTCATGTATCTGTTACTCGGGGAAGGAAATGTTTGCAGGTCAAACTTTTTGGGATAGCCTCGGTAAGTTAAATTGGGAGTTACTTTGAACAGTGTTTATGTGCTATTGATCTCTGAGAGTTTTTTAAAAAACTAATATGTATACTTAAAGTAAATTTGGTCTTGTGTGTGTGTGTGTGTTTAGGATTTGATAATCACTTTGAGGGAAGGTGGTAGTTCAAAATACAAGTAAATGCAGAAAAGAAAATACATAGGAAAAACAGTCTCTAAATTTCATTTTATTCTTTGTTTAGGATTCAGTTCTCACTTGAATTTCTGTAGTATCTCACTTTTTGGTTCCACTGTGCTCTCCCTCCCCAGCTTCCCTAGTTAATTCCTACTTATTCTAATTTAAAAATTACACCCTGTGAAAAGTTTTACCAGATTCCCTTGAGCTTTTCAAGTGTCATTTCTTTTTGTTTACATCTCATAGGACTTATTTGCCTATTGTAACTATTGGGTTGGCCAGAAAGTTAGTCGTGGCGCAACCCCCCCCCCCCGCCCCCCCACCGCCGCCGCCCAAGGTGGCTCTAGTAGCACTTAGTTGTCTTTGTCGTTAGAAACACTTTTGTTAGATTGTATTGTGACAGCTGTCATACCAGCATGCATTTTAAAAAAAAGTTTGTAAATTTTTGTTCAGCCATTTTAATATTGGAGATGGAAGAAATTATACAACACTTTTGGCATACTGTGCTTTATTTCAAGAAAGGTAAAAATGCAATTCAAGTACCAAAAGAAGATTTGTGCAGTATTTGGAGAAGGTGCTGTGACTGATCGAATGTGTAAAAGGTGGTTTCTGAAATTTCGTGCTAGAGATATCTTGCTGGATGATGCTCCATGGTTGGGTAGACCAGTTGAAGTTGATAGTATTCAAATTGAGATATAATTGAGAAAAATCAACATTATACCATGCATAGTCAACAACTCAGAATATCCTGATTCATAAAGTTACTGGTGAAAAGGAAAATTGTGTCTTTTATTTTATGGAAAAAACTAAATGGACTTTTTGACCAACCCAATACTATAATGAGACAATTGGGAAAACATAACAAAATAGCTCTTTGAGGTCTGGGAAATGAAACCATCTGTATTAACAGAATATTTCACAGATAATATGTAGTCAAAATTTTAAACCATAAAACACAGTGTGGTGGATTGATACTTATTTTACTGATGAAGAACCTAAACCTAAAAGAAACTTAGCCCAAGGAACTACTGTGGAGGACACATGGACAAAACCAAGGGGGAGGGTGGAGAGGGGGGAGGGAGGTGGGTTCAGCTGGGGTGGGGTGGAGGGATGGGGAGAAAAGGCATACAACTGTAATTGAATAACAATAAAAAAAAAATTTAGCCCAAAGACAAGAATAGAAACCAGTTATTTTGAATTATAATCTTATTTTCTCCCCAGTTGATTGGAAACACAAGGAAAGAATGTTTTATTAATGTTAGTTTTAATCACATGATTAAAATAAAAATAAAATTATTTTAAAGAACTAAATTGCATATTAAAACAGTTGCTATCTTTTGTTCAGATAAGTCCTATGTAGAGGATATACAAATTAGCCATAAGAATTGGTAACGTATAATTTACCTAGTGTCCTTTTACCTTTTAGACAACTAGCACAGTGTAAACTTTTTATTGGAAACCTGTACCTATGACTTTCATTTAAAAGAATTAAAAAAAAATGTTTATTTATGCCGTGGCTGGTGTGGCTCAGTGGATTGAGCACTGGCCTGTGAACTGAAAAGTCTCCAGTTCGATTCCCAGTCAGGGCACATGCCTGGGTTGCACGCCAGGTCCCTAGTTGGGGCGTGCGGAAGGCAACAAATCTGTATTTCTCTCTCACGTTGACATTTCTCTCCCTCTCTTTCTCCTTTCCTTCCTCTCTCTCTAAAAATAAATAAATAAAATCTTTTACAAAAGTGCTTATTTATTTATTTTTAGAGAGAGGGAGAGATGGGAGAGAGAAATAGAGGGAGAGAGAGAGACATGGATTGGTTGCCTTTTGTACATCCCCACCTGGGTTTCTGGCCTACAGCCCAGGCATGGGCCCTGCCTGAGAATTGAACCAGTGACTCTTTGGTTTGTGGGATGACACTTAGCCCACCAAGCCACACCAGCCAGGGCTATATCTATGACTTTTAACGTTATTACTATAATACTTAATACTTCAAGCTCCCTTTGGCTTCATTTATGTTAAAATTTTAAGTTAAGTACTTTCCTGCTCAATAGTATGAAGCCAGTAAATCACAAACGAGGAAATCTAAATTAGAAGATTGTCACTAGTAATAGAAAAATACAAATTTAAGAACAATAGGATTTAATTTTTATACCAGTAAGATTGGAACAATTTTTAAAGTCCAGTGATATAATTCACTACTGGAGGAGGTATAAATTGAGAATAATTTGGCAATATCCAGAGCACAGCTTCCCAACTAGTGCATTGTTGCGCATGGTAATCCATGATTATGTGACAGGTGTGCTCTTGAGATATCATCTCAGAGTGGCCAGGTAAGACCAACAGAAATTAGTAACTATAGAGCTGCTTGCCTCCAGCCATTAGCTGTCTCATATTTATTTCTGTATGTTACATAGTTATCATTTTCTTATATTACCTTCACATAAGAAGAGTTCAGAATAACTTTTTGTTAGAATTCATATTTGTAAACATCAGCATCTACTCTACAAATAAAGTAGAATATGAATTTATTAAAGAATATCAGGTGACTTACAGAATCTCCTGAAAGGCCAGAGAAACAGACAGTAGGAGTATGTAGTCAGGAAAAATGGCCAAATTATATTCCCACACTGCTCATATAAGCAGTCTCTCAACATTGGACAGTTGCCACCACTGTCAACGTGGACAGTAAAACAGTATGCTACAGTTAGGACCTTGGTTACTTTTACCCCTAAAAGTTCTTTCATTGGCCGAAACTGTCAGTCTCATTTGTGTAATTCTACACAGTATTCCTTCCTCATGGTGCTCTCTTCTAAATTGAAGTCTTCCATGGATGTATCTGGTTAGCAATACCCATGTCTCATGTATGTACATAAACTTCAAGAGAAGTTGGAAAGTGAGATTTTCTAATACCTGCCTTAAAGAGGTGGGCGTTAGAGTGGGGAAAAGTAACAGCTCTGTAGGAAGGGTGTCCAGCTATTTTGGGTAGCCACAAATATGTCAAATACAACATTTAATACAATTGAAAGATGAACAACCGTCTTACATAGCATTTCCTCTTGGTAAATGCCATAAGGAAAAGCTAAATACATTAGAGAAAGCTCTTATACATGGTCACATGTGTGATGTACATCCCTGTGGGTGTACAACTATACTGCAGCATTGCTGGCAATAGTTAAAAATAGGAAGCTATTCCCATCAATAGAAGAATGGTAAGTAAATTGGAGTATATTTATAATCTGGAATAGTGTATAGCAGTGAAAATAAATCATTGAGAGAGATATCTGTCAACACAGACATCTCAGATGTAAATTGTTAAGCACAAAAAGTAAAAGTATATGTAAATACTTTCCAAAAGATTACCTGTTAACCTGCAAATAAGTCATACTATTTTTATATCCAATTAATCATAAATATCATAAATAATAACTAGAGAATTAGTAGTCATAAGCAGGGCATAAGCTCAGTCTATGGCATGTTTGTACTGGAGGTCCTAGAAAGTCTCTGGAACACAAAAGGTTAAAAGCACAAAAAGTCTGAATTCTGCTATGTTTATTAGTTATCTATTGCTACTTAATAAATTACTATAAAGTTAGCACCTTAAAACAATATATTTGTTGTCTCACAGTTTTAGTGGGTCAGAAGTCTGGGCATGGCTTAACAGGGTCCTTTGCTTAGGGTCTCACAAGATTTATCATCAAAATGTCAGGCCTGGCTTCTCATTAGAGGCTTGACTGTGGGGGGAGGTATGTTTTCTAGTTTCCCTAGGATTGTTGGCAAAATTTGTATCCTTGCAGCCCTAGCAAGATGGGCAATACATTTATTCTTAACATTGTTACATACATATAAATCGTGTCTTATCTCATTCCTTTTACCACATTCCATTTCTTAGAAAGAAATCATAGGCCCCACCCACACTCAGGGAGGAATACATGAATATGTAATAAATACCAAGAGGGGGAGTATCATGGGGTCATCTTAAAGTCTCTCTGCCATTTAAAATTTTTATTTCATCATTTTGCTCTCCACTGTCTCCCTCCTCCCAACCAAAGATTAAAAACTCCAATATGATTTGTGGTCCCTTTTTCTTGTAGTGGGCTTAAAATTGAATTCAGTGGATCCAACAATGAGCATTGATCTTAAATACTTGGGAGTACAGCTGCCTTTGCCTCCAGCCACTAGCTTTCCTTTCTGGAACCTTACAGGAACCAACCCTGCTTCTCCTGGTGAGTACATAGCATTTATGAAGTCAGAGAACCTTGTGATATAGATAAAAAGCTACCCTTGATAGAGACAAAGTATGTTTAGGATAGTTTAGGGTATATCCTTTATCTAGTGGCATAGTCTTAATGATTTATACATTTCAGACAAAGTCTTAGTAATGAATTTGATACTAAATATTGGCTTGCTAGGATTTTAGTCATCTCTTTTACTTTTTCTTTTATAGATGCTGGATTTTCCTTTGTTTCCAGAACAGGAAAGACCAATGACTTCACCAAGATCAAGGGATGGAGGGGAAAGTTTCATGGTGCTTCTGCATCCAGAAATGAAGGTAAATTGGCTTTTTAAAAAGATTTTAAATATGCTCTGAAATGTGACTATAGCCTTTGGTAAAAGTAAATCTTAGTTGTTTTTCTTCATCTCTTCATGTTTTTAAATAAAATGAAAATTGTCTTGCTGATACTTGTTTATTCCTTGTCTTCTCATAGCCGTAGGGGGTCTTGGGTTCAGTCCCTAACCATGTCAGGCTTAAATTATTCCTGCAGCCTTTGAAAACTGCTCGCTCTTTCTCTTATTCCTATGGTTATAAAAAGCATCATTCTCAAGCATTATTTCAGAATAGTATACTTCATAGTGTAAAGTGATTCCTGATAGCAGTATACTTCAAAGCAAACTTCTAATCCAAGTATTCTGACTGTACTCTATTGGTCTTCTTTTCTTAGTGTATTTCCATTTTTACTGTACTTGTTGGCAGGTTACACTCTAACCAGATAACTTTATTATTTGTCTAAATTGTTTTTCTCATCTTTGAATCTTTGTGATAATAGTGTCTCTCTATTAAACTTGGCTTTTTCACTCTTTAAAAACAAAATCTTACACTTTTCTTTTTGAGCCTTACCCCTTCCCTTGCATTTTACATTGTAGTCCAGGTACTGCAATCTCTTAAGTAATATTTTGGCAAGTGTGGGGGTAGTAAAGGGTAAAGGGTGCCAAATATATGGTAATAGAAGATGATTTGACTTGGTGGTGGGCACATAATGCAATGTACAGATCATGTATCATAGAAATGTACATTTGAAACCTATATGACCCTATTAACCAATGTCAGCCTAATAAATTTAATAAAATAAAAAATAATTTAAAAATCTCTTTGCATTCTATTGACGTGAGATTTAAATATTTTTTTTTGTTCTTAAATTTTTACTTAAATATGGTCTGTGTGCTAACATAAATTGTCAAAGATTGAAACTCTTACCTTGGTGTTGTTACTGTTAGAACTTCTCTAAAACTAATGCTAAATATATGTAATGAGATAATTTTAGAGAATTAATTTTAATGTAACTAGTGTATGATATTTAATTTCTTAGTTTTCTTTTGAGGAGGGGAATCCTGGCTTTTTTAGTGTATTTTTTTTAAGAGATCTGAAGATCTGTCCTAGATTTTTTTTTAAGTATCTGTGTCTCCTTATTTCTAGGCGGAAATTCAGAAGGTCCACTGAAAAACCGTTCTGCTTTCTGTAGTGATAAGCTGGATGAGTACTTGGAAAATGAAGGCAAGCTGATGGAAACAAGCATGGGTTTCTCTTCTAATGCTCCCACATCTCCTGTGGTATACCAGCTTCCCACTAAGAGTACCAGCTATGTACGAACACTTGATAGTGTACTAAAGAAGCAGTCTACCATTTCCCCTTCTACCTCTTACTCTTTGAAGCCTCATTCTGTACCCCCTGCCTCTCGAAAGGCAAAGTCTCAAAACAAACAGGCAACTTTCAGTGGCCGAACTAAATCATCTTATAAATCCATTTTACCATACCCTGTTTCACCAAAGCAGAAACACACTCATACTGTTCCAGCAGATAAGGTTACCAAGAATTGTAGCACCATCTCAGAAAATCAGGTGAATAACTTTGTTGTGCCAGCTTTAGATGAAAACGCATTTCCAAAGCAAATTAGTTTGCGGCAGGCACACCACCAGCAGCAGCAACAGCAGCAGCAACAGGGGACTCGCCCTCCAGGCTTATCTAAATCTCAAGTGAAGCTAATGGACTTGGAAGACTGTGCACTTTGGGAAGGAAAACCAAGGACCTATATCACCGAAGAGCGAGCAGATGTATCTTTAACAACTCTGCTTACGGCTCAAGTAAGTATCTTGTTTTCCAGAAGGATATTCTTGTCTAGAAAGAATTGAATTAGTGAGGAGAAAAGGGAATGAGGTTTTTGAGCAAAAGAATTGGGCATTTACTTACGTTAGTGACAACTAAGGAGATGTCTTTCACATTTGTTCTTTATCAACGAGATACCTAAATGTAGTAGATTCCTCCTGCTGCAGAGGGCAACAGTACGTGTGTGTTTGAGTAATATTCTTATTCTGTTTAAAAGCAGCTGGCCATTCTCTAGTATGTGGGCAAGAACATTTGCTGATCTTGTTAAAACAGATTTGCAAGTTCTGCTTAAAAGGAACTAAATCCCCCCAAATCCAAAAAAATTATAAACCTGTGGAGAAAAACCTTCTGTCTTTTCAAATTTTATATTAAGGCTTTTCATTTATTATTGCTTCACCTACCCTAGCAGCCTGTAGTGATGGGAAGTGACACAACAAAATGAGAATAATTTTTTTGTCATGAACTTCCTATACCTTATCTCCCATTTTTAAATTCTGTAACTGAATTCTAGAGCTAAAGATCATTAGATATTGGGACTAAGTAGAGAAGTGTTCTTTATAATTAATCTTTCCTAAAGACTTTTATGCATGTATTTGTTGTTGTTCCCTTTTTTAATTACTACAGAGCAGGGATCGGCAATCTGTTTCTATAAAGCACAGTAAATATTTAGGTTTTGTGGGCCATGCACTCTGTTGTAGTTTCTCAGCCCTGTTGTTGTAATGCCATAGACGTTAGGAATGAGCCTGGCTGTGTTCCAATGAAACTTTATTTATGAAACAGGCTGCATTTGATCCTTGGGCTTTAAGTTGTCAACCTCTACCCTAGAATATTATGTGTGCTTTCTGTTGAGAATAAATTTATCTTTGTTGATATTGTAGCTCATAATTAATTAAAATATTCTGTTGCTTGCCTCTGCTATGTGTTAGAATGGGAAATTGCTCAGGGTCCTGGTTACTTATTTTCATGTTACGTCATTTGAATCTGCCCTAATCCTATGCTACTGAGTGCTCAGATTCTGAGAAGGCAGACCAACATATGACTGTAGGTTGTTGGTGGTGGTAGGGGATGATTTAGTAGATTTACAATTTTCTGTTTGCACTTTAGGCATCTCTCAAAACTAAACCCATCCACACAATCATAAGGAAACGAGCCCCTCCGTGCAACAATGACTTCTGTCGATTGGGTTGCATATGTTCCAGTCTAGCTTTGGAGAAGCGCCAGCCTGCTCACTGCCGCAGACCTGACTGCATGTTTGGCTGCACTTGTTTGAAAAGAAAAGTTGTACTTGTTAAAGGGGGATCCAAAACTAAGCATTTCCAGAGGAAGGCTGCTCATCGTGATGCAGTATGTTATGATACTTTGGGAGACGAGCAGAGAGAGGAAGAAGAGGGAGTCAGGGAAGAGGAAGAACAATTGAAAGAGAAAAAGAAGAGAAAGAAGCTGGAGTACAGTGAGTATTAATTGAAACTTAAAACAGTATAGATTTATTTTTTAGGAAAGTGTGGTTATTTGAAAACTTGTTCAGAATAGGAATACTATTTCTTACTTCAATCCTGATCTATGATATAAGAAGAATTTTGAGAAATTTTAACTATCCTTAAATGCCCTTTCTGTATGGCAGGTATGCACCCCTCCATGACTTTTTTCAATGGAAATTGAAATGGTCTTTTGAAGATGGCTTTTTTGTGCTAAATTTGAATTTTGAAACATTCTCTCTTATGTGGACTTCCAGAATGCCTTTAAAACTTCCATCTATTTTTCTGTCTTTCTTCCCTGAGTTCATCACCTTCCCCAACCCCCAGCTATATTGAACTATAATTGACAAATAAAATTGTACATAATTAAAGTATACAACATGATGATTTGGCATATGTTTACATTGTGAAATAACTACAATCAAGTTAACTAATTCATTTTATTTTCTTAAAGAAGAGATTTGCAACAAAGACCAGGAGGTTGGAGATTTGGGAACAGAGAATGGGCATAACTAAGTTGAGCATTATTATACTCTTTTGAAAAGCTTATTTTTCCTTTGTGATAAAATATTATGTAGGCCAAGGTATATATTTCATTCTTGATTTTTTTCTTTCTACTATATCATTTTGTTTGTTTTAATGTAAAAAAAAATTACCATGGAAAGAGTTTCTTCTTAGTTTATTAGGGGACTAATACTCTTTCTTTGGCAGTTTATATTTACATTTACTATTGTTGCTTGCCATGTACTTACTTCAGTCAGAGTGGATGATTAATATTTTGCTATATGTTCTGAGATTTTCTGTTAATCCACTTTTATGCATACATACATATATTCTTTATAACAATGGGTACTATAGATATATCATAACCTTTGGAAATTTAATATCATAAAACATTCTACTTTCCATATCAACAGGTGTAGTTCTATATTATAATTTTAGCTTTAATGACATGTTACTACAGTCCTTTTGGGTTGGACATTTAGCCTTTTTGGATTTTCTTTAATATGAACAGTACAGTGATGAACATCCATGTCCTGGATGGGCTATTAAAAGTGAAATTCCGAGTGTACTTTAGACATTTATAGATGTTGCTAGAGTTGATAGTCACATATTTACCAGTAGTTAGAAGGTGCCAGTTCTTCTATACTCTTAACACTGGATATTCAAATCGATAGGCAGAAATTGATATCTTAGTATTGATTTTATATTTCTTTTGTAAATTGCCATTTAAAAATAATTTAAAATTTTTTTCAATTTAGTTGACATACAATATTATATTGGTTTAAGGTGTACAACATAGTGATCAGACATTTCTATAACTTACAAAGTGATCACCCTGATAAACCTAGTACCCACCCAACCCCATATATAGTTATTAAAATATTATTGCCTATATTCCCTATGCTGTACTTTATAACCCTGCGACTATTTTATAACTGCCAATTTGTACTTCTTAATCCCTCCCCCTTTTTTATTCATCTCTCCCAACTCCCTCCCATGCGTCAGCCTTCAGTTTGTTCTCTGTGTCTGCAAGGCTTGTTTCTGTTTTGTCTGGTTGCTTTTTAGATTCTACATATAAGTAATGACATATGGTATTTGTTTTTCTCTCTCTGACTTATTCAGTTAGCTAAATAACCTCTAGGTCATCCATGCTGTCACACATTAGAGATTTCATTATATTTTATTGCTGAGTGATATACCATTGCATATGTGTACCGCCTCTTTATCCAGTCATCAATTGATGGACACTTAGGTTGCTTTCATATCTTGGCTATTGTAAACAGTGCTTCAGTGAACATGTGGATATGTATATCTTTTCAAATTGGTGTTTCAGATTTCTTTAGATAAATATCCAGAAGTGGGATTGCTGGGTGATATGGTAGTTCTATTTTTAATTTGTTGAAGAGATTGGCTTTACCCCGTTGTGCATTCTTGACTTCTTTGTCATAGATAGTTGACCATATAGGTGTGGGTTTATTTCTGGACTATTTATTCTGGTGGATTGATCCATGTATCTCTTTTTATGCCATTGCATGCTGTTTTGATTACTATAGCCTTGTAGTGTAGTTTGATATCAGATTGTGTGGTGCATCCAACTTTGTTGTTGTTTCTCAACATTGTTTTTGGGTATTTGGGGTCTTCTTTTGTTTCATCTAAATGTTGGGATTATTTTGTTCTAGTTCTGTGAAAAATGCCATTGGTATTTTTATAGGGATTTCAATGAATCTGTAGATTGCTTTGGGTTGTATGGACATTTTAATGATGTTGATTCTTCCTATCCATGAACACTTTATATGCTCATTTATATGTATCTTCTTTTTCTTCTTGAGTGCCTTATAATTTTATGAGTACAAGTCTTATACCTCTCTGGTTAAATTTATTTATTGGTATTTTATTATTTTTTTGAGACAATTGTAAGTGGGATTTAAAAATTTTTTTTTTTTCATAGTTCGTTATTGGTACATAAAAATGCAACTAACTTTTGAATATTAATTTTGTAGCCTTCTACTTCACTGAATTCCTTTATTCTAGTAGTTTTTTGATGGACTCTTTAGGGTTCATTACATACAAGGTGGGGCAAAAGTAGGTTTACAGTGTGAGTACACAAAGCACAGTTTATTCTTGTACTATTATTCATTACTTGTATTATATTCCATGTGAACAGTTGTAAACCTACTTTTTAAAAAAAGATTTTGTTTTATTTTTAGAGAGAGGGGAGGGGAGGGAGAGAGAGATGGAAACATTGATCAGTTGCCTCTACCTGGGAACTGGGCCTACCACTTAGGCATGTACTCTGACTGGGAATTGAACTGGAGACCTTTTGCTTTGTGGGAGGATGCCCAATCAACTGAGCCATGCTGGCCAGGGCTATAAACATACTTTCACCCCAACCTGTATAGTGTCATGTCCTATGCAAATGATGACAGTTTTACTTCTTTCCAGTTTGAATGACCTTTTATTTCTTCTTGTTTGTTTGCTGTATTTAGGTCTTTCAATACTATGTTGAATAAAAATGCTGAAACCAGACATACTTGTCTTGTTTCTTAATCTTAAAAAAAGCATTCAGCCTTTTATTGTTGAGTATGATGTTAGCTGTGGGTTTGTCATATATGGTCTTTATTATGTTGAGTTTCCTTTATCTCAACTTTGCTGAGTCTTTTTAAATAGTAAATGTTTTCTGGATTTTGTCACTTTTTCTGCATCTATTGATACAATTATATGATTTTTATTCATTTTTTAATATGGTAATATCTCGTTAATTGATTTGTTGATACTGAACCAACCTTGTATTCCAGGAAAAAAAATCCCACTTGGTTATGGTGTATGATCTTTTTAATGTATTGCTGAATTCAGTTTGCCAGTATTTTGTTGAGGATTTTTGTATCTATGTTCATCAGGGATATTGGCTTATAATTTTTTCTTTTCTTGTAATGTCTTTGTCTGGTTTTGGAATAAGGACCTTGTAAAATGAGCTTGGGAGCCTTCCCTCATCTTCAATTTTTTGGAATAGTTTGAGAAGGATAGATGTTAATTCATCATAGAATTTTTGTTAAAATTCCCATGTGAAGTCATCTGGTCCAGGTCTTAGGTTTGTTGGGAGTTTCTTCATTACTGATTTTATTTTATTGGCAGTTATTAGTCTATTCAGATTTTGTTTTACTTACTTTTTTCAAACTCAGAAGATTGTGAGTTTCTAAAATACGTGTCTTCTCACTGAGTTTACTCCCATACTGTACTTGTAGCAGCACTTTTCCATTTAAAGCAAAGTACTTTTTAGTTTTTTCAGTGGCATAATACAGTATTAAAAAAAGTCTGGCATACTGTACTTCAAGAGGCATCAGTTTTCTTGTATTGTTAGGGAACAATGAGGACAGGAGGGGTGATAGTTTTGTTTTGACTGCTATGGATTGGGTTGGCCAAAAAGTCTGTTATATTTTTTCCATACAGTGGCTCTTGCAGTGCTTAGTTGTCTTTAACTTCATTTGAAACAATTTTGTTAGATTGTATTGTGACAGCTGTCATATCAGGCAGCGTACATTTACTAAAATCTTACCAAATTGGTGAATTTTTGCACAGCCATTTTAATATTGAGGTGGAAGAAAATACCCAACATTTTTGGCATATTATGCTTATTATTTCAAAAGAGGTAAAAACCCAACTGAAACCCAAAAAAAGATTTTGTGCAGTATATGGAGAAGGTGCTGTGCTTGATTGAACCTGTCAAAAGTGTTTTTGCAAAGTTTTTGGTACTATTGACATTTTGGCAGTTTTTTTGGTGTGGGCTGTCTTATGCATTGGAAGATGTTTAGTAACCCCCCTGGCCTCTACCCACTAGAAGCCAATAGTGAGAGGTTGCTGACATACTCAGAATATCCAAGTCAATAAAGTTATTGGTGAAAATGAAAAATGTGTTTTTTTACTTCGGAAAAAAACGGGCTTATTTGGCCAACCCAATAATAAAAGGAGCAGATAGGTACGGGAGACCAAAAATAAGCAGACAAAAACTAAAACCTGGAAGAAATCATCCATGGTTAAGAACCTGGATGATTTATGGTTGGTGAAGGTATGTGCTGCCTCATCAATAAGAAAAAAACAATTAAAAACATCGGAAGGAAAAATTTATATAGGAAAATTATAGTCTAACTGAAGCAGTAAAATTTCTGGTAAAACTTTTAGCAATTAGAGCGTGAGAAAAAATGTTTCATCTGGACAATTTGAACAATTTAATGGTATTAATTTACATTTACTTGTCAGTGTTCACTCACATTAGTTGATTCTGCAAGGATTAATCACATTAGCATAATTTTATAAGTAAATTGATGGGTTTTTGGTTTTTTAAACTTTTTTATAAAAGATTTTATTTATTTTTAGAGAGGGGAAGGGAGGGAGAAAGAATGGGAGAGAAACATCAGTGTGTTGTTGCCTCTCGCACGCCCTTACTGGGGACCTGGCCTGCATCCCAGGCATGTGCCCTGACTGGGAATTGAACCGGCGACCCTTTGGTTTTGCAGTACGGTGCTCAGTCCACTGAGCCACACCAGCCAGGGTGGGGTTTTGGTTTTTAGAATTGATTTATATACAAAGTCCTAAAGATCTAAGTACAATTATAGAAGAGAAATCAGTACTGTAAACCATGACAATATGAAAGTAATGCTATAGGAGACAGTATTTGAGAGCTGGAACAAGTTTAGGATGCTTAATATCCTTATCTTTGCTCATCCTGAGTCCTTAGTTACCGCAGAACATGGAATTGAGGAGGTGTTTGACTTAGAATTGTTGAGTTAACCACTAAAACTAAACACAAATGTTTAAAAATAGTTATTTATGGGAATTTTTACACTGAATATGGTGGAAAACTTGCTTTTAATTTTTATGTACAGTTTTTCATTTTTATGTACATTTTGTATACTTTGAAATTTCCATATTTATGTATTTATAGTTAACATAAAAGTTAGTAATTCAATGCATGAAATCTAGACATTTAATAATACCCTTTTTTTGGTTATAGCATTAAACTTAAATATTTTTCTTTATTTTTTTATTGTTGTTCAAGTACAGTTGTCTCCATTTTCACTCAACTATACCCCCCCCCACCCCATCCATCCCCACCTCCCACCCTTGAACCTACCTCCTTTTGTTTGTCCATGTGTCCTTTAAAAAATATGGAACACTTACAGTGAGTGGTAGGAATTTGAACTCAAGCTTTTCTGACTTCTAGGTCTTTTTTTTTTTTTTGCTACTGTGTAAGGGGTGGTTTCTGAAATTTGGCCTTCACTCTTACCACTTGTTTACTCTCATTTGTCAAAATATTACTGCTGATGGTATAAAGACACTGTGCTTAGCTGCTGTTTGTGGTACCAAGAGAAAGGATAAAAATCTGGCATTCCTGCTTTCTTAGCCCAGTTAGAGATTTGTTGGCGATATATATCTATAAGTTAACTATGTTAGACCAATTAGAGATTTGTTGGAGATATATATCTATAAGTTAACTATGTAAAGAGAATATCAGTTAAATTTATATCTATAGTTAGACCAATTAGGATTAAAGGAGACCACACAAAGTACTGATACCAAGAATGAGAAGTGACCTTACTGCAGATATTAAAATGATGATAAGGGAATGTTATATACAACTTTACGCCAACAAATTGGACAACTTAGATGAAATGAGCAAATTCTTTGAAAAACACAAAGCATCTGAGCTCAAGAAATAAATAACTGCCTAATAATATATTTATGAACTTGTGAAAATCCTCACAATAATGATTCCAGGTTCAGATGGCCTCACTGGTGAATTCTACATTACATGTAGGAAAAAAATAATACCTGTTGTATACAAATGCTTTTTTTAAATCCTTACCTGAGGACATGCTGACTTATTTTAGAGAGAGAGGGAGGGAGGAAGATACAGAGGGAGAAAAACATCAATGTGAAAGAGAAACATCAATCGGTTGCCTCTCATACATACCTTGACCAAGGACTTAACCAACGACCTAGGCATGTGCCCTGACCAGCAGTCGAACCCGTGACCTTTTGGTTTATGGAACGATACTCCAACCAACTGAGCCACACTGGCCAGGGCTACACAAATGCTTTTATAAAGTGGTTTCATTCTGTGAGACTAGTGTTACCGGATACTTAAACCAGAAAAGGCAATTACAAGAAAAGTGGAGAGCAATATTCCTCATGAACATATGTAAAATTTATAGATAAAAATTTATTAAATCAAGACCACATTTAAGGGATATGACCAAGTGGGATTTGTCCCAGCCATGCAAGGTTGATTGCACATTTGAAAATACTGTAGTAGATCACCATTATCATAGCAGACTTAAATAAATATTTAAAAAATTTGACAAAATTTATTTCTGGTAAGAAATTTTAGCACACTAGGAATGGAAGGAAACTTTCAACCTGATAAATAGCATCTACAGAAGATTCTACAACCAACATATTAATGGTGAGAGGCTGAGTACTTTTCCTCCAAAGACTAATAATGTCTTCTATTATCATGTCTGTTTTACATCATTGTGGGGGTCTTAGCCAGTGCACTAAGACATGAAAAAGAGAATGCATCCAGATTGGAAAGGAAGATGTAAAATTGGCTTTATTCATAGGAAAAATTCTAAGACATCTACAAAACTATTAGAGTTGTTAGTTTAGTGAGGTTATACAGTGCAATAATGTCAGTGTACAGTATGTTTGTATATATGCCACTGAATAATTGGAAATTGAAAAAAAAAATCACTGAAACAGCATCCAAAGAAAGGAAACACTTAATGGGTAAATTTGATGAAAGTTGCATAGGGCCTTTATACTAAAAACTGTAAAATGTTACTGAGTACTTTTTTTTCACTGTTTTTTGTTAAGAGTACTTTTAAAAGATCTAGGTAAGTGGAGGGAGATACTTGCTTCATTCATTAGAAGATTCTGTTAGTAAGATCCCAGCAGGCTTTTTTTTGTGTAGAAATTGGCAGGTAGTTTGAAAAATTTATATGGAAAGCGAAGGACTTAAGGTAGTTCTTTGATAAATAACTGATAAAAAAAGAACATAGTTGGTAGACTTAACACTACCTGGTTTTAAGATTTACTGTAAAGTTGAAATAATTGGGATAAAGAAAGACATATAGATCAGTGGAACAGAATAGGGAGTTCAGAAGTACACACACACACAGAACCAATTAATTTTTGACACAATTCCAAGGTAGTTCAATGAGAAAACATCTTTTCAACAAATGGATCTGGAGCAGTTGGATAGCTGTAGACACCTCCCTCCTCCTCCAGCGGTAGGTGAACCTTGAGCCCTGGCTGGTATGGCTTGTTTGGGGGCACCCTCTTGTAACTGAAAAGCTCAATTCCTGGTTAGGGCACACACCTAGGTTGCGAGTTTGGTACCTGGTCTGGGCCTGTACGACCCCTAGACTGGTGCGTATGGTAGACAACCAACTGATGCTTCTGTCTTGCATCAGTGTTTCTCTCTGTCTCCCTTTCCTGTCTCTAAAAAGGAATGAAAAAATGTCATTGGGTGAGGATTAAAAAAAAAAAAAAAGTGAACCTTTTCTGTTACTCCATATCTTTATACATGATACCATAGATTAAATGTAAGTGCTTAAAGTATAAAATATCTAGGAGAAAATACAAGAAACAATCCTTTGTGACCTTGTGGCTCATAAAGGTTTTTTAAAATAGGATTTTAAAAATATTTTTTAAATTCAAAAGCATGAATTATAAATGCAAAAAAGCAATAAAATTGAACTTCTCAAAATTAAAAACTTGCTCTTCAAAAGATCTGTTAAGAAAATGAAAAGACAAGTCACAGACTAGAAGTACTCACAAAATACACATCCAACATAGGACTTGTATTTTATTGTATTGTGTTGTATCTTATTGTCATCTTAAATATTTTATTTTTTTAGAGAGGGGAAGGGAGGGAGAAAGATAGGGAGAGAAACATCGATGTGCAAGAGAAACATTGATCAGTCGCCTCTCGCACGCCCCCATCCGGGGATCTGGCCTGCAACCCAGGCATGTGCCCTGACCAGGAATTGAAGTGTTGACCCTTTGATTTGCAGACCGATGCTCAGTCCACTGAACCACACCAGCCAGAGCAGGATTTGTATTTTAATAAAAAATAAATTCTTAAAACTTATTAAGGATATTTAAAACTCAGAAGGCAGTCAACATAATTTAGAAAATGGACAGAAAAGTAAAAGACACTTCACCATGTTAGATACAGGGTGAGGCAAAAGTAGGGTTACAGTTGTTCATATGGAAAATAATATAATAATTAATACAAGAATAGACTTTCATGTAATTACAACTGCAAACCTACTTTTTTCCCACCCTGTATAAGTCAGCAGATAAGCACATGAAAAGATGGTTATCATCAGTAGTCCTTAGGGAAATGCTCTTTTGATTCCACAAAGACACATTGTATACCACTAAATGGCTATAATTAAGAAGGCTGACCATACCAAATGCTGGTGAGAATATAGAGCAACTGGAATGCTCATAGGTGGTAGGAATGTAAAATGGTAGTCACTTTGGAAAACAATGTGATAGTTTCTTAAAATGTTAAAAATATATCTGCCATACATACAACCTAGTTATTTCATATCTGTGTAATTACTTCAGTAGAAATGAAAGTGTATATCACCATAAAGCCTTGTATGTGGGTGTTTATAGCAGCTGTATTTGTAATAGCAAGAAAATTGGAAACAACCCAGGTCCATCAACAGGTGAGTATACTGATTAAGGAATTTGGGATAGATAAAAACAATGGAATAATACTCAGCAATGCAACGAAACAAACTATACACTTGGCAACATGGATAAATCTCAGGATAATAATGCTGAGTGAGAGCAGCCAGATCTCCCCCTCACCCCAAAAGTTAATATTTTTATTCCATTACATAAAAAAATTAAATACAAACTAATACATAGATCAGTGGTTATTTGGACAAGGGTTGGGATAGAAGTTGGGGGCAGAGAGAGAGAGACAAAGAGGTAATCCAATTACAGTTACAAGGACTCTTGGACCTTCACTATCTTAATTGTAGTGATGGTTTCACTGGGGTATGTGTATGTCAAAACTCATCAAACATGTACCATGCTATTCCAATATTACCAGGATATATTTGTACATTTTTCAAATAGGAAATCATGCTAAGTTTTTATAAGTGATTAACCTCTGGATATTGAAGTTTTAGATGACTTTTAAAATCCATGTTCTAAATCTATAATATTAAAATTAGTAAAGGTGTCTATATGTGTAAAATGTGTATATAAAAAAAGATAATATATGACAAGGCTATAAGTTTGGTTTAGATATGAATATATAATTTGCCATATTACCAGATTAAGGAAGAGAAATTTTATGTCAGTGAATGGTGTAAAGATGACAATACAACATTCATTCTTTGAAATTTTTATTGAAAAATAAAATACATTTAAGATTTATCATCTTAGCCATTTTTAAGTGCACAGTTCCTTGGTATTAAATACATTGACATTCTTGTACAACAAACATCACCTCCATCTGTCTCCATAATTTTCTTAATTTTGTAAAGCTGAAACTTTATACCCATTAAACAGTAACTCCCCATCCCAATCCCCCATCCCCTGGCAACCACCCTTGTACTTTCTGTCTTTATGATTTTGACTACTTTAAGTACTTTATATGAGTGGAATCATACAATATTAGTCTTTTGGTGGCTGGCTTATTTGGCTTAATATAATGTCCTCAAGATTTATCCATGTTGCAGATATCACAGAATATCCTTCCTTTTCAAGGCTGAATAATACTCCATTTTATGAATATACCATATTTTATCTATTCATATGTTGATAGACACTTGGCATGCTTCCTTGTTTTAACTATAGTGAATAATGTTATGAACAATGGTGTACAGTATCTCTTTGAGACTCTGCTTTTAGTTTTTTTGTGTATCTATCCAAAAGTGGAATTTCTGGATCATATGCTAATTCTTTGTTTTTTAATTCTCAATGTTCATCTTTTTGAAAATATTTTTTATTTTTCCCCATTATCATTTAGTCCCTTTATACCCCTTTTTCCTTTTTACCCAATCTCTTCACTCTCTCCCTCTCCCCTTACCTGTCATCCTGCTCTCTATCTATGAATCTGTCTATTTTGCTTGTTCACTTTGTTCATTAGATTCCACATGTGAGTGAAATCAAATGGTATTTACCTTTCTCTGACTGGCTTATTTCACTCAGCATAATGTTCTCCAGTTCCATCCATACTGTTGCAAAGGGTAAAATTTTCTTTTTTATGGCTGAGTAATATTTCACTATGTGAATATCCCATAATGTTTTTGTTTTCCTTAAGATTTTATTTATTTACCTTTAGAGAAATGGGAAGGGAGGGAGAAAGAGAGCGAAACATTAATGTATAACAGATATATCGATCAGTTGCCTCTGGCATGCCCCCAGCTAGGGACCCGCCCCGAAACCCAGGCACATGCCCAGACTGGGTATTGAACTGGTGACCTTTCTGTTTGCAGACTAGTGCTCAATCCAGTGAGCCATATCAGCCAGGGCCCATAGTTTTTTTTAACTACTCATCTACTGATGGACACTTGGGCTGCTTCCATATCTTGGCGATTGTAAATAATGCTGCAATGAACATAGAGGTGCTTATGTTCTTTTGAGTTAATATTTTGGGTTCCTTTGGGTATATTACCCGATGTGGGATTGCTGGGTCAAAAGGCAGATCCATTTTTAATTTTTTGGAGATAACTCCATACCACTTTCCATGGTGGTTGCATCAATCTTTATTCCCACCAACAGTGCAAAAGGGTCCCTCTTTCTCCACATCCTCACCAGCACTTGTTTGTTGATTTATTAATGACTAATTCTATTTTTAATTTTTTAAGGAATTGCCATATTGTTTTCCACAGCATCTGGACCATTTTATATTTCTACTAACAGTACACAAGGGTTTTAATTTTTCCACTTTGTCACCAACACTTATTTTGTCCTTTTTATATATATATTTTATTAATTATGCTATTACAGTTGTCCTATTTTTCTCCCCTTTATTCCCCTCCACCCTGCACCCCCTCTCCCACCAGCATTCCCCAGCCTTAGTTCATGTCCATGGGTGGTACATATAAGATCTTTGGGTTCTCCATTTCCCATGCTATTTTTAACCTTTCCCCGTCTATTTTGTACCTACCATTTATGCTACTTATTCCCTGTACCTTTTCTCCCATTCTCCCCCCTCTCTCTCCCCACTGTGATCTCCATTTCTGTGATTCTGTTCCTGTTCTGGTTGTTTGCTTAGTTTGTTTTTGTTTTAGGTTCAGGTGTTGATAGTTGTGAGTTTCTTGTCATTTTACTGTTCACATTTTTTATTTTCTTTTTCTTAGATAAGTCCCTTTAACATTTCATATAATAATGGCTCTGTGATGATGAACTCCTTTAACATGACCTTATCTGGGAAGCACTTTATCTACCATTCCATTCTAAATGATAGCTTTGCTGGATAGAATAATCTTGGGTGGGGGTCCTTGCCTTTCATGACTTTGAATGACTGGGAACCGAACCGGCAACCCTTTGGTTCACAGGCTGGCACTCAATCCACTGAGCCACACCAGTCAGGGAAAATGTTTCATAGTTTTAATTGTAAAAGCCTTTACTTTTTTTGTTAATTCCTAAGGGATTTTTTTTTTGTTACTGTGAATGAAATTGTTTTGTAACTTCCTTTTCATATTGTGTATGGTTCTTGTATAGAAATGTAACTGATTTTTCTGTGCTGCCTTTGTATCCTGCTACTTTGCTGAATTCATTTATTCCCACAGATTTATTTATTTGTGGAATCTTAAGGATTTTCTGCATATAAGATTATATCATCACAAAAAAGATAATTTTGCTTCTTCATTTCCAATTTGGATGTATTTTATTTCTTTTTATTGCCAAACTCTCTGGCCAGAGAACATCCTGTAAAATGTTGATAAGAAGTAGTGAAAGTGGTTCTCTTTGCCTTTTTCTTGATCTTAAGGGAAAAGCTTACAGCCTTTCACCATTATGTTCACTTTGGGTTTTTCATATGTGGCTCATTATGTTGAGTTAGTTTCTGTCTGTGCTTAGTTTGTAGAATGTTTTTGTCATGAAAGGTTGTTGAATTTCATCAAAATCTTTTTCTGCATTAATTGAGATGATCATGTGTTTTTTACCTTCATCTGTTGATACGGAGTATTATACTGATATTTTTTTTTTGCATGTTGAACCATCCTTGCATTCTAGGACTAAATCTCACTTGGTTATGATGTCTAATCTTTTAAATGTTGCTGAATTCTGTTTGCTAGTATTTTGGTGAAGATTTTGCATCAGTGTTCATAAGAGATACTGGCCTGTAGTTTTCTTTTCGTAGTGTCTTAGTCTGACTTTGCTATCAGAGTAACGTTGGCCTCATAGGATGAGTTGGGAAGTGTAAACTTTTCTTCAATTTTTGGGAAAAGTTTGAGAAGGATTGATTAGTCCTTACTGTAATATTTGGTAGAATTCATCAGAGAGGCTGTCAGGCTAAGGGCTTTTTTTGTGGAGAGATTTTTGATTACTGATTCAATCACTTTACACATTTTAGGTCTATTCAGACTGGTTATTTTTTTGTGATTTAGTCTTGGCAGGTTTTGTTTCTAAGAATTTGTTTCATCTAGTTTTTCCAACTTGTGGGGCTACAGTTTACAGTACTTTTTTTTTTTAATCCTCACCTGAGGATATGTTTATTAATTTTAGAGCAATAGGAAGGGGGAGAGAGAGAGAAACATCGATCAGTTGCCTCCTGCACCCCGACTGGTGATTGAACCCGCAACCTAGGTGTATGCCCTGAGTGGGGATCAAACCTGCAACTTTTTGGTGTTTGGGATGACATTCCAACCAGCTGAGCCACCCAGTCAGGGCTCCTGTTTTTTAATGTAAACAATTATAGCTATAAATTTTCCCTGTTGTTATGCTCTTGCTGTGTCCATAAGTTTTGTTTACATTTTCATTTGTCTCTATCTTCTAATTTCCATTGTCATTTCTTCTTTGAACCATTGGCTTTTTTAAAAGTGTGTTAATTTCCACAGTTTTAAGAATTTTTCAGTTTTCTTTGGTTGATTTCTACTCAGAGAAGATAATTTGTGTGGTATCTATGTGTTAAAATTTGTTGAGAATTAAACTGTGGTGCACTGTATGGTCTGTCCTGGAAAATGTTCCATGTCTGTTGAAATGAATGTGTATTCCGTTGTTGAGTAGAGTGTCCTGCAAATGCCTATTAGGTCTAGTCAATTTCTGGGTTGCTTAAGTCCTCTATTTTCTTCTGACTGATTTGTTCCATCCATTATCGTGAATGGAGTGTTGAAGTCTGTTTCTTCCATTGTAGATCTGTGTATTTCTTCCTTCAGTTCTGTCAGTATTTCTTCATATTTCGATGGTCTGCCATTAGGTGTATAAATGTTTATAATTGTTTTTCTTCTGGATATATAGAGACTTTTATTAATATATAATGTCCTTTTTGTCTCTTGCAACCTTTTTGATTTAATGTTTATTTTGTCTGATATTAGTAAAGTCACCCCTGCTCTTTTTTGGTTATTATTTGTATGGAATATCTTCTACTCTTTCACTTTCAACTTGTGTCTTTGGATCACACATCAGTCTCTTGTTGACAGGACATAATTTGACCATTTGTTTTTTTTTAACAATTTTGCCAGTCTGTCTTTTGATGGGAGAATTTAATCTGTGTACATTTAAGGGAATTACTGATAAGGAGAGAGTTGAGACTTCTGTCATAGCACTTCTTGTTTTCTATATGTATGCCTTGTAGCTTTTTTTGTTCCTTATTTCCTGTGTTACTGTCTCTCTTTGTGTTTGGTTCATATTTTATAGTGAAATGTTTAAATTTCTCATTTTTAAAAATGTATATTGTATAGCTATTTTCTTGGTGTTTACCTTAAGATTACATTTAACATCCTAAAGTTATAATAGTAATATGAATTTTCACCACCTTAACTTCAGTAACATACAAAAACTGTGTTCTTTTATACTTCTGTCCTCACCCTGTTCAGTTGTTGATATCATGGTATTACATCTTTATACTTTGTATACCCCCAGGTATACACTAATAATTTTTAAAAATGCATTTAGTATTGTAAGTTGTGTAGAAAACAAACTTTGGAATGACAATGCAGAGTTGTAGTAACATTAGCTTTCACACTAATAATTGGTTTTTATTTTCATTTGATGTATTAGTCCTTTAAATCCTGTAGAACACAAAAAGTTCAGTTAAAAGCCATTATTATAACAGAACCTGCTTTTATACTCGCCATGTGTTTACCTTTAGTGAGATCTTTATTTTTTCCATATGGCTTTGAGTTATTGTCTAGTGTCTCCTCATTGCATTTTGGAGAAATTCCTTAAGAATATTTTGGGGACAGTTTTAGTGGTCACAAACTCCATTACCTTTTGTTCATGTGTAAATTTCTTAATTTCTCCCTTACTCTGTTTTTTTTAGGGTGAACTTCTGTTTAATTTTTTTAAAATTATTTTATTGTTGTTCAGTTACAATTGTCTGCATTTCCCCCCCATCTCTTCCCGCCACCCCAGCCAAACCCACCTCCCTCCCTTGCTTCCACCTCTCCCTTGGTTTTGTCCATGTGTCCTTTATAGTAGTCCCTGAAAACCCTTCTGCCCATTTTCCCCTCCCCTCCTTCCCTCTGGCTATTGTTAGATTGTTCTTAATTTCAATGTCTCTGGTTATATTTTGTTTGCTTTTTTCTTTTGTTGATTATGTGCCAGTTAAAGGTGAGATCATATGGTATTTGTCCCTCACCACCTGGCTTATTTCACTTAGCATAATGCTCTCCATTTCTATCCATGCTGTTGCAAACGGTGGGATCTCCCTTACTCTTGATGGACAATTTAGCCTGATACAGGATTCTTGCTGGATATTTTTTTTTTCTCTCTCTCTCTGCACTTTGAATATATCAGCCCACAAATGTGCTGGCCTCCAAAGTTTTTGATGAGTTCTGCTCATTTTTATTGAGGATCCCTAGTATATGATGATTTGTTTTTATCTTGGTGCTTTCAGGATTCTCTTTTTGTGTTTTTTGAAAGTATGAGGATAAAGTATTTCAGTGTGGGTCTCTTTTGAATTCATTTTACTTGGCATTTGTTGGTTTTCTTGGATATTTGTTCATGTCTTTCTGCAAATTTGAGAAGTTTTCAGCCATTATTTTTTCAAATACTCTTGTTTCTTTCTCCTTTCGAAACTCCCATGTTGTGTATATTGGTTTGCTTGATGATGTCCCTTAGGGTCTGTTTGCCTTTCTTCAGTCTCTTCCTCAGACTCCATAGTTCCCAGTGTCTGTTGTTCTTGCCCTTGTGGTCTGTCCATTGTTAGGGTTTCTTAGGAGTCTCTGGCAATGACAGTCCTGGTGTTTATTGCTTACCCTATTTGATTATGTTGACTGTCACTTCAGTCTTGCACATACTAACATAACTGGACTCTTTCTCTCTTAGCTCCTTTTATGAATTTTCCTACTTATGGAATCACCATTTACCCACAGCTGAAATTTTAGTCTTGATTCTCTATGAGGGATTAAGACATTTTAAAACATTTTAAGAGGTTTTCTTAAGTACTGTACCAAGTATTTTCTACTGTCAAAAGAAAAAGATGAAAAGGGACCTTTACTTAGTACAGTCCTTAGCTTATTGAGGTATAAAAATCTTTGAAAGATGATTGAGAGGTCAAAGACAATAATGCTTGCCCTGCAGGCACTTTTATTTTTGTAATAGAATTAATGTGTATGAAATAATTAGCAACACTAGACAGTCAAGTTTTTTACCAAATGAGAGGTAGTACCACCTTTATTGTAAGCACATTCCCTGTTACCTTTTTAAAAATTGCAGCACCCCCCCTCAAAATACATGTTCATGCATACTCACTCTACATACTTATTTCTTTTCTCTTCTGCTTTGCTTTTTCTCATATGCACTTACCACAATACAATATATTTTTAAAAATTATCTTGTTTATTGCCTGTCTTGCCCTCTTTATCCCAGCTCCATGAAGGCAAAGAATTTTTTTAATCAATTTTGTTCATTACTATATCTACAAAGTCTGATACATAGTAAACATTCAAATATTTATACATGAATGAACACTGGGGTCTTAGATGCAGCCTTTCTGAAGTATGATAAATGAGCGAGGTTGTGAAAGTTGGATAACAGAGACTGATAACTAGCAAAGAAATTCGCTCAATCTCTTTCTAGCTCTGAAGGTTTTTATCTTCCTATTTTAAATCTTTAAGCTTTTATTCAACATTTTGTGGTTATGCTCTGAATGTTGTCAACTGTACGAGCCTTTTAAAGACAAAGTCTTTTACTAGTAGGGCCTTAATGTTCAGAGCGGATATACTTCTTACAAAATCAGGTAGCAGATTGGATTCTCTTTTGTTATGAGAAATTATTTGAATTAAGTGCAAATGCTGCTCAGTCACATTTTTGTGACTTTAGGCAAAGAGTTTGGATCTTTGGCTTAGAACCAGCTGCATCGTACTCTCTCAGGATTGACTATTAAAATACAGTGTTTGGCGCTGGCTGGCGTGGCACAGTGGATTGAGCACTGGCCTGAGAACCACAGGGTCAGTGGTTCGAGTCCCTAGGTCCCCAGTTGGGAGTGCGAGAGAGGCAACCAAACATAGATGTGTCTCTATCTTTGTCACTCCCTTCCCCTGTCTAAAAATAAATAAATAAAATCTTTAAAAAAAAAAAACAAAACAAAACGATGTTTGTTTCTCTGTAGCTGTTTTCTTTCTGGGTTGGGCAGTTTGCTTAAAGAATAAAGCCTTTTACCCTAGATTCTCTATTTGTTTTCCTTTGTGTAGAACTTCTTGATAGTATGAATACATCTCAGTTGGGTTTCAGTGCTTTTCTATTGATATATTTTGGCTCCTATACTGAATTAGGCTATGTTTTGAATACAGTTTGCCATCAGAAGGCAATAATAACAGCTCACTCTCTGGAGCCACATTGACTGGGTTTGATTCTTGATCTGCCTCTTACTGTAGATTCCCTGGAATCTCAGCTTCTGCAATATGGGGGTAGTAATATCTCAAGGAGTGCATGACAGTCATGAATTAAAACATATTAAGTGCTTAGTGTAGGTATACAGTAGGGTTCAATAAATATCTGTTGTTGTTACTTGTAAAATTACAAAATGGTGGTGTAGAATGTTTGTCTTTCTAGGATTATAGAGGCCTTTACTGACAGTGTTAAATATAGTAGAATTTCTTGTTAACTTCTCATTCCTTATCCTGCTTCATTTTTCTACATGGCATTTATTATTTGATGTTTTATGTTTATTAGTTTATTTTCTCCTATTTATAACCGTGAGGGCAAGACCTTTGCTTTATTTATAGCTGTGTTCACTCTAGTGCTTAAAATAGTATCTCATTTATGATATTCAACAGATATTTGATTAATAAATGAGTAAATTAAGGTGCATGAGGGGAACTAAAGGTTTTTTAGGGGTTATCTATTTGATTGTTTTAATGAGTTAACATTTTTTATTGGCAAGGCCTCAGTAAACTTTTTGTTGCCAAAGGCATCTAAAATCTTATACTTCCTCTCGTTAAGCTATATGTGAAACAGAACCTGAACAGCCTGTTCGACATTATCCATTGTGGGTGAAAGTAGAAGGTGAAGTCGATCCAGAGCCAGTTTATATTCCAACGCCTTCTGTCATTGAGCCCACGAAACCATTATTGTTGCCTCAGCCAGAAGTTTCATCTACTGTGAAGGGCAAACTGCTCACTGGAATTAAACCTGCACGGTCATATACTCCCAAACCCAATCCTGTGGTAAGCCTAGAGTTTCATCTTTTTTTAAAGATTTCATTTATTTAGTTTTAAGGAGAGGGGAAGGGAGGGGAGAAAGGAGCGAAACAACAATGTGTGTGAGCAACGTCAATTGTTTGCCTCTTGTACATTTCCTGATTGGGGACCAAACTTGCAACCCGGGCATGTGCCATGACTGGGAATTGAACCTGGTGACTCTTCACTTTGTGCGATGACGCCTAACCAACTGAGCCACCACCAGTCAGGGCTGAAGTTTCATCTTATTGCAAGTTGCAAAAATCATTTGTAAAGATGATGCATTTCAACCCAATCTTTGGTTTATATTTTGTGAATCATTTTACTTTCAGGTAATATGCCTGTAAGTCATCTCCTTTCTGATTTAATTGGTTTAGATGCTGGCACTTGAAAAATGTCATAAAAGTAGAGGTTAGTAGTAGTAATTCTTAAATACAGCCAAATCTCTCTTCAGGAGGATCATTATAAAGATGGGCTTTTTAAAAAACCTGACTTGCAAAAGTCTGTTAAAAATACCATTATTCCACACTGGTTGGTGTGTCTCATTGGTTGGGTGTTGGCCTGCAAACTGAAAGGATGCCAGTTTGATTCTCAGTCAGGGCACATGCCTAGGTTACTGGTTTGGTCCCTAGTCAGGGCATATGCAGAAGGCAACCAGTTGATGCTTCTCTCTCAATTGATGTGTCTTCTCTCTCTAAAAGCAACGGGGGTGGGAAATGTCCTCAGTTGAGGATTAAAAAAAGTAAATAAACTCTATTCCTGTAGTGTAGTGCAGTATATTGAGATGTAGTACATGTTATTAATAGAAAATCATTAAGAAAAAGCTTTAAAAAGTAACTCATTTTCTTAAAGCAAGAAGTAAAGTTAAAGATTTAAAATAATTAATATATTATGTCTTTGTGAAGACTGATAGGTAAAAGAGCTGATAAGCATTTCTGATTATTAAATCCATTTCAGTCTTCCCAGTTGGTTAAATTGAACAAAGATCTTTTAGTTCATTGTTGTTTAGTGGGTCTCTGTACCGGTGCTGATCTAAACTGTTACCAGTGTGTGATAAAATAAGTACCTGTGGAAAAGAGTAAATATTTAGAAACTTATAGCAAGTTGATAGTCATTTTACATCTTTTGTTTTTCTAATGCTCTATTTTGCATTTTTCTAGTAATTACTTTTGTATTTTATAAACATATTAGTGTATATTAGACTAGTATTAAGAAATGTATTCTTCACTACAGATCACTTGAGAAACACTTCTCTGGTGTGATCTGAAATTTTTTTTAAAAAGATTTTATTTATTTATTTTTAGAGAGTGGAGGGGAGGGAGAAAGAGGGAAAGAAACATCAATGCGTGATTGCCTCTTGCACATCCCCTACTGGGGACCTGGCCCACAACCTAGGCCTGTGCCCTGATTTGCCCTGACTGGGAATGGAACCGATGGCCCTTCGTTTTGCAGGCTGGCACTCAATCCACTGATCCACACCAGCCAGGGTATGATCTGAAATTTCTTGATAGAGAATCCTATTCTTTCTGATTGTACCAAGATTTAACACTTATGAACTGTATTTGTACTATTTAACTTTAAAGCTTGCATTTTAAATTTCAAGTGTTGTAACAGAAAGGGAAGTTAAACAACCTTTGTCTTTCAGAGTCTAGGAGACTTTTTGCTCCAATATTTGTAATGTTTTGTTGTATGAAACTTACAGATTCGGGAAGAGGACAAGGATCCTGTCTACTTGTATTTTGAAAGTATGATGACTTGTGCCCGAGTTCGAGTATATGAACGAAAAAAGGAGGAACATAGACAGCTGTCACCATCCCCATCATTTCATCAGCCCAGTTCATGTCATTCTAGTCCCAAGAACTATAATGCAAAGGTGAATTACTTACTGCATGATTTCTCTTTTTAACTTCCAGTCTCCTGTTTCTGGTATTAGATTTTGCATTACTATCAGAATAATTTGGAGTAATTCTTGTGGGGCAGAGAAGGCTTACTTGATGTGTATATCAATTTACTTGTTTTTCTGCACACTTATTCTAGGAAATAAGTTTATCAGGGTTTTTTAAAGTATTACTCTTTTTAATGCTGGAGTAATTTTTTAAACATTTTTAGTCTTAATTAAATTATTTATCTGTAATTGTTAGGATTTATATCTTTCCACATTGGTGAAATTTCTAAATAATTGAAGCTTGGACCATTAAACAGCAAACATTTTTCCTTCTTTACTAGAATACACTATAAAATACAATGTAAATTCTTTCTTTGGGGACTCAGTCACTGTCAAGAATATTATTGCTAAGCAAGTCTGCTTGTTTTTGCCAAGGGCTATGTAATATAGTAATGCATGTATGATAGAAATTTCTGAAGCTGTTGCCACTTTAATCTTTTTATTGTTTCAGACTTTTTTGAGAGATTTAATACTTATGTCTTAGCCTATTGATATTAAATGTGTCAAATTGAAGTATTTCTGTGTTATTCTGTTCTTCAGGAGCTTGATGCTGAACAACAGCCCTTGAAACCAATTACCAGTGACCTGGAGGATGATTCTGATAAATCACAAGGTTAGCACGAAAGCAAGATCTTATCATTTGATAGTAATTATATAGGTGTGGAGTATAATAAAACTGAGAGGACACCAAAACTACCAATCCTGAATATGTCGACCTACCCTGTTTCTAGCTTCTGCTAAAAGTAGAGATGGTAGATAAGTTTTTTCCTGTTATTTGGTCTCTTTATCACCTGTTTGAACAAATAAAATTCATTCATTGCTGTGGTATGTTGTAAGAGGCATTTAGTATGAGGTCAGCGATTTTTAAAAAATTTCATTGAAGTTTTCAATTACAGTTTACACTCGGTATTATTTTGTATGTTTCAGGTATATAGCATAGTGGTTAGGCAATCATAAACCTCACCAAGTGTTTTCCTTGATATTTCCAGTACCCACCTGGCGCCATACATAAGTATTATAATATTACTGACTGTATTTCCTGTGTTGTACTTTATATCCCTGTGACTGTTTTGTATCTACCAATTTGTACTTCCTAATCCCTTCACCTTTCTTACTAAACCCCCAAGTCCTTTCTCCTCTGCCATGAGTTTGTTTTCTTGTATCTTAGTCCATTTCAATTTTTTCTTTATTTTGTTCTTTAGAGTCCACATATAAGTGAAATCATATGGTATTTGTCTTTCTCTGACTGACTTATTTCACTTTAGCATAATGCCTTCTAGGTCCATCCATGCTGTTGCAAATGGTAAGATTTCATTCTTTTTTAAAGCTGAGTAATATTCCACTGTAGATACATATGTACCACAACATTTTTATCCACTTGTCTGTGCGTGGGCACTGGGATACTTGCACGTCTTGGCTGAAGTAAATAACACTGTAGCGAACATGTGGATGCACATATTCTTTAGAATTAGTGTTTTGGGTTTTTCAGATACAGACCCAGAGTGGAATTGCTGGGTCATAAGGCAGTTCCATTTTTAATCTTTTGAGGAACCTCCATACTGTTTTCCACAGTGGCTGCATCAGTCTGTATTGCCACCAACACATCCTTGCCAACACTTGTTGTTTGTTGATTTATTGGGAATAACCATTCTGCCAGGTGTGAGATGAAATCTCATTGTGGTTTTACTTTGCATTTCTATGACAATTAATGATGTTGAGCATCTTTTCATATGTCTATTGGCCATCTGTATGTTCTCTTTGGAGAAGTGTCTGTTTAGGTCCTCTGCTCATATTTTATTTATTTATTTATTCATTTGGTGTTGAGTTGTATGAGTTCCTTATATATGGGGTGAGGAAAAACTAGTTTTATAGTTGTGAGTACATGAAACACAGAATTTATTCTTTTTTGTTGGTTTGTTTAAAGATTTTATTTATTCTCAGAGAGGGGGGAAAGGAGGGAAAGAAATGTCAATGTGTGGTTGCTTCTCATGTGCCCCCTACTGGGGACTTGGCCCACAACCCAGGCATGTGCCCTGATGGGAATCAACCTGTGACCCTTTGGTTCACAGGCTAGCACTCAGCCCACTGAGCCTCACTAACCAGGGCTTATTCTTGAATTATTATTTATTAATTATTGTATTCCATACAAACAACTGTAAACCTACTTTTGTCCTACCCTGTATTTTGAATATTAACCCTTTATTGGATTTACCATTGGTGAGTATCTTCATTCACTCAGCACATTGTCTTTTTATTTTGTTGATAGTTTATTTTGCTGTTCAAAAGTTTTTTTAGTTTGATGTTGTGTTACTTATTTTTTCTTTTGCTTCCCTTGTCTAAGGAGATATGTCAGAAAAAATATTGGTAATGAAATGTCAGAGATTTTACTGCATATGTTTTCTCCTAGAAATTTTATGGTTTAGAGTCTTATATTTAAGTCTTTAATCCATTTTGAGTTTTTATTGCATATGGTTTAAGAAGGTGGTCTAGTTTCATTTTTCCCCCCCGTATGTGTTCAACTTGTCCCAAACCATTTATTGAGTAGATAATCTTTACCTCATTGTATATTCTTAACTCCTTTGTCAAATATTACTTGCCTGTATATGCATGGATTTATTTCTAGGCTTTCTATTTTGTTCCATTGATATATTTGTTTAATGCCAGTACCATGCCGTTTTGATTTTCATAGCCTTGTAGTATAGTTTGATATTAGGTAGTGTGGTACTTCCAACTCTGTTCTACTTTCTCAAGATTGCTGTGGCTATTTGTGTTCTTTTGTGGTTCTGTATAAATTTTTGGATAATTTGCTCTAGTTCTGTGAAAAATGCCATTGGTATTTTGATAGGAATTGTGTTGATTCTGTAGATTGCTTTGGGTAATATGGACATTTTAATGATGTTCATTTTTTTCTACCCATGAACACAGTACATGCTTCCATATATTAGTATCTTCAACTTTTTTCTTCAGTATCTTACTATTTTCTGAGTACAAGTCTCTTAGCTCTTTGGTTCATTTATTCCTAACTATTTTATTCATTCATTCATTCAATTTTAGAGAGAGGGGAAGGGAGGGAGAAAGAGGAGAGAAACATCAATGTGTGGTTGACTCTTGCACACCCCCAACCCGGGACCCAGACTGCAACCCAGGCACGTGCCTGACTGGGAATTGAACTGGCGACTCTTTGGTTTGCAGGCTGGCACTCAGTCCACTGAGCCACACCAGCGAAGGCCAGCTATTTATTTATTTATTTATTTATTTATTTATTTGAGGGAATTTTTAATGGGATGGTTTTCTTAGTTTCCCTTTCTGATAGTTCATTATTCATGTATAAAAATGCAACTGATATCTGATTTATTTATTTAGTTTTTATCCTGCTACTTTACTGAATTTATTTATCAGTTTTGGTAGTTTTTTGGTGGAATCTTTATGGTTCCCTTTATACAGTGTCATGTCATTTGCAAATAATGACAGTTTTACTTCTTCCTTTCCAATTTGGATGCCTTTTATTTCTTCTTGTCTGATGTTTTGACTAGAACTTCCAGTACTGTGTTGAATAAGAGTGGTGAAAGTAGACATCCCTGTCTTGTGGTTTTCGTTTTTAAACTTCTTTTCAAACCTCAGTCATATTGGCATCATTAGCTATTGAAATTTCCCCTCAGGTTCTCAATAGCTATTGCTGTTGGAGAAATGTAGAGGGAGAAAGGAAGGAGTATCACTGATTTATCTACCAGAGGCTACTGCCAAATTTGATGAGAGGTAATGTCTAGGGAGTTAACTGTTTGTTTTTGGTTTTGTTTCCTAACACTTTAGACAGTTAAGCAGCAGTGGTTTCCAACTTTTTGTTTTAAATTGCATTATACTCACAAACAATGAAAATGTTTTTATAGCACACTGAGGTACATTGAGGAGCCTGCTGGACAAGATCTATATCCTGACATACCTGTAACTGTAGAACTTTGAGAGTATTTTCAAACAAAGTAGAGTAGATTTCTCTCTGCTGTAGAAATCTAGGTTCTGATGAAATAGACATTTAGTTAACATGTTGCCATGAATATAAAACATGGTGAGTTGTGTGGAAGTGGAGCAATAATATCTACATGTAGAAAAGTAATTCAGAAGTAAAAAAACAGAAAGTGATTCAGAAGTATTTGTAGTAGAAATTAGATGCCCTGGCTAGTGTGGCTCTGTGGATTGAGTGCTGGCCTATGAACCAAGTGGTCACAGGTTCAGTTCCCAGTTGGGGCACGTGCCTGGGTTGCGGGGTATGCGAGAGGCAACCAAACATTGATGTTTCCCTCCCTTCTTCTCTATCTAAAAATGAATAAACAAAATATTTAAAGAAAAAGAAATTAGAGGTAGAGTGCACTTTTTTAAAAACCAAAACACTATGTGTTGCTATTTTTTAGGATTGATTCTGCCTGTCACATGTTACAGAGCATCTGGCGAATAACTTTGCTTTGTCTATACGGATAGCAGAACAGTATACTGAATAAGCTTTAACCTTGCTTGTATTGATTATGCTTTGTTTGCAGGATAACACTTTCTCATGTAATATTTATGAATTTTTAGAGCAGTCTTAAGTGGGACTCTCTTTTTATTAGAGAGCCTAGGTTTCAGGCAATGAGGACTATTATAGCCTGATTCTCTGGACTCTTTCTTTTTCCTGGAAAACTAAAATTATGAGTGTTAAATTATCATTGAAAATACATGGAAATGGGACACTGGGCAGCTGTCGAATTTTTGTATGCCTGGCATTTTTCTGAGATCTTAGGGAAGATATAAGTCTTTCAAAGTTGAGTATAAAATGCTGTGATGCAGAAATATCTTTCAATTCTTTATCAGAAAAGAGCTGGAAGTCTTCCTGTAATGAAGGGGAATCCTCTTCTACCTCTTATGTGCATCAGAGGTCACCTGGTGGTCCCACCAAACTGATAGAAATCATCTCAGACTGCAACTGGGAGGAGGATAGGAACAAGATCTTGAGCATCTTATCCCAGCACATCAATAGCAACATGCCACAATCACTTAAGGTGGGCAGCTTCATCATTGAGTTGGCTTCTCAGCGAAAGAGCCGGGGTGAGAAGAACCCCCCTGTTTATTCTTCTCGTGTGAAAATCTCTATGCCATCATGTCAAGACCAAGATGATATGGCTGAGAAATCTGGATCAGAGACTCCTGATGGTCCATTATCCCCTGGGAAAATGGATGATATCTCTCCTGTGCAGACAGATGCCCTGGATTCAGTGAGGGAGAGATTACATGGAGGCAAAGGTCTGCCCTTTTATGCAGGGCTTTCTCCTGCAGGGAAGCTTGTGGCCTATAAACGTAAACCCAGTTCAAGCACATCTGGGCTTATCCAGGTGAGAATTATCTTTAATCTGGGTGCAGTAACTTTTTGTATTTAGGTAACATCTTTATTTTTCAGAGCCCTTTGTGGGCCTTATATCATTTATCTTCACCTTTCCTGGGAACTGGGTAACAAAATCATTATCTCTTTTTGTAATAGGCCTAGGTTAGATGCATACCTAGAGTGAATTTTTTGGCACATTTGTAAACAAATGTGGGGCCTAGTCTTCTCAGAAAGTTGTTCTTCTGAAGACTTTATTGTCTGGGTTCTAGTGATACTTTGGCAACCAAGCAAGGTTAGTAAGGGATTCAAGTTAGTTCTTGGAATTATTATTAGCAGAAAACTTTCAAAATAAAACAAGGCGAAATTGATTTTCAAATAGGCAGTATATGTTTGGAAAATTGGAGAAAATTTTAATTTAGTAAGGTGTTACTCAAATACATAAAAATTTAAAAAATGAGCCACAATTTGCTTAAGTATTTTTTTCTTTATATGATTCATAGGGTTTTTGTCAGTATAATCATTGTTGTAGGACAAATATCTCTATCCTTACTGTTCAGTAATTCAGGCAAGTTATATTAGTTAAAACTACCCTGGCATATAGAAAATCCTTTGGAAAGAGAAGTTCTGAATTAAAATGTAATCATACTCAAAAAAGGTTTTCTCCTCTTGCTCAGAGACATTAAATGCATTTTTATATCCACATAGCAAATGTGTGGACATGTCTGACATTATTGCTAAGGTTACTTGACTTTATTAATTAGTTTGACCACCATTCTGGGCTAAGGACTATTCCAATGATAATAAATGATAATATGGATGATCTATTTAGTTAAAAACTTTCTGTTGCAGTTAATTCTTGGTAGTTTTATATAACTGCTTCTGCTGGTATTTCTTAAACTTTTATGATAAGGAGAACAATGTTTTGTCTTTATTTCATTTATTAACTGAGACTTTGAGAGCAGAGACTTAATCTGAGATAATTTCTAGAGAGACTAGAGTCCCTGAAATACAGGCATAGAAATTGTGTTCTCTTCTCCTGTCTGGGACTCTGAAAGCCACCATAAAATGCAAATTTGCATAAGCAGTCAGGTTACAGTGGACTTTTGGGGAAGCTGCTGAGTGGTATTCAGAGCAAGTCCCAAAGAAGCAGATTAGGGATATCTGATCTGGACACCACAGAGCCTGAAAAACTGTAAAGTTCAGTACACTTCAGGATGGAATGATCACATTCTTTATACCAAACAAAGGCAAAGACGTTGCTGATCTATCTGGGGATAATCACAGTTTTACTTAAGTAGCAAAGAGTAATTACGTTTTGTGTCTTTGAAGAGAGAGTAGCTTGTGGTAGTGGTTCTCCTCGCCAGTTCCTTATTAATTTGGAAAATCTGGGCTTCTCCACCTCATTGTACGCCTTCCTCTAAGGTGATGTAAAGGAGAGACAAAAAAAATGTTTTCTTTATAGTCATCCATCATTATGACTTAGAGAACATGAGCAAGAAACTTGGGAAGCTTTTGTTTTCTTTCTTTAAAAAAAAAAAAAAAAAAAAGATTCTGCTTCCCAAAATAGACAGTCAACTCAGCCAGTAGAGAAAAATTTTTACTTCATTCATTGATTTTCTTTCTTTTGAGAATTTAGTGACTATTTCAAAAATTATAACGAGTTTCTACTAGCATTTATCTTGAGCCTGAGTTTTATCTAAGAGATGAAGAAAATACCTGCAAAGTTGAGTTTTTGGAAAACTGAAAATGGAGGTGACTTTGTGGCTTAGGTTATGGTGGAGTCACCCTGTATTTCCCAGATGTGAAGTATATTTTGAAAGAACCCTTGTGAGAGGGCTTCATTGTGCCTGTCTGATCTTGGCAGAGATTCTGGGGAACAGTTAGTCTTTTTTTTTTTTTTTTTTTTTTTGGCTGATGGTTGTTAATAACCAGAATTGCTTATTGACAGGTAAAACAATAGGATGATTCCTTAGATTTGACTGTATCTTTTACATTTCTAGTGTGCAGATATTATGAGCTTTTAAGATTCTCTGTTTCCAAGTTACCAAAATGAAGTATTAGTTCAGAATATCAGATGATGGCATTTTCTTTTCACCTCCTAATAAATATAATTACTCAGATTATACCAAATGGGGAAAGTCCATTTTTTCCCTTTAAATCTACAAGATATACTTTTAAAACCTTGTAAAAATGAAACCCCTGTCAAGGGAGATGAGTTAGCAAGAGAATTTTATCTTTACAGAATTTCTCTTTGCCACTTGTTTCAGGTTAATGGTAAGAGTTACCCGCAGGCTAAGTTGCTATTGGGACAGATGGGGGCATTGCATCCAGCCAATAGGCTAGCTGCTTATATCACAGGCAGGTTGCGACCCTCAGTCCTGGACCTCTCAACCCTCAGTACTGTCATCTCCAAGGTAGCATCCAATGCCAAGGTGGCTGCATCCAGGAAACCACGTACCCTGTTGCCTTCATCATCCAATTCCAAAACGGCATTCTCCTCCGGCACTACCACAAATCGCCCTGGGAAGAATCCGAAGGCATTTGTCCCTGCAAAAAGACCAATTGGTAAGTTGGGATATACATACATGTTGTGGAAAGGCATGTGACTTGGTGCTGGGCCAGTGGATACGGTATGGAGGTTGTAAAAATACGAGAAATAAAGAATTTGGCATTATTCTTATTCTCAGTGTATTTCTCAGTTTTTGTTTTTTTTTTTTAACTTTTTGGGAACTCTTCTGATGACCTATAATATTAGATGAACTGAACTCTGGTTAAATTTAGAATTATTTCACAGACTTTTAGACTTTTATTCATGTAGAAAAGACTTAGGTTTTAAGTTTTGTTTTTTATTTTCATTTTAAAAACAGAAGACATATTCTTAAATGCTTTTCCTAATTTAATATTTCTCCTATGAGTACTGGTACCAATTATATATGTATGTTCCTTGAACTTATGAAACCATACAGCTAGCAGAATCAAAATGGGTTGAGTTAGTATTGGTTTAAAGTATAGAAGGCTCTTGTAAAGCATAATTTTGGAAACATTGCTTTATTCTGTTCGTCCCTGTTCTGTGAATGAGAACCTGTTTTGCTTAGCAGTTTAGTGCCAGAGTCTGTAATGGATTACTTTCTTGTGTCTTAGTTGTTTGTGTTTTAGTATTGAGAGTATATACAGTTGGTTTATTGAATTTCTATTTTTGTTGTTTCAAATCTTTTTTTAAGGAATGTTAAGTTAAATTGTCAATTACTGTATTTTTTCCTCTAATAAAAAATTGAAGTCTCTGGCTGAATGCTGGAGTTGTGTGAAGATGGAGCGATAGGCATTGTGTGCCTTATAAAGAACTCATTTTACCTCTTTTTAAAAAAGTAGTGGTGATTTAAAAAATAAACAGTCCTGTTCTGCCCTCTCACAAAAATGTCTTCATACAGTTTAGAAATATATGAAACTTAACTGTCTCATAAGAGGACTGAAATAAAAGGTAGATGTGCTGGGACAGGAGGAAGTGGTAAAAGAAGTATTAAAATTAGAATTAGTTGGGGGTGCTCCTTTTACTTTATCTGTTGGAAGTTGTGTGCCGCTGTATTGTCTTTTTAGTGTCCTGGCAATTTGGCTATACTGTGTAGACAAAGCTTTTTAGTAGGAATACTCAATTTTAATCCCTTGTTAGAATATAAAGGTTTGGTATGGGTTGAGGGAAGTGTTTGGTTTCTGTTTATGGAAATTGACACGTATAATGCAGGTAGGTAGTACCTGTAAGAAATTGATCCAGTGGTGCACAAAATAAATGTTGATAAACACAATCACTAAGAGGATAAGATATGAGAACTGAAGGTTTTTGACCTGCAAATTTTTATTTGCAGCGGCTCGACCCTCTCCTGGTGGTGTGTTCACACAGTTTGTGATGAGTAAAGTTGGAGCCCTGCAGCAGAAGATACCTGGAGTTAGCACACCCCAAACCCTAACAGGGCCACAGAAGTTCAGTATCAGACCTTCTCCAGTAATGGTCGTCACACCTGTGGTTTCTTCTGAGGCAGTTCAGGTGTGCAGCCCTGTGACTGCTGCTGTCACTACTACCACCCCTCAAGTATTTTTAGAGAATGTTACTGCTGTGACACCTATGACTGCTATTGCTGACATGGGAACAAAAGAACCTACTTATCCTTCTGGTACCACCACTGCAGGGGTTGTTGAGGTCTCTGAAACTAATACCAGCACCCCTGTAACATCTCCCCAGTCAACATCCACTGTGAACCTTATCAAAACGACTGGGGTAACTACCCCTGTGGCTTCAGTTGCTTTTCCTAAGTCTTTGGTAACATCTCCTCCAACCATAACTCTTCCTGTTGCTTCCACTGCCTCCACCTCCATAGTCGTGGTGACCACAGCTGCATCTTCCTCCATGGTGACCACACCAACTTCATCTCTTGGCTCTGTTCCCATTATACTCTCAGGAATTGATGGGAGTCCACCAGTGAGCCAGAGACCAGGTAAGGCCTAGATGTTACTAGCTATTTATATAACTTTATGGTTGTGATAGGAGTACAGATATATCAGGGTAACAGTGTAGGTATAGGTATAGGTGTTTCTGCTATAATATGATACATGTATTCCTGAAAATCTTGGCATTCTGCAAAATTGAACACTAAAAATAATAGAGCTCACGGTTAATATAGGGGTAGGACAAATCACTGAAAAATGTATACAACTTTGGTACTAGATCACTATTAAAAACCATAAATGGTACATTGGAGATAAATTGAACAGCTTTGACAGATGGTTTAGTGGGGCTGGAGATTTCTTCAAGATATTAAAAATATTCAAAAACATAAGAATGGAAATGGTGGCTGAAGGGTACTGAAATAATTCATATGAGGGTGGAGCTGTGAGCCAGGGGAGCAGTTAAGGTGGGCATAGGAGAAAGTGCAATCTGTTGTGTACTGAGAGCTAGGGATGCACATCTCTGAGGAGAGCACCCAAATGTAGGGGCTCCAATTTTGGGGGCTGGGATGGGGTAGTGCATATTTTTCTTTATAAAAAAGATAAGATTGCAGGCTTCTGCTTATGCTGCAGTCAAGCGGAGGGCTTTTTCTGTTGTCTTTGCTAATGGTTAAATTTTTCGGTCCTCTTGCCTAGAAAAAAATCATTTGTGAATCAGCCCAACTCCCATATACTACTGACATTGTTCTACTTAATTATTACAGATCAACTAATTGAAATAGAAATATGGAGACTATTTCTTTGCTTAAGACTGTAATATTTCATGTGTTTATCAACTTCTTAGTTAAATTTTTTCTTGTCTTATGTTAAGTGAATTTGAAATAGGAGTGTTTTAGACTTTGGTAATTTTTCTATTTTAATTCAACCAACTAAAGTTAGTAGTTTTCTTAATGTACTCAGAGAGGAATTACTGTGGAAAAGAGTGAGAGACTTCGCAGGCTTTAAGGGAAAATAAATTGCCAACAGCAGTTCTTTCTTGGTTATTGATGTTTTTACTACTAAATACTTTTGCCTTTAGTGACATGGTTCAAATCCCTATTGATATCTTAGGAAAGAAGTGTTTTGGGAGTTAGTTTATAACTTAAAAGTTCTGTTGAAAGGAAAAGTGAATCGATATTAAATGTGTTTGTCTTCTGCTTCTCCCCCTAGTAAGCACATAAAAGTGGTTAGTTTAATTTACCACTTTGGAAATGAGATCATTGTTGATGGAGCTGCTTTAATTTCCTATTGAATCTCAAAGTTTACTGTATTTTGCCACGTATAATGCGCTCCTGTGCATAGTGCATGCTCACGCTTTGTGCACATTATACACAGGACCATTATACCCATGGTATGTAATCATTATACCCATGTATAATGTGCACCCTTATTTTCCCCTCAAAAATTTGGGCAAAAAATACACATTATACATGGCAAAAAACAGGTGTATGTTTTCTAAACCATAGTGATTCCAACCTACCTTTATATTTTTAATTGTGTCATGAAATTATAAAGTTATTGAGCTTTTTGCAATTCATTGTTTCTCCAATTTTAGTCACTCATTTTATATTCATGTATTTTGCTCATTCCTGTTTGTACTATATTGACTTTTTAAGTTTAAATCAACTCATTTGTCTAATTACGTTTATTTTTAAAAGGAGCAATCTTACTGTAATTGGAAACCAACATTCCTTGCTAAAATAGAGGTTAACCCATAAATAAATGCACTGGAAACAATAATAAAAATGATAAGTTCTAGCTAGCTACTATAATATGTTCTTAGCATGTGGCCTGCTCTCTGTTAATGTAGAAAGCTAGGAAATGCTGGCATAATATTAAAGACATACATCAACGACTGGTACTTTTGTGTAAAATCAAAAGATTAAAATTGAAAAGTGAATTACTTTCTGACAATGTGATACAGGGTTATTTTCATAAACCACCTAAAACCTATTGTCTCTAATACCACTTGAGGAAATACTAATGTTAACAGATTTTCTAATCTGCTTATTTACAAATGGAGCTAACGCACATAACTGCTACATCTGAGGAAGTGTGTAATTTTTGTTTAGGTTCATAGAGCATCCCAACTCAGGCACTTAAATATGTGCTTTTTCATTTGATTTCCCTTCTTTTTTTCTCTTGCCGCTTCTTGCCCCTCCCACATTTCAGTAAACAGTGGCATTGTTAGCATGTATATTAAAGGCTGCTTACATTCTTGGAACTGGAGTAATTTAATTTTGAATCACTTTCTAAAACTTAATTTAAATAGAAATGTTCAGGAAGTTAATGCTCTATCATGTTTCTTAATTCACATATAGTAGATGAATGTTTTTGTTTAAATTGCACCCTATTTTTTTCATAAACAGTTTGGTCTTTGTGTTTTATTTCATTTTCAAGAGAAGTCATGGATCATCTGTGTATAATTTGTCATGTAAATGTTAGGAACATGACTTTCTTTTAGAAATTTGATATGTTTCATGGGCAGAGTGCCTATCTGATAGGGTATTATATGTTAAACTAAGTCTTTGCGTTGTCTGGTTTTGTTGATTTTTCTATTTAGTGATAAAGTAATGAAAAGATTTATTAATGTTAAATAATTTCAGTATTTGAATGGTAATGTTAGACTAGTTTCATTTATGTTTATTATCATTATTCCTACCTCTTTATCCCCATGGCCGGAAATCTGTCTGTAGATTACTTATATTAGTTTTTCATATCTGGTATTTTCTAAATTCTCTTCCAAGCATTAAAGTGCATCTTTCGGTATTGTTAATGGTTTTAAATCTCTTAATTCACATCTTCTTGATTAAATTCTTGCTTTTTCTGTTTGTTTTAAAATTATCTTTTGCCTCTTCCTAACCAGGCTTTATTTCCCTGCTTCTTTGATGTCTCTTAATTTCATTCCATTTTGGGGGGTACGTATTTTTTTCCTTAAGAAAAATAATTTCCACAAATCTTTATACTTACTTGACAGTGAATTTCAAAAGCCAAGAAGTTTTTTGTACTTCCTGATTTTTAGTCCTTGGCTTTATCTTACTTGATGAATATGACCTGTGAAACTAAGGCATACATCTAGTAAGTGTTAGTTAACAGTCTGAACTTTAAAGTTGAGGAAGAGAATTTTATCATGAATGATTGATCTATTTAGCTTTAATGACAGTCCAGATTTAGAGGCCTACTCATGTTTTTAATTAGGTAGCATTATCTTTTTAAATGCACCTTTTGACAATTGATGCTTTCTTTTCTTTTTAACCAGCCTAAATGGAAGGTGCTCTGCAATGTCTGATTAATATTTAGGTTTAAGATAAATTGTTCTCAGCCATAGGACTATTAAATAACGTATCAGAGATCTACAGAATTCCACCAGTTTTATAATTCAAATTAGAAGTTATTTGTAGCATTGTCAGATCCTATGTCATAATTTTTTTCCTACACATATTAAAGGGAAATTCTGATAATATGTTTCTGTTTCCTGTTTTTCAGAAAATGCCCCTCAGATTCCAGTGGCTACTCCGCAGGTTTCTCCTAACCCAGTGAAACGTGCTGGACCTCGATTATTGTTGATTCCAGTACAGCAGGGTTCCCCTACTCTTAGACCTGTCTCAAACACACAACTTCCAGGACATCGGATGGTCTTGCAGCCTATAAGGAGCCCAAGTGGAATGAACCTTTTCAGGCACCCTAACGGGCAGATTGTCCAGCTCCTTCCTCTGCATCAGCTTCGAAGCTCTAATACCCAGCCCAACTTACAGCCTGTCATGTTTCGTAACCCAGGTATAAAACTGGAGATCTTCTGATGAGTTTTTCTTTTGTTGAATTATTTGGCTGTATGATATGTTAATATACCAGAATTGGTCTTCTTAGTCTCTTAAAGTCACGTGTCCAAAAAAGAAAAGCATACCTTGGAAGTCTTAATATGGGCAGTGATGATTTAAAGTTTTCTTTTTCTTACCAGGATCTGTGATGGGAATCCGGTTACCGACTCCTTCCAAGCCTTCAGAGACTCCACCATCTACTGCTTCAACCTCTACTTTTTCTGTTATGAGTCCTGTAATTCAGGCTGTTGGGTCTTCTCCAGCAGTGAATGTTATCACTCAGGCACCATCATTGCTTTCTTCTGGACCTAGCTTTGTGTCTCAGTCTGGTACATTGACCCTGAGGATTTCCCCTCCTGAACCACAAAGCTTTGCAAGTAAAACAGGCTCTGAAACCAAAATAACCTATAGCTCAGGCGGGCAGCCTGTTGGTACAGCCAGCCTCATTCCTCTCCAGTCTGGTAGTTTTGCCTTGTTGCAGCTTCCAGGACAAAAGCCTGTTCCCAGCTCCATTCTTCAACATGTTGCTTCTCTTCAGATGAAGAGAGAGTCCCAAAATGCAGACCAGAAAGATGGAACAAGCTTTTTAAAAAGAGAACAGGATACTAAGAAGGTGCTACAGTCAGAAGGAGAGGCTATGGACTCTGAGGCTAATGTAATAAAGCAAAACTCAGGAGCAACTGCCTTAGAAGAAACCCTGACTGATAACTTGGAAGATGGGAGTGATCATTTAGATGAAGAATTCCTTACAGAAGAAGGTCCTGTTAAGCCTTCTGAGCACTCCTGTATCACTGGGTCACATGCAAGTGAAGACTATAAAGATGTTGATGAAGATGGCATTAGGAATCATAACAGTTCCAAAGAAAAACTAACTCTTCTAGAAGTTAAGACCATTTCTGAAAGAGCCAGTAATATGACAGTCCAAAGTATAAGTAATATGCAGTTTAAAAAACTTGGTAATGTGAAAGTGGAACAGCACAGTTTAGAGGAAAAGCCCAATAAATTTCCAGTCATCTCTAAGGAAGACTGTAAACTCGAATTATCAGGGAATATAGTTGTGGAGGAGCATCAGTCTAATCCACAGCCAGAAGCCAAGGAGAAGGGACGTGGAGACTCTCTAATGGATAGTCTTAGGGAGAAATGGAGAAAACACCTGAAGGGCCCATTGACCCAGAAATGTGTTGGAACTTCACAAGAGTTCAAGAAAGAGGCAGATGAACAGTTAATTAAAGAAAGAAAGACTTGTCAGGAAAATTCAGATTTGTTTCAACAAGAACAACACATTTCTGATTTACTTGGAAAAAGTGGAACTGCTGAGAATACTAGAGTTTTAAAAACTGAATGTGATTCTTGGAGTAGGATTTCTAGTTCTGCAGCCTTCTCCATTGTTCCTAGGAGAGCTGCAAAAGGGAGCAGAGGGGAAGGACATTTTCAAGGTCACTTCCTGCTATCAAGAGAACAGATAGAACCAAAGCAAGAGAAGAAGGGTGGGAGAAGCAGTGCTGACTTAAGTGTTTTGGATTTGGAAGAAGAAGACGAGGAAGATGAGAATGAGAAAACCGATGATTCTATTGATGAGATTGTGGATGTTGTTTCTGACTACCAGAGTGAGGAGGTTGATGATGTAGAAAAGGTGGTGAGCCCATTTTTGTTGTGACTGAAACCTCAAGGATTTAAATGATTTATTAGAGACAGTAGCTTTTCAGAAGATCTAAGACCTTTATACATTCAATTGGATGCCTAGATTTAGGTCATTAAATGACTTTGTAGTTTTAGTCTGTGTCAGTCAGGTAACATTTATTGAGCTTATATTGTTCCTGAGACTTGTCTGATATGTTGGAAAGGCTGGCTTAAGCCTTTGGGGAATAGATATTTTGGATTCCCTATTAAGTTAAGTTTAAAAAAAAACCCCTGCAACCACTGCTCCCATTTGATTCCAATTTGTTTTTGTTTTTGAATTTTCTGTATAAAGTGATTCTAGCTCATCTGGTAGATATGTAAAAAACAGGGAGTGGGTGACCTTAGAACTCGGGGAGGAGTTACCTGCCTTCCTTTAGAGAGAGGTTCTTTTTGGAGAAAAATGGAAAATACCATTTGATATTTTAATATGATCGTGCCTTAAGTTGCTTTTTTAATTATCTCCTAAAATTAAATACTTTTTAGAATTTATATCCTGAACTTTGGTTGTCTTCCTTTGAAATATGACCTTTATAATTTATTTTTCTGAATTCATTTTTGTAGCTTCCTATTTAGGGTTGTATTTACTCAACTAAGTAACTGAGAGTCAGGTATGATGGCAGGAGTTGGGCAGACTTTTTCTGTAAAGGACCAAATTGTAAATATTTAGACTTTACAGTCTAGATGGCTTGCTGTTGCAACTACTTAATTCCTATTGCATCATGGAAGCAGTCATAAACTGTAGTGAGTGGGTAAGTGTAGTAGGTGTGTTCCAGTAAAACTTTATTTACCAAAAGAGGTGGTGGGCTATGGTTTGTTGACCCCTGATACGGGTTCTGGTGTAAATTGTAGGGAGGTTATACTTTGCTCCTGCTGGGTGCCCTAAATCTAAATGGAGTCCCTCTCTTCAGGAGCAGATAATAAGGGACTCTGTACTCATTGTTATGCAGTGGACTGTTTTAGAACTCACTTCCTTGATTTCATTCAGACTTCGTATTACTTGGTCCTTGTATGTTAATACTTAACTACCTTATGCAGATAAAACATAACAAAAAGATTAGTATTTTAAAACTAAAATGTTTAAATATTTTAATGTTTTTGTGTTGGGTATTTCTGTAACTTCAGTTGTCTCATTTATAAAATGAGGATTTAGCTCTAAAATTGGATGATTCTATAGCATTTACATTCTATTTCTAGCCTAGTCCTTTTTGAGGAGAGACATCTGTAGGTAGCTGAAGAATCTGAATTCACTGAGTTTGGGAGTTAGATTGCAGATCTCCTTGTGATTTTTGCAGAGTCTTCCATTGTAAGTCAGCCTGGGTAAGCATCAGACCAAAAACAGTCCAGCTTTAAAACCAGTGAAAACTATTGCTATTGTAAAATTTGACTTAGTAGAACCTTTAGAGTATTTTAATTATACAGGGTGGCATTTCCTTAAATTTCTTAAAAGGGAATCTGACATACAAGGTACACTGACGTTTTTAAAAGTAAGGACACTAAATTAAAAGATCTCTAAAATCTAAATTCTACATTGTATTTATGTACATGTATACACCTATGATATCGTCATGCTTGTGATGAGCATTCTGTTGGAATAGTGTAAGGAAAGTTGTGAGTGGTCTCTTTAATTTAAACCTTCCATTGTGAAGTTTATTGGATATTATTTACAAAGCCTGAAGTTAAAGTCATGAAGTAGACATTCTTCAGTTTAAGTATTATAAAGCTTCTGCCTGCATTATTATGCAGACTCTTTAGATTCTGTTGGGACTATTGATTTAGCTTCCTAGAGTTAATATTTTTTAGTTAATTTTAATATATGTTTACATTGTTTAAATTTAATACATATTGTTTAAATTGTGCTTAAATTGGGGGACATAAATGATGGCTCTTATTTAGTGTCTGTCAGCCTTATAAAGTATATACTTTGAGGGTAAGTAATGTTTACAACACATTTCAATATAGAATTATTAAGGTGATTGGGATGCTTTGAGTTGTGCCTCTCTGGTATAGTATGATTATAGATAACATTTTCCCCGTTTAGTTTCTGGCATAGTACACACTACTTTTAAAGGTGGACTTAAGAAATATCTGCATATATCATAATATGTATATTCTGTTATATAAAATGCACAGTAAGTTTCTGTGACAGGTGCTCAATAAATGATTACTGATTGACTCATTTTTTGGTATAATTAGCAAGTACAGCAAACCCGGGCTGCTTTGATACCTGAAATTCCTCAAAAGCTCTCATTCTGTGACGTTGAGAGACTTAAAAATCTGGTCTATGTTTTATTTTTATATCTGCCTTGAGTATGTTTTTGTGGGTGTCTCGTATGGGGTTAGCTCTGAAGCACTCTTTTTTTTTTTTTTTTTTTTTTAAAGACATACTTATTTTTAGAGAGAGGGGAAAGAAGAAAGAGAGGGAGAACTCCCAACTGGGGACCTGGCCTGCAACCCAGGCAGGTGCCCTGACTGGGGATGGAACCGGTGACCCTTTGGTTCACAGGTTGGCACTCAATCCACTGAGACACACCAGCCAGGGATGAAGCACTCTTTTTAAAAACAACTTTTCGATTACATTTTACATTTAATGTTATTTTATGTTAGTTTCAGGTGTATAACATAGAGCTTAGACAGTCGTATATCTTACAAAGTGTTCTCCCCAATATTTCCAGTGCTCACCTGGCACCATACATGGTCGTTACAATATTATTGACTATATTCCCTATAGTACTTTACATCTGTGTGACTGTTTTAACTACCAATGTGTACTTCTGAATTTCTTTACCTTTTTCACCCAGTCCCTGAACTCATCCCCCATTTTGGTAATAATCATCACTCTGTTCTCTGTACCTATGAGTGTTATGAAGCACTCTTAAAATAGATCTTGAATTTTTTTTTTCTACTTTTCCCCTTGTCAAATTTTATTTTACTGCATTTGATCTAAGGTTTATGCAGGGTTTAATATATCCTTACCTGAATTTTGTTCACTAGAAATAATACTGTGGCACCCATATAGACTTTTAGGGACTCTGTTCAGTCTAATGATGTCTATTTAACATATATCTGTGATTAATAATGTAGTTTTTGGTTGTTTGCTCTACACATACGTTCTTATGAGTTAATTCCTTTTTATGGTTAATAAGTTTAGGATTATCAATACTCATAAGATCAGTGCTTAGCACTAGTTGGTTTCTATCAGGGGAGCATTCAGTTGAATAGTTTAGGTGTGCTTGTTTCCCAATACTTTATTTACTGTTGGAATGCTATATTTCAGAATAACTGTGTAGAATTCATTGAGGATGATGAGGAGCAGGTGGACATTGAGACTGTGGAAGAACTCTCTGAGGAAATTAAGGTTGACCACATGAAGACCACAGCTGCCAACACACAGACTTTTAAACAGACGTAAGTTTTATTTCTTTTTGGGTTATTGTTTTTTGATCATAAACAAAACTGTTCTGTTTAGGAGCTCTGGATAACTGACCTGGTCCCTTTATTCCTCTAGCTTTTGGTGAGGAGCTAGAATTCAGAGGTAATTAACTTGCCTTGGTTATTGCTAGGAAACTGTGTAAATGTGAATAACATGCTTTTGGAACCTACACATTGGTATTAACATACTAGTGCTACTTTGTAGTTGTTTAAGTCCTTAATCCCTCTGAATCTTAGATTCCTTACCTTTGCATTAAGGAAAATGTCCCCATTTGAAGTGTTAAATGAGATAATATGTGTAACTAGCATAACTGACACAGTGGGCTACTAAGTAAAGGTTAGTTTCTTTATCTTTTAAGAATAAGACAGTAAATTCTAAATTTGGTTACTTACTAGGTGAACAGGTAAGGTACAGTTAGGAAAATTTTCCTACCTGTTACGCTGATGAGGTGAAAATACAGAGGACACGATGACTTGGCACAGGATAATTTATTTAACCTTTTGTTTTAGTGAACCATGTGCTGATTAGAGATTGGGGTATGGGAGAAAGAAGGGAAAGATGATGTGAGTTCTTTCTTTGTGCCAGCAAACACTGTGCTTTTCCTGTTAGCTCATTAACTACCATATAAAGTAGCAATGAGTTGAGAAAGTAATTCTTTCTCTTTTTTTAAATTGAATTTATTGTGGTGACACTAGTTAACAAAATTATACAGGATTCAGGTGCACAGTTCCACAACACATTTTCTGTACATTGTATTGTGTTTACCACCCCAAGTCCAGTCTCCTTCTATCATCATTTATCCCCCGATACCCTCCTCTGCCTTCCCCCATACTCCCTTCCCACAGCAGTCACCACCCTGTGTCTGTGTCCCTGAGTCTGTCTCTTTTAAAAAATTTTTGCTCAATCTCTCCACCCCCCCAAACCCTGACAGATGTCAGCCTGCTCTCTATCCATGAGTCTGTCTCTGTTATGCTTGTTAGTTCATTTTGTTCATTAGATTCTACATATGAGTAAAATTATATGGTACTTATCTTTCTCTGACTGTTTATTTCACTTAGCATAATGCTCTCCAGGTCCATCCATGCTGTTGGAAAGATGAGAGTAATTCTTTATCCCTAGTGATGTTGAGAATGTCTACAGAGGAGGAAGTAGTCCTAATAGTTTTTTTTACTTCAGAGCTATTTGGAGGCTACTTCAGTTACCTGTTGGTTTAGGTTGAAAGGGTTTAAATCTCTTAAAAGCTTAATTAGACTTAAGTTCAGCATACTAAAATTGAGTTTCTAAACAACAGCGACAAATAAAAAATGTAATGTTAAAACTACCATTTACAATAGCAACAGAAAAAAACCTGGGACTGTCAACAAAAGTTTTGCAAGACTTGTATAAAATGGTATTGAAAGGCATTGAAGAATTCATTGAATGGAGGCATATCATGTTAGTAAATTGAAATAATAAAGGACCAAGAATAATACACACAACAGCCATACAGCACAAACTGTTACAAAGGAACAGATTTTAAGAATTTAATAAGTTTTGTCTGTGGGAATACTATGAAAACAGTGAGAAGGCAAACTCAGACTACAAGGAAAAGATTTGCATAGTGTTTGAAACTATTAGTTTAGCTCAGTTGATTTAGAGCTTTGTCCTGATACACCAAGGTTGTGGGTTCAGTCCTGGGTCAGGGCACATCTAAGAATCAACCAATGAATGCATAAATAAGTGGAACAACAAATTGATGTTTTGTTCTCTCTCTCTCTCAGTCTCTCTCTCTCCCCCCATTCCTTTTTCTCTCCCCGCTGCTTCTCTCCAATATTAATTCAAAAAATAATGTTTGACAAAGGACTAGTATTAAGGATATAAAATAACTGTTACAAGTTGGTAAGAAAAAGTGATTCAGTTAGAAAAGGAAGTAATGGATATCTCAGGCAATTCACACAAGAGACACCTGGATGGCCAGTAAACAATGAAAATTTGTTAAACCTCACAAATAATTAGGGAAATGCAAATTAAACCACAATGACTTTTAATTCACAATTTTGCAATAAGATTAGCAAAATTGAAATTTCTGATAGCACTATTATTTAGTTACAGAGCAATGGGAACATACTACAGGTTGGGTATATAAATTGTTGTAAACACTTTGTCGAGAAGTGTGACATTACTAAAGTTGAAGATGTGCATGCCTTGCACCCATCAATTCCACTCCTAGGTATATGCCCTAAAACACACACACTTATGTGCAGGGGGTATGTATGGGATGTAAGCAGGGTATCCATTGCAGCATTGTGAAAATTTGGAAACAACCTAAATGACTACTAACACTCTGAAAAACCAAACTTTGGAAAATTCACACTTTGGGATATTGCATAGCAATTAAAATGATTGAACTAGAACTATATATATATAAACATGTCTCAGTTTTAATTTCGAGTGAAACAGATCACTTGAAGAAAGATACACTTAATATGTAATGTTTAAAGTGCCACATAATATTTTCTGCTTAGGAATACATCCTATATACCTAGTAAAACTGTAAATATTTGCATGATAAACTCAGTTTGGGAGTGTTCATCTATGAGAAAGAAGGAAGGAAATGTGATTGAGCAGGCAGCATACAGGATCTCTTACGGTTTTTATTTCTCAAGCTGAGTGGTAGCTGCCTGGATTTTCATGATATGTTTGTTTATATAAGGTTGGTATGTCTGAAATATTGTATGTTGCGATTGAGAAAAGTAGTTAGTTTTAGGGGCAATTTGGACACTGTTTCTAAGAGAAAAGAATAAAGTGTACTGCTACATATCTGATCTTGAAGAAAAGAAGCTATTTATAACTTAGATAATTTGGGTGGTTTGGATTAATGTTACTATGAAAATAGGTCTGAGGTTATTGAATTTCACTAAGACACTGAAAAATACTGTCTTTACCTAGATGCCGTACCCATCTCTCTGCAGATGAAAAAGCTGCTGAAAGGAGTCGAAAGGTATTTATAATCTATTTAATGATAATTACTCATTTAATAAAATGGATAACATTTGTCCTTAGGATCAAAACAACTTCAGCTATATTAGACATATACAGAGTTAGTCTTACCAATGAGTTAATATAATCAGCCTTTTTAAAACCCTTAACGAGTCCTGGGTGGTATGCTCAGTGGATTGAGTGCTGGCCTGCAAACCAAAGGGTTGGATTCCCAGTCAGGGCACATGCCTGGGTTGCTGGCCAGGTCCCCAGTAGGGGGCACGTGAAAGGCAACCACATGTGAGAGCAACTGATTGCTCTCTCTCTCTTTCTCCCTCCCTTCCCCTCTCTCTAAAAATAAATAGAATCTTAAAAAAAAAATAAAACCCTTAACGAAATTACATTGTTAATTTTTTTGCTCTCTTAATCCTCTATTAAGAGATAGAGGATGATAGAGTAATTTAGAGAATTAAAATGGGTATGGAGTACTGACCAGTGTGGCTCAATTGGGTGTCGTTCTGCATAGTGAAAGATGGCCAGTTTGATTCCCAGTCAGGGCACATGCCTAGCCTGTGGGTTCAGTCCCCAGTTGATACGGGGTCAGGATGCATACGGGAGGCAACCAACTGACGATGTATCTCTCACATTGATGTTTCTCACTCCCCCTCTTCCCCTCTCTCTAAAAATAAACACGTAAAATCTTTTAAGAAATGGGTATGGAGTTTATGAAAATCAATATGCTTATCAATTTTCATAAATTCCCTGTCTGTTTTAATTATATAATGTCATTGTTGCTATTTTGTCTTTTTAATTTAAGAGACAAAGACAATGATGGAGATTGGGTTGATCTCAAGGGTGGTATTCAGTCCTGTCAAACAACACTTGGTACGATTAGTTTGAGTTTAATCTGTTTTTTTTGGAATCATGTGAAACATATTTACATGCTTGTAATCATTTTGTATATATTTAATTTTTTTATTCATCCTAAAATTTTTTTAGATGCAAGAATTTCATAGCTTATTTATATAATCTATTTTTATGCCCTAATTATTACATGCAAATTATTTGTAGTGTTTTGCTCTATATAAACTTGGTATTAATTTTCTTTCTTCTTGTATTTTTTATTTTCTCATACTATACTAATGCTGAATGAGTTTAACTTCAGAAAGACAGTGGTTTTATATTAGAGTTTTGGGGTACTAGCAGGGTCTGCCAGATAAAAAGGAAGACAACTACAAGCATTAGGGAGGGAAACACACAAAATCAAGAAACTGTAGAAGACAGGAAATGTAATTATTATTATTACTTTGCATGAATAGTTTCCACATTGTCATAACAGGGTAGCCACTGTTAGTGATTTTTCTAAAACTTGTATAATGTGTGAATAAAGTATGAAAGACTTAATTTCAGTCTTGTAAATGTTTAAGTACAAATGACAAAGTGGGATATAAAAGAGGGGAGAAAAAAATAAGAGGAAGGATAACGAGTGATAATACCCTCATTTTACACAGAGGTACTGACTATTGTTGGTGAAGTGAGAGATTGATGCAGAGGGGTCAATAGAAGAACTAAAGTTAATGATACATCTATATTAGGAGGATGGGATGGTAAAATGAGGTAAGAGAGTGGCATGAGCTAAATCCTCTTGTGTGTAGCAGGAAGTAAATGGATAGCTTTGAAAATTGAAAAGCATGAGCTTACATTACTATTTATTATTTAGGTATAAATTTAAGAACCAGTAATGGCAGCTAAAAGCATCAAGTGGTTGTTTCTGTGGTTTCATGTACAGGGGCAGAGCACAGTGGCTTTTCATTATAAACCTTTAAAAAATTTATATTTAAAAGCCTATGTGCATCCATTACTTCTTTATAGTAAATAATTTATAAAACTGAAATGGAATAAATAAAAGAGAAGGGAAGCTTAAGGCATCTTGAGGGTCAAGAAAGAATTTTCTGAAAAATGAAAAGTTTGCGTTTCAAATGTTAAGAATTTACACTGTTGAAGGCAGGTTTGGAGGAAGGATAGATTGTAGGGTGGTTAAGATGACAAATTGGAAAGCTGTTAGGATGGTCCAGGCAGAAGACGGTGGCTATCTGACATACAGCAGTGCCATCTGGGATGGCGGAAGAGGGACTGTAAATGTAAAAGATGTTCAGGTGGTAATCTTTTGTTTGGACAGGCTTCACCAATGCCTCTTAAACTGAAGCCTGATTACTGGAGTGAAAAATTACAGAAAGAAGCAGAAGCTTTTGCTTATTATCGCCGCACACACACTGCCAATGAACGGCGCCGGCGTGGTGAAATGAGGGATCTCTTTGAGAAATTGAAGATCACATTGGGGTTACTTCATTCTTCCAAGGTTTCCAAAAGTCTCATTCTCACTAGGGTAAGTGTTCTGTGTAAGTGACGAGAGCTTGACTAAGAATCTTCTAGAGATACTAGAAGAGAAAATACTACCATATGAGGGAGATTGAAATACAGCTATATTTAATATTTGAGAATGGACTAGTGAAGGCCCAATATATCTTTAAGGGGGAAAAGCCCTTATGTTGAGTCAGAGTAGCTTTTCATTAAAAGCTAGATTCTTAATTGGCAGAGCTATCCTTCCTTCAAATAAAGTCAGGCCCTGACTTCTGTGGCTCAGTTGAGCATTGTCCTGCAAAGTGGATTCAATTCCTGGTCAGGGCATATGCCTGGATTGCAGGCCAGGTCCCTGGTTGGAGTGCATGTGAGAGGCAACCTCTCTGTTTCTCTCACACATCCATGTTTCTCTCTTTCTCCCTCCTCCCCCTCTATAAAAACAAATAAAATCTTCAAATAAAGTCAGAAACCCTGGTAAGTTGTATTTAGCACAATCTCTACATTGGTGTTCTCCATAGCACTTAGAACAGTTTATCCCAGTGAAAAGCACAACATAAGTGATAGTTTAATATACTTAACAGTTGACAGTCCTTTTAAAAGAAAATCTGAAATACTTAAGGTAGCAGAAGATTTTTAAGTTTGCTTATAGAATATCTAAGGTGACTTCATTTAAATTGCTTTTAAAGTAGAAGTTAGAGGAGAGTAAAGGGCAAGCATTCATACCCCTGTAAACAAAGTTATTTCAACCATATTTTACTTAGACTAGGAAATTATTTAAAAGTTGATTATTAAAATTTAAGCAAAGGAAAATACTTTGTATCTCCTTGTATTTGAAATACCTGTTAACTACCCAATGATGCTTTTTTGAAATAATCATGTGTCCTAGAATTATGAACCAGAAAACCTTCAGTTTAACAAAAAATAATTTCTAAAACATCATGAATTATTTTAAGTGGCATTATAAAGTTCTCTAAAATATTAGATTAAAATATTTTTCATTATAGAAATTGTGTAGGAAATAGCGAATTGATTAACATGACATTATTATTTCTGTTCTAGGCATTCAGTGAAATTCAGGGACTAACAGATCAGGCTGACAAGTTGATAGGACAGAAAAATCTCCTGACTCGAAAACGGAATATTTTGATACGGAAAGTATCATCTCTTTCAGGTGAGATATGTGAATGATTTCTAATAAAGAGTATAACAGCTTTAGTAAGGAGAAATTCTCAGTAGATCTTTCAGATACTACTCAGTTTAAGGCTTGGTTCCCACAGTTCATGCAGAATTATCTTTTGACTAGGTGGGGCGTTTCTTTTGGATTTATAATCACTCTTGCCTTCCATAGTTTTTGGGAGTATAGTTAAATCAACTGGGTTTCAGTTGATTATTTCTTATTATTATATGGGGTCATATAGAGAGTGACAATTTATTCCCTGTCAACCTATAGGTAAGACAGAAGAAGTGGTCCTGAAGAAGCTAGAGTATATTTATGCAAAACAACAAGCACTAGAGGCACAAAAAAGAAAAAAGAAGATGGGATCAGATGAGTTTGATGTGTCTCCCAGAACTAGCAAACAACAGGAAGGATCTTCTGCATCATCTGTAGATCTCGGACAGATATTTATAAATAACAGGAAGGGGAAACCTTTGATTCTTTCCAGAAAAAGAGACCAGGCCACAGGTAGGAGGGACATTCTTTGCTTCCCTTAATGTAGATGAGCACGAGTTTAGTTTAGTTTAGTTTAGTTTAGCATACTGAACACCTTGTGGCCATAATTTTAGTTGACATTGAATGAATTAAATATTAAATATTGGTTGTATAAAAAGTCAAACATTAGCCCTGGCTGGTATGGCTCAGTGGATTGAGTGCTGGCCTGTGAACCAAAGGGTCGCTGGTTCAATTTCCAGTCAGGGCACATTCCTGAGTTGTGGGCCAGGTCCTCAGTGGGGGGTTCCCAAGAGGCAACCGCACATTGATGTATCTCTCCCTTTCTTTCTCCCTCCTTTCCCCTCTATAAAAATAAATATAATAAATACAATCTTTTTAAAAAATCAAATATTACATTTACATTGGACTCCAGTCTCTAGCTTTCACATTCAAGCAAATCCTAAGTTACCAGTCATGGTAACATGTAAGACCTACTTCTGGTATAGCTTATAGTCATGTATTTTCCCTTTAGTGTTTCAGTGAGTATTTTTGGGGACTGCCATCTTTTCAGACTTTATATATGAACTCTTGATTTCCTTGCAGCTCTGCTCATCAGTTGTGAGGAAGTTTGGGTCTAGCTGAGACAAATAAATTGGAAAAATTTTAAATTAAATTTTGTTGAATCAGGCTCTATTTTTCCATCAGATTGCCTATCAGCAAACTGCTATTAAGGAACAAAGTAAATTGGTTTTAACTTAACTGCTCTTCCTATCTTGATTTTTGGAAGTGAAGCAATAACTGATTTTTACAACTTTTGTTTATATCCTTAGAAAATGGTATATCCTTTTTTACTCTTTGGGTAACCTAAAGTATAAACCAGGAAATCTGATTTTTAAAATCAACTTAAGATAGTAATGATGGAAAGTAAAATATGAGTTAGTTTTACCATTGCAGACTTAAATGACGTTATTGTTAAAGGATTATGATGATCATTTAGTTCAGTCATCTCATTTCACAGGAGGAAAAACTGAGGTCTAGAAACTTGAAATAATTTGTTAGAGGTATATAGGAAGGCAAGCCCAGGGGAACAATTGTGTGTGTCTTCATGTAGATGCACCATCAGGACTAGCAGTAGCATTCCACTGAAAAAGTGCTTCCTTAGCTCTATTCCTCAACAATAACAATTCTGATCATTGGAAGAACTAGTGGACAGGTAATCATCATTCAGTGAAAAGTGGTTCAGAAAGTAAATTCCAAGTTGAGGCTCCCTAACTAAATTTGAAATTTACTTCTTTTCTCTTAAGTCAGTGTGTGGTTTTAGGGCTGCCTCCTAGACTCATAGGCTATACTTGGATTAGTTGAAGATTTTTTATCCTTAACCTCTGATCTTCCTTACAGAAAATACCTCGCCCTCTAATACTCCACACACCTCTGCCAACATTGTGATGACTCCGCAAGGGCAATTGCTCACCTTAAAAGGTCCCCTATTCTCAGGACCAGTGGTAACTGTTTCTCCTGCCCTATTAGAAGCAGATCTGAAGCCTCAAGTTGCCAGCAGTGCTGTGGCTCAATCAGGTATGTCATAAGTGTTGTCCTCTATGGATGGTGAAAAAGTTATCACTGTTAGGTCACAGTAACAGAAAGCGCTTTCTTTGTGTTCTGTAATGATGAAGAACTATTGCATTTGCATGTGCCTTGGTATGAGATGAGACCCTCTTTTTAGAACACATTTGGCTCTATCTGTGGTGTATTGATTGGTCTTTTTTTTACTTGGGTTTGGGAACTATTTTGTGATCTCTAGTTAATTCTAATTAGGAAAAGCACTGAAAAGGTGTGAGAGTAGAAGGAAGATGAGGGGTTTTGGTACTGATTAATTTTGTATTACAGTTAGAGATGGTGTACTCCTGCATTGCCAGCCTGACTGAGCAACAGTTGCTTTTGGGGATAAGGAGTACAGTTGAAAAGGAAGTCTCACTTTGATGGTTTAGGTTTTAGGCACCTAAATTTCTGTTAAGGCACAAGGATATCCTTACTAATGCTAATACTACTAAACCCAGTCTGGAGGTGTCATTCTTTCTCTTACTGTTCTGCCTATAGGGCTTCATTTTTCCCTCAGAATAATTAATTGGGTGAACAGAGTGATGAAGATGCATGTCTGCATCAAGATAAAGAATTAACTTGGGTAGCCCTGGCTGGGCAGCTCGGTTAGAGAGGTGTCCCAATATGCCAAGATGGTGGGTTCAATCTCTGGTCAGGGCACATACAAGAATCAACCAATGAATGCGTAAATAGGTGGAATAACAAATAGATGTTTCTCTATCCCTCCCTTCCTCCCTCCCTCCCTTCCTTTTCCCTCTCTAAAATCAATAAGTAAAAATGAAAAAGAATGAACGGGGAGATTTCTATAAAATAATTAAATAGAACTTTTATTAATGATGGAATATCAAATAGTCTTTTGATTGAATTTTACCTGCTACCTTGTTAGATTAGGTCCATAAAATGAAGGGACTAATACTTCTTTTTATCTTTTTGATAAAAGTAGACTGGAATTATTTAAAAAAAATTTTTTTAAAGATTTTATTTATCTAGTTTTAGATATGGGAAGGGAGGAAGAGAGGGAGAGAAACATCAATGTGTGGTTGCCTCTCACACGCCCCCTACTGGGGACCTGGCCTGCAACACAGGCATGTGTCCTGGACTTGGAATCAAATGTGCCACCCTTTGGTTTGGTTTGCAGGCTGGCACTCAATCCAGTGAGCCACACCAGCCAGGGCAGTAGACTGGAATTTTAACTGCTGTTCCCCAAATGGTCATTGGGTATGAATGAGAGAGAGATGTTTACCACTGTAGATCTAAATGAAATTTTTTCCCCCCTCAGAAAATGACGACTTATTTATGATGCCAAGAATTGTTAATGTGACATCACTGGCCACAGAAGGAGGTTTGGTAGACATGAGTGGCAGCAAATATTCTCATGAAGTTCCTGATGGCAAGCCACCTGACCACCTGAAAAACACTGTCAGGAATGAAGATAAATCCTTTGAAGATTCAGGTAGAATCTCTTCCAGAAGCAACCATAGAGATGGTAGAATGGCATTGGGTCCAACACAGGTTTTTCTGGCAAATAAAGATTCTGGTTTTCCACAAATAGTTGATGTTTCCAGTATGCAGGAAGCACCGGAGTTCTTACCCAAAAGGATTTCTGGTGATATGAGAGGGATTCAGTATAAATGGAAAGAGAGTGAATCAAGACGGGAGAGACTGAAGCCAAAGGAATCTTCCTTTCATAAATTAAAAATGAAAGATCTTAAAGACTCAAGCATAGAGATGGAACTAAGAAAGGCAGCATCAGCTATAGAAGAAGCAGCACTGGATCCCAGCGAGCTGCTAACTAATGTGGAAGATGAAGATGATACTGATGAGACACTGACTTCTCTGCTCAATGAGATTGCCTTTCTTAATCAGCAACTTAATGATGACTCTGTTAGCCTGGCGGAACTGCCCAGCTCTATGGATACAGAATTCCCAGGGGATACTCGACAGGCTTTTATCAGTAAGCTTCCTCCTGGGAACAGAGCAAGTTTCCAGGTTGGCCACTTGGGGACTGGTTTGAAAGAGTTGCCTGATATACAAGGGGAGAGTGATTCTGCCAGTCCTCTCCTCTTGCACTTGGAAGATGATGACTTTTCTGAGAATGAAAAACAAATTGCAGAACCATCCTGTGAGCCAGATGTCCTTAAGATCGTTATCGACTCTGAGATAAAGGATTCCCTTCTTTCCTCCCACAGGAGAGTCAGTGATGGAGGGAAGAGTACTTCTGGTGTCCCTGCAGAGCCTGACAATGTTTCCTCACCCCCCATTCTACACATGAAAGCTGGCCTAGAGAACAGCAGTACAGAAACTTTGTGGAGGCCTATGCCAAAGTTGGCACCTCTAGGATTAAAAGTAGCTAATCCTTCCAGTGATGCAGATGGTCAGAGTGTCAAGGTGATGCCTTGTTTGGCACCTGTAGCTGCCAAAGTCGGGTCTGTTGGACACAAAATAAACTTAACAGGGAATGAACGGGAATGCCGGGAGAACAAGGTGATGCCTACACTGGCACCCGTTGTGCCCAAATTGGGCAACTCTGGGTCCTCACCAAGTTCTTCAGGGAAATGAACTTATTTGTCCTCAAGCAGAAGCCAGGCTGTGAGGGGAAACCTTTCTCTGCTGGCATCTGTTTATTTGTATCATGGAAATGTGATCCTTGACTTTGATCCAGTAGACAATGGTAGAGAAAGGGGTAGGGTGCTGACCTCGGATTAAGAAATTACTACTATGAAATCCTGATCATGTTAAAAATGTGTTACCTCACTTGCGGTGCTGGGTCTCCTCATCCTAAGAAGATGTGATCCATTACTGAACATGAGGTGCCCCTCTTACCCAAGAAATTAATAAGATTCTAGATCTATAGTGGTTTCCTAGTTTTTCCCTTCCAGAGAAAAAGCTGTTTGAGACTTTGGATTTGTTATGAACTGAACTGTAGTTGATAGCTATTGTTTAAGTGTGAAATCCAAGGAATGTGATGTACTTGTGCAGAGGGATCCCGAAGAGAGAGTTTTTAGTTGACGTTACAACAGTAGGTGGAGAGAGGGATGGGTACCATGGAATACCAAAGTGAAGTACTTTGTGTCATTCAGCAAAATTCTCTTTCATATTCCAGATATCTTCTATTCCCTCACTTTTTCAATCAGAATTATCAGTCCAAGCCTTCTGGTAAATTAAGAATGCTTTTAACTTTATTACTAAGATAATTATTTTGAGATGTTCTCCCTTATTGTCTTTGGGCATTGAAAAGACCATTTCACAAGTACTAGAATCACCTGGAATATATATTTTGAAGGTTAGGCATAGAGAGCTGTCCTCCTTTCACAAATCATGTCACTGGAGAGACGGCTACAATGAAAAGCATTCCCTCCCCAGACCAGTGGCCAAAATAAAAAATGTGGGGCTGGATATTTCCCAAATCAAACCAGCCTCCTGGTGCTTGAAGGTTTCATTTACTATTACCTGCACAGGAAGGATGTTAAGTAAAGAAAAGTCACAGTAGGCACTCTTTACCAGGGAAATAAGACAGTATTTGAATCACGAGATATATTTTTATTACCTGCTATCATGGGTTCAATGATCTGTAGAGCTTTTTCACTCATTTGCTGTCAGGGTAGGAAGGACTGACAGTCTGTAAAGATAAAGATATTTATATTTTTGTATAGTTGTTTTCATAGATTTCTCAAAGGCTGAAGTTTTCAACCTAGAAGATGAGATTTGTATTGAGTATAGAAATGATGTTTCTTACCTAGTTTGTAAATAATCATGGTGCACTTGAGGGGTCTCTTGGAAACTCCTGGGGGCAAGAATCACTATTCTGAAAATGTATAGACTGGGATTTAGCTGCTGCATTTTGCCTTTCTTAAATAATTATATTTTGGAATGTAACCCATGTTCTGTCTTCATTGACAGGATTTGCTTGTGTAGTTACACACTAACACAAGAGCTTCCAGTGCCTGGGCTGTGCCTAGGCAATGCTGTTTCTTCTCCATCCCCTGCCTTCTTTATCTATCCCAAATCCCACCCATCCCACTCTTCAGACCTAGGTTGTGAGACCAACTTTGGAATGGTTCTAGTCAGTGAATTATTACTTCCATGGTTGGTTCTCTTTCTAGTAACTCTGATAATAAACAGATTGAAAAGGGTGGGAAAATTTTCTCTGTAAATCGCAATGATGCCTACATTCTTTGTCTTGTGCTACTTGCCTTTCTAGACCTTGTTCATCCAGTTTTTAACCTTCTGTCCTCTAAGGTTACTGAAGAAGCTTGAAGTAGGTAATGATTGCCTGTTTGCTTCTCATTATCCTTCCCACTCCTCTTTACCCAGCAGATTTCATTCATGCCTTAGCCAAGGAGTCCAGCATCTGTCTTCCCTGCTAATAAATGTCCTTTGAGATGCTAGTACTTTAATCCAGGTATAGCAGTTTCCTATTATTTCCTTGCTCGTCTTGTCCTCCCCATTTCCTCCTGACTTCCCAAAGCTCTTGTTATGGCTTTTGAGAGTCAGCCAAGGAACAGGCAAGTGAGCGAATAATCCTCAGGAAAAGAAGGACCATTCTGCTTCTGAACACTGTTCCCTTTTTTATAAACAAACAGATAGTATCAGTTCTTGATGGAAAGATATTTGGCTGTTTATGAGAGGTGTACACAGATGGCAATGAGAGATGATTTCCTGTTATTCAAGGAAGGCTGAAGATTTCATTGCAAACCCCTAAGATCATGGTGTTTTCAAGATCTCTTAGAAGTAGGAATTATCAGAGCTATTTTGAGGAGGGGTCAGGCTTTAGAATAATCCTGCAGATTGACAGAAGCCTAAAATCTCCAAAAATTCTTACCTTTTAAACTTACCCCAGGAGAAACTGATTATGAAAATCGTGTGTGATTATGAAGGATGCAGTTGAGTGAGAGAAGTTGAATCTGGAGAACAGTATAGTGAGGAATCTGGAGAACAATGAGCTCTCACCCTGACACTCTAAGAAGCATGATCTCCATAGACCAATAATTCGCCTTTTTATACATCTGTAAATAAATGGAATGTTTTTAAGAATATAATTATGTCAGATTTAGCCTTTTCTTTTATATATTAAATATATATATCTTTCCTTTTCTGCTTTTGAAAAATGACTATTTTTTTTTTTAGAAACCCAAGAACAGAAGAAGTTTGGGGAGTGGAAGGCAGAATGTGTGAACTTTAAATAAATAAATCAGTTATAATAATTAAAGCAGGACTTGGTGTTGGGAGGTTTGTCCTGAGTTGGAGTAGAGAATCCTATTTCCCTGAGTCAAATTTGAAAGAGGTGCCACTGAAGTAGTTTTATCATAGGAATTCCTTACTGTTTGCAAAATTTCTGATATGCCATTTGGGGGAGGTTTTCGTGTTCTGATCCTTGAAGCATGTTTTACATGGAGACTTCAAAATTTGGCACAACTTGTCAGCAAATGTAAGTCTCGAGAAATCGTTCTACAATGAAGAAAGACTAGCCTTGTGGTACCAGTGTGTGCAAGGTAATGCACCTGTTACCCTGAGGAATAACAGGACATAAACAGTCTTAGCAGGTAAGGACAAGAAATGATCTTCAACAAGATACATGTTAACTAGTATTAGGATTTACAAAAAACTTATTAAAGGAGTCCTTTAGAATTGAACTACAACTACAGGTCACAGATCAAGTCCAGGTATATAAACTTCATACAAATTATACAATTTTATAGTAAATGCAGGTCTTGTTGCACCCACTGACACAAGAAACAGACGTTCGGAGACTTTCAGGACGTTTACAGAGATGTTACTTTAATGGCCAACTCTTTTAACCTGCGCAGGGGCGGACTCTCGATGTGTCCCGGAGACACTTGCTCAGAAGAGCTGCAGATGAGAGCCGCCCCGAACGCTCACAGGCTAGCTCTTTTATACCGTGAGAAGCAAGCAAGCAAGCTACAAAAGCAGGTGTTGCTGTTATCTCTGCATAGCTCTGAGCTCTGGAGGAGTTTTGCTCTGGGTTCAGGAGGAACTATCTGTCTGTCTCCTGTTGATAAGCTTATTTCAGATGACGATTTGTTTCTCTTCCTTATCCATTCTAGTGACCTTCAAGAGGTTTTCTGCTTAGCAATGCTTATAATTGTCTAGCTCTCAACATTCCCCCATTTCCTTGTTGGCACTTATGAGTCAAATCCTTGAATCATACTAATGACGATGGGGCTACAAGTTAAACAGGAGTATAATTAATAAAGGCCTACTAATAGAGGAAATCAGGGTAGTCAGCTATGGGGACATCTTACAGATTCCCGTGTACTACGTTGGTTTTTCTAGCTTTTCCTGTTCTTTCAGTCTCTTGGTTAAGACCTTAATACTATCTCTAATTATCCCTAAATGATTAGCATAAAAGCAACAAGTTTCTTCTAATGCTGCGCATAATTCTTCTTTCCTTAAGAACAATAAATCTAATCCTCTCCGATTTTGGAGAGCTACCTCTGCCAATGAATCTACCTGTCTTTCTGAATAAGCTACTTGATCTTGCAGCAGAGATATGTCCTTAGAGAAAATCTGCAAAAGCTGTCTCAACTCTAATTCTCCCTGAATGAGGGCTGCAGCACTCAATGCGGTGGACCCTAAGATCCTCACAGTGGCTACTATGGGTATAAGGGGAACTCTCTTCTCCCTAGTCCTGGAGGGGAGAACAAAATCTGGGTTTCCTGCATAGATACACTTGGGGAATTATGTACCCAGTTACACAAAACTCTGGATAAGAAATTGGTGGCAAACAATGGTACACCTTGAGTTCTGGATCCCATTACAAATCCCTTCTTGGGGCCCTCCTCTTGGCTGCACCCTGCTTCAATCCTTCCTTTCAGATATATCACCCCTTTATAATTATATAAAGGACAATGGACGAAGGTCTCATCTTCTTGTAACTGCTTCCGGCTGGACATGGACGTTGTCCTACCTAACCTTGGGTCGGGGTGCCCTGAAAGGGGGTGCAGCATGGAGGGAGTCCTTTCCTGTAAGGGGAAGGACCTTACAGAATCCAAGTCAGTTGGCTGTCACTGCGAAGTTGCAGGCTCGGTGTCCAAAGGCTGGCATTACTGGACAGTTGGCATCCTCGTCATATTCTGGAGGTGACAGATTTGGCAAGAGAGTTGGAAGGCACAATTAAATCATAATTACTGAATAACAAAGGCAGGCACCTAGGTAAAGAATGGCTCATCTGGAGGAAGGTGTATGAGACATGCTACACCTATCTAAAACCCTGTGGCTCACTACACTTCGCTCGGGCTGAGGGGAATGTATCAGGATTTCCCTCCTTTCAGATCTCTGGGCCCTTTCTGTTTTGGCTATTAGGACAGAAAAGGGAAGATAAACTCTGAAGTGAAGCCTACAGACCGCCCGAACCCTTCACTAACTAAACTACCTAGTTTAACTAAACTAGTTGAGTCTTAGGGGGAGATGATGAAGGTGGGCTCTTTAAGTGAGGCCTATACTGCAACCAATTGCTCAGGTAATAAGGCCATAGTCCTACGCCCAATGAAAACAGAAGGAGGAACACACAGGTTAATTTACACAACCACTCCTAAGCCAGTCTCTGTGCTGGTGAGACTGTCTTTTGGGAAGACATTCAGTTGCAAGGCCCTTGCTGCAATGACATCTAACAATGGCAATTTGACAGGTCCTTCGTGCCTATAAATTGAACATCTTTGATGATATTACAAACCCAGTTTTAACTTTCAAATGAAAACAGACTTTTAAGACAGTTAGCTGCATGATTCTAATATCTAATACTGAGCATTGTGATTTTCCTTAGACTATGATTCCTCTCCCTAAGATCACCCTCATCATTATTAAAGAGACTACTTTGAGTCCAACTTTTAATTCTGCCTGTTTGTTTGCATAAACATACCAAGAGCAGCCTGGATTGCCTATGATCTTTAAGTTTTCTCCGCTGGAACTCACTCAGGGAACCTTTAGACTGACTTCAGTCTGCCCTTCAGGGCACAGAAGCAGAGCCACACATCTGCCACCTGGCTTCGCCTGTACCAGTCGTTTTACTTAAATCCTTGAGGCTTCCGTTGTGCCTACAGGTTCCTTTTAGCCATCTTTCAGGAAAGCAACCTTCGTTCCTTCCCTGGAAAGACTGCTATGAACCGCACAATTAACCAAGGTACCAGGCTTCTTCTCGTGGGCTTTTGCTAGCTTCGCAAGTCAATCCCAGTTCCTCAGGGCTTCCTGGTGACAACCAGAACCCAGACATGCCTCCTTCAGGCGTGACATTCCAGTCAAAGTATCGGTTAACAAACCACTATTAATGACTGGTCTTAATGGATTTATGCAGAGAAACCTTATGTCATTACTCACTCCTTCAGAATGCCAAATTCTGGAGGGATCAGATAGGGAGAAAAATACCAAGTGCAAAGGAAAATCCTTTCCCTTCTGATATCCTTTCATACACCTTCTTCATTTATATATCTTGCACTTTCCCTTGTTCACTTTCCTACAGAGTGTGAAGTTTTACTATCCCTGGAATCCTTAATTTTCTTTTCAGAGAAGATACAGAACAAAATCTAAAACACAGACAGAGTTCTATAAGAACAGTACACAGGTAGAGGCATCCTCTTGCACCAGTGCGTCTACTGGGGCCTCCGCAGAGACATGCCATTCAGGTCCGGTCTCTTGGCAGAGACATGCTCCTTTGCCTCAGGCTGAAACACACATCAGGCCTAAATGACCCTTCCTGGGTCCCGAGTGGCAAAGGCATTCTCTTTAACCGGTTACAGGCGACCTTCGCTAGGTCTTCAGGTGACCCTAACTAGGTCTTCAGATACAGGGGGTTTCTGATCAGAAACGGAAGCAAAATGAAACTACATTCCTATAAAACCAGAAAACAAGTAGTTGAGGTTTCCTTTCCTCCAGGTTTAAAACTTTCACAACCTTTCTACATATTTTTGCCTATCTAGATTTAACTACAGTTTACCTTTAATCCCTGCTCCTTTCCCACCCTGGGAAGGACTGTACTTAAACTCAGTGGTTAAACTCAATCCGTGGTAGCTAAAAGTCCCTACCAGTACAGGCATCTTCTACTCAAAGTCCCTAGATATGCAGGGACATCCTGCAGCTTTCTGAAGATTAGACCTTGCAAACGCCCTATCAACTCCGCCCTCTGGGCTGAAGTTCCTTTTGGCAGGGCTTGCTGCCAAATGACTTCAGTTTCTGTGGTTACTGCAGCCCCCGCGTAGGGCTGCCCTTCCCTAAGGAAACTACTGCTATCCGAGAACAGAATGAGCTCTGGTTTTTCGTATGCCTCATCCCACAAGTCTGGGCGCACGCCTGTGACCCGCTCTAATATTTCATGGCAGCTCTGCATGATGGTTGGATCAGGGGCTGGCAGCAGGGTGGCTGGACTCAGGGCTGCGCTTTTCAGGAACTGGACTGCTGGGGGATTCAGCAACTGCACCTGGTACTGAGTTAGCCGTGCATTAGACAACCAGCGATCAGGAGAGGACTTCAGAATTCTCTCTATATGATGCTCCCCAATTATCTGCAAATTCTGTCCAAGGGTGAGCTTGCTGGCCTCTTTCACTAGCATGGCTGTGGCAGCTAGAGCTTGTAAGCAGGCTGGCCACCCTGAGGCTACTGGGTCCAATCTCCTGGACAAATAGGCTACAGGCCTTCTCCAGGGTCCTAAAGCCTGGCTCAGCACTCCCTTTGCAATGCCTCCGTTTTCTGCCACGGTTGGAACAGCTTTCCTAAATTTGGCAAAGCCAATGCAGGTGCAGATACCAAAGCTGCCTTAAGCGCCTCAAAGGCTCGGTTCTCTTTTTCAGTTCAAGTTATATTTCCCTCTTTTCCCCTCGTAAGTTCATGGAGAGGCTTAGCCAATTCTGCAAACCCTAGAATCCAGAGGTGGCAATATCCTACTGCTCCCAAGAACTCCCACACCTGCCTCTAGTAATCTTTCTAGGAAAGCAGCGGGAGATTCCTCCCTCCCCTGGATCACTTCACTAATCTTCCTAAAATTGGTGGGCTTCCTAGCGGCTGCCTTTAATCCCCTCAACAGAGCCCTGCGACACTGAAGGAGCGCGTCCCTTCCCCCGCTCGTGTTAGGGTCTCAGTCAGGGGGCTGACTGGGCAGGATATCCTCCACCTCCCTCCTTCCCGCCGCAGTCTCTCCCTCTTCCCCCATAACTGCCTTGGCGGCCCCTGAGAGTATTCTATCCCTCTCCTCTGAGGTAAAGAGGGTCTGTAAGATCTGCTGGCAATCATCCCAAGTGGGCTGGTGCATTCTAAAAATGGTCTCCAGGAGGGAGATTAAACCCTGAGGTTTCTCAGAAAACGGGGGTTCCGATGTTTCTAATTATATAGATCACTAGTGGAGAAAGGAAGATATATCAACCGAGGGGGTGCTCCGGCAGGGGCACCCGGTCAGGGCGGTGCCTCACAGAGTGGCAGAAGTGCTGGAGGTGCTGGGGATACTGGAGCCTCCTCCCCTTATCTAGTTCCCCCTCGGGTGTGAGGAAGGCTCCCGAGTGTCCCTCCCTCCTCCGGCTGGGTAGAATGCGGCACTTCCCTCCTAGGGTAGGGAGGGAGCGCATTCAAGGGGTCTAAGATGTCTTCCCCAGGTCCTGGTAGTTGTGGGGGGGTAGAGTTTAGGCACCCTCCGCCCTCTGGGCGCGGAGGGCTCCGGGAATTTCTTTTGTTTCCTCTTCCCGCGGCTAACAGAACCGTTCTTCCGCAGGAGGCACTCCTTCTTAGACATTTCTGAATATAGCCTGGCTTGTCTAGGGCTATGTCTACCCACACATCGATGTAAACTATCTGATCGGGGTGTGGGGCTCTATAAACTGTGGCCTGAACTGCAAACAATACCGGGAGGTCGAAAGTCCCCTCTGCAGGCCATCCGACACCAAAAGTCGGCCACTCTAGCTGGCAAAGAGTCTGCAGGAACTCCGGATCGAGCTGCATGCTCCCGTAGCCGCGTGCACAGCGCTGGAAATCAGAAAAGTTATTCAAGATGCAATCAAGCAGGGAGTTTGGGGTGGACTCCCGCTGGCCCATTTTCATAAGGGTTAGTTTCACATAACTGAGACAAACAAACAAAACAAAACAAACAGAAATGACAATTTACTTTCACTTCGTCCGCCTGGCCTCTCCTCTCGCGAGGACTTAGGTCTGTCTTAGCTAAGGCTGCCCGCGTAGAGTCCGGGTTAAACTCCCAGCCGTTATGCCGTATGACAGACTAAGGAACCGCAGGTTAGGACCCACGCACGCTCCGTAGGCTGTTGCCCGTGGAGCCACACACTCTGTCCTCACACGCTCAAACAAAGCGGCCGCACTCATACTCAGACACACCGCTGCGCTTCGCTGCGAGCCCTGACGTGACCGGTCACAACCTGAACAGAACAGAAACCAGGCCCACGCGCGGCGTGGTCACAACCTGAACAGAACAGAAACCAGGCCCCGGGCGGCGTCCCGGCCGGGGTGGCCTGGGTGGGGTACAGCGGCGTCCCGCCTACCACCTCAGGCAATACTTCGCTCCGGAGCCCAGATACAGACAGAGGATCCTCCCAGATACTTACCAGGCTCGAGCCCGCGTCCTCCCCTCAGTTTCCGAACCAGACCTCCACCTAGGGAGAATCCCGCTGGGGCCTCCAAAATGTTGCACCCACTGACACAAGAAACAGACGTTCGGAGACTTTCAGGACGTTTACAGAGATGTTACTTTAATGGCCAACTCTTTTAACCTGCGCAGGGGCGGACTCTCGATGTGTCCCGGAGACACGGTGCTCTGAAGAGCTGCAGATGAGAGCCGCCCCGAACGCTCACAGGCTAGCCCTTTTATACAGTGAGAAGCAAGCAAGCAAGTTACAAAAGCGGGAGTTGCTGTTATCTCTGCATAGCTCTGAGCTCTGGAGGAGTTTTGCTCTGGGTTCAGGAGGAACTATCTGTCTGTCTCCTGTTGATAAGCTTATTTCAGATGACGATTTGTTTCTCTTCCTTATCCATTCTAGTGACCTTCAAGAGGTTTTCTGCTTAGCAATGCTTATAATTGTCTAGCTCTCAACAGTCTTTTCCCCAAAATTATGGATGAAATACCTGACAGTAGGCCTTTTAATAACAAGTTTAAAAATGCTTTGAATCCAGAAGAAATCATATATTATTTGGGCAGAGTTTAGTAGTAGTATTTTTTTTTCCTCGTCATTGTACTGGCTGAGATGTTCAGTAGTATCAGGTGAACTGAGAAGACTAGTCTCTTAGAAGACTAGAACACTTAGAAGTGTTTTAAACAATAGTGATCACCCTTGTTTCTTCCAGAAGATCTAAAAAAAAAAACAACAGTGCACTGAGTAGGCACATTTCCAGGTACTTTTTATAGAGAATGACTGATAAAACCAAGAATCAGACTACATTTCTTGCACAAAATTGTTGATTTTGAAGAAAGTACTTGTACAATCATCAATATTTCATGTATTATATCTAATGAAATCCTACATGAATATGAATGGCTGGATGCAGAGAAAATTAAAGATGAGGTGTACAGACCGACCCACTGCCATTTGGAGGAAAAAAGGTCAGAAATGCACTTCTGAAATTAGAAATTTGATACATATATAACTTAAATTGAGGTATAATTGTATATTAAACTTGAACTTCTCTACAGAGATATATAAGTGTTGAGTAATAGTGATGGAGGTGTGTGTGGAATGTGAGATGGCTAAACCATGGAGTGAGTTGGGAATTTTGAGACAAATCTAAGCTCCACTAAACTCTGTTGTAAACTCTGCTGTTAGAAGAGTTTGTTAAATAGGAACGCAGTCTTGGAAACATTGTTTTGAGTTCCATCCTGTTTCCAACCGCAAGCATTGCTCTCAGCTGTCCTACAGTGCCTTGCATGTAAAGGTGCTCAATAAATACTTAATGAGCAAATGTTTTAACCTCTTTTCCAGGATCATACACTTGGGCCTGTTGGCATGTTAAATCTAGGGTGGATTTTTAAAATGTAGTCTAACGAGCATAGTGCAAAACACATCTTTCCCATTACATCTATTTTAGAGTGACAACCATGTATACGTGTTTAGGACATACACAAGCAAAATAAAAAGTGAAATAGAGTGGATGGTCAGCTGCATTTTGGAGGGTGGAATGACTAGTATGTAATTTAGAAAAAAAAATGAATGAAATAAGGCTCCTGTTTGCACTGGACCTGGAACTGTCATTGTCTGAGGAATTCTCATATTGGCACTTCGAAAGCTGCCTGGTACCTAGACAATAAAAATTGGACTAAACTGCGAAAAATTAAAAATGTGGTTTTGGCCCTAGACGAAGTATCCATACTTAAACTATTCTCAGTTGCTTGTCACCTACATCATCTTGGACATTGAAAAGCAGAGCTTGAATTTGCTTCTGCAACTTCAGTTTTAGATAAGAGTAATTTGGAGAATTTTCTCTAAGGGGACAAAACAATGTAGTGCTAGACAGGAAATGACCAATGACATTCTGTAAACCCATTTGGCCATGAGTGAGAAAACTATTAGTGGACACAAAAGTGATCTGGGGAGAGGGACGACTTTTAAGGATGGAGATGACAATTGCTGTGACTGCAACATGAAATTAAGGACACCAGGTGGCACCATTTATTAGTGTTAATATTGGCTCCTACCACCATAGAGGTAAAGTGAGGACTACTAGCAAGGACTTGAAGGAACCAACCCCCATTTCATACTGTTGTGGTTAATTGCACTTGGTTACTTTCTCCAGATTTGGGGAATGAGAAAATTCCATTTTATAATTACATCTGCAGTGCATGGTTGAAGGGAAGGGGAAGCCTCATTCCTCTTAACGTAATTGCTAGTTGGTTCAGGAGGCCACTTGATCTTTACAGATGTCATTTTTTAATACAAGGTTAGAATACACACAAGCACATTCCTAGCAGTCATGTTTTCATAATGTAGAAGAATAATAGAAGCAACATACTTGTTTCACCACTTGGCTGTATGAGACCCACCCATAGAAATGAGTTTAGGAGTCCTTCCCTCTTGCTAACATGTCCACCAGGTGTTACAAGGATCTAGATGGGTTGAGACATACATCTACCGTTTCTCTGGTTTAGGATATAATCTTGGCTTAGGCTAATTTAAGGCAATTTTATGAAGTAGCAACGAGGCAGAAAGGCCCCTAGAAAATCTCATGCCAAGGGACCTGTGAAATAATATTGTAAAGGTGTTTCTGTGTGCGCCCACAACCCCATGAACTAAAGCTGAAATCATACCACTAAAACTAGCGTCCACAAGCTTGACGGTTAACTCGCCAAGTTAGTAGTACTAGGAAAAGTGTTCCACGAGTGAATTTTGATAGGAACAAAGAGACCTGGAGCCACAGAATCCTGGTAACTCAGGGTGAGAGCGCGGTGGAACATTGGAGGTTAAACCAGAAATATACTTACTCCTCCCCTATACACCTAAATCTATCCAGGCAATCATCTACCCTGGTCAATCTTGTTGCCTAGTTAGTAACACTTCTTAGCAATCGAAAGTTACAACGGAGAGTCATTTCAACGTAGGTAGGACACCGCGAACAACTATTCTAACCGCTTTGGGCACAAGTGCTTGGGGGTGATCGGGAGAAGAGCCTTACGGCTGTCTCAGTCTTGAAAATTCTTAGCTAGGAATTAATTTCAGCTCTGGTCCCTGGGGCCTATCGCCAACCGTGACACTGGCGGTGCAGTTACCATCTTGTTGGGGCTCTAGGGAGTGCACTTCCCCGAGGGACCAGACCTCATAATACCATTAAAAGGCTTGGTTCTTTCAATTCTGAAACCATGTTCAGCTGACCTTCCTCTAGGAACGTTACCTGCGACTAAGTTGCGCTGCATCCGTAGTACTGGAGTCCCAGGTCCTCTGCCTCTAGGCCCTCCCATCGGCTAAGTCCCCACAAACATTCGTCGCTCTTGCAACGCCCTCCTGGATACAGACCGCACCCTCTCGCCTTGGCTCCGCCCACCCAGGCGGTACTTCGCGTTTTGAGCCGCCTGTGCCGCCATAGCTGCTGCAGCTGCGGCGGCCGCCGAGCTGAAACTGCCGAGCGCGATGCCCGAGGGCGCTCTGAGCGTTGCGGGCCCCGGGCCCCGGGGCTGGTGAGGCTGGTTCCGAGCGGGGGCGCTGGCGGGTAGCAGGGGCTTTTAGGGAGGTGAGAGAGAAAGGTCCCGGGCCGCAGTGGAGAGCCGGGAGCGAACGCCAGAGGGTCGAGCGTGGGGGTGGGAGGCTCCCGTGCAGAACGGGGTGCCGGGCCACAGCTAGCCGTGCCGCGCCGAGTGCGCCTGCCAGCGCAGGTACTCAGGCCCCCTGAGGGATTCCTTAGTGGCCTCGGCCGTGGGAACAGTTGGAAACTAACGGGGACCAGACCAGCTACCAGCTACTAGCCGTACTAAGTAGGGCCCATCCACCCCTCCAGTTTAAACGCCTCTGGCAGTCATGGGCCTGCCCGTCAGACGTGAGGAACCGCGCAGGGCTTGAAGGCGGGGATGAAGAGAGGGGAAAGGGCAGTACGTACAGATAAGAGCGGCAGACCCTGCAGGGCAGACGGTAAGGTGGCCTCTGCCATCTCAGGCCAGTGAGAGGGTATACTGGAAGAGCCTGTGGAGTGGAAAGGCAGTGCTGCTATTGAAACGAATCCCAAGATTGGGCCAGGAACTGTCCCGGGGCTCCTTATCATGATGGCCGTGGAGGGGTCAACCATTACCAGCCGGCTCAAGAACCTGCTGCGGTCCCCATCCATCAAATTACGCAGGAGTAAGGCAGGAAATCGGCGAGAGGACCTCAGCTCCAAGGTGAGTCCTAGTATTGGGAGCTATCCTTTTCCAACCCTTCCCTGCTGTGCTCCTTGTTCCTCTTCCTTTTTTGGAGGGGGGGGGGGAGAGGAGAAGTAGAAGCTCCTGCTGGCTCTAAGGGATCAAGTGTTCCCACCTCCGCCCCTCAAGAAAGCAGTGATTTAGTTTTAGGTTAAAGGAAAAAGAGCAGCAGGGGTGGGTATGCTGAGATTCATTCATGGAAAGAGGATTAGGAGGAAGGCAATCTGGATTCGTTTCACTACAAAATAAGTCTGTGCTTGGAGAAGCCAGTTGATATGCTATGACTCAGTTTCTCTTCTTGGAAGAGAATAGTGGGAGCACATGTCTTGTGAAGGGCAAGCTGTGACTAATGTAGCTGCCAGTGTTAGTGTCATAGCTGGGTTATGTAAGGCAGTGGTAGCATAAAGAAATATGCTAGAACACCTAGTCTGAAGCATTGGCTTGGTAAATGCTCTTGCCTGCAGTCAAAATATATTTATTTCTTCAAGAGACCTAAAATAATTTAACTGGAGCTTCTTGGCTTCTTAGGAATGATAACAGCAAAATAGTTCTCCTGGTTTGCCCTTGAACATGGCTTATCTCATTCACTATATGCCAAGAGCCACATCTCATTCTGCTACACAAGTTCCTCAGACGGCAAGTCCAGTCCCTTTCCATCCCCTCAGTTGTCTGGGTATTGGTCTTTATGTTTTCTTCAACTTTGTTGAGCCCTACAACTTTGGGAATACAAAAGTGGACTAAATTTATTTAATCCTGGAAAGATTCTAGGGCTTTGTTCCCACAGGATCATATTAGAACTTTCTATCATCTTATTAGCAGCCTGTGAACACAGTAGTAGCCTTGTGTGGTACAGGATTGCCACAGGGAGAGGCATTTGAGACAGCAGCATGTTATTGCCTTGCCTGTATTTTTTCAGAGATGAGCAAAGCCAGTGAGGACTGATTTCGAGCCCTAATGTGCAACATGGCAGGGTTTTGGGAGGACTTAGTTCAGATCTCTATCCCTTAACAAAACCTTAGTTAAGTTTGGTCAGAAGGTGAACAGCTTTCCTGCGTATTCTCTGAAGTCATGTTAAATCAAAACTGGCCACAGGTTCCTTGGCAGTGGAGATAGTGACTTTTCCAAGGACCTTTTTAAATTAATCATTGTTCATATTCTCCAGATGCAAAAGAATGAGCCTGAAACTTAGAAACTTTCTTAGATTTGAGACTGTTCACTCATTTTTTGTGTTGAGTCATTCTCAGTGCTGCTAACACCTTGACTGGTAACTTGGCAACGACGAGTAGTATTAAAGCAATCATATCTTTGGCTTCTTTTTTTCTGATCAAGAATTGTATAGATAGTATAAATGTGTGAGGAGAATGTAGTCTTCAGTGTTAATACTTATTGTAATTTTGGTTTGGGATCCATTAGGTACGGTCACCATTCTTTAAAACTTCCTATGTCATTTATCATTAATGCATTCAACAAGTGTTTATTGTGTGCCTATTATGTGTGGAATCAGTGATGAGTAAAACATTATCTTTGCCATCAAAGAGCTTGTGGCTCACCAGACTTGTAGACAAATCAGACTTCTGCAACATGATGTGGTAAGTGATGTCCTAGAAGTATACAAAAGGTGTTAATGTCAGCACAGGGAAGGGAACCTAAGTCAGCTTAGGGGAATTATGAAAGACTCCACAGAGGAAGGGATGCTTGAACTGTGAGTTCTGAGGCAAGAGGAGGAGAGGAGAAGCTCTCCAGGAAAACAGTGAAAAAGGACATCCCTGGTATCACCACTAAACATGCCTGTTTCAAATAGAATTCAGCGCTTCAGACTCTTTAAATGGCTTTGATTGTGATAGAGCTATGAATAAAGGAAATACTTAGCTGAAGTTGAAAGACCCTTTAATAGTCTGACAGAGCAAGAGTACTTGTGCATACCTTTAGCACCCAAAAGTAATAGCTGTCTTTGTGTGCCTAGGGCCCTACAGGTGCCTGACCCCTCACTCTCCTTATTGAGAGATGATTCTAAAAGCCTGTCTTGTGGTAACCCACATAGGACTTGGTGTATAAAGCTTTGTCAACTGCTTTAATATGTGGTGACTGTGGGTAGTCATGGTAACAGAGAGCTTGTGATTCATGGACAACAAACTCTGAAATAAAATTTGAAGGCCAAAAGACATATATTTCTTTTGGGGGTTGGGGGCAAAGAAGGAAGTGACAAAGGGCCTTGATGCAGCTCTTACTTCAGGTGACCTGCTACTTTGAATCATGTTGTTCCTTCTATCTAAAGTCACCTTTTCACTAAATTCTACACTTATTTTTAGCTCCAACTCTGTGTTTACTAGAGCCATAGGGCCTTCTCTGACTAGCCCCGCTATCTTAGAACCAATTATTCTTTTATGTGTGTCTTCATTTCCAAAGGTCAGGTGTCATGTTCTTTACTTCCTTTACATCACACAGTTTAGTACAGTTTAAGGAATGCAGTAGAAAATAAATAAATGAATGAGAGCAATTTAAAGATGTCAGATATAGTAGGGTTAAATTTGGAATTCTAGAAGAATAGGAAATGATCAGGAGGAGTTTATGATCTCTTTAGAATAGAAGTCAACTAAGAATAATAAAATATTGAAAAAGAAATAGAGGTGCAGCCTTGTTAGGTGTGAAGAGCATAAGAGAGGCAAGGAAGCACATACAGGGTCTGGCAGAAGTAAAGCGTGCGTGAGTGTAGGTTGGTAGGGTCATCATACGGGTGTAATAATTTCTAGTTTTAATTTGAACATTGCACCTACAATGTCATATGGTGTGCTTGAGTGTGATATTGTTATGTTACAGAATTACATGTTTTTGACTTCGTAATAAAAGATTTTTGTACTAAAAAGGGGGTGTTATTTGTTGCAGACCCTGTATGTGCAGAAAGTAGTGCTTATTAAAGGCTTTTTGGTTAAAGAGAGACCTAGTTAAAACTATGGTTAATATATGGCTAAAAGCTGAAGTGAGAGCTGGTGGAGATGGGGATTTAAATTGTTAGTGAGAGAATAAATGAGAACTGGGATTTTTAAAAAACTTTCTCTAAGCGAGGGAGGTCTCTGCAGTGTAATAGAATTGGAAGTAGTCTGCGGTTTCGTGCCATATCTGCTGAGTCTTGAAGTATAACTTAAAGCTGTCAGTTGTAAACACCCTTCAACTTTGAATCCTGTACAATTAATTGTCAGTTTTACTTCTCATCTCAGTTAAGGCTGTGTTTTCCTTAAGAAGCAAATGTGTGGGCTTTTGGTAGCTAACCCTCCCCCTCTTTTCTTAAAGTTTCTGAAAGATTTTTATGTGGAGGGAGCTGGGTTGTTTTTCTCTTTTAACAAGGCCAGAAATGGACTCAAGCCGAGCAGGCAAGATTTAAGTTAGGGTTACAAAAGCATCGACTGTGCTGGAGGGTTGTTAGGTTTTGAAAAAGTAAGCGAAGGAGGTTTTGAAATCTTCCTCCTCCTTAATAGCCATTAATCCAGTCTGGGTTATATATTATCCCTCTGGAAACAATGGGGAAACAGACTTGCAGCATGCTTCCAGTTCTCAGTTTTTATGAATATGAGCCTAATTAATTCTCATATACCCCCATGCGCACACCTCCTCCCCCCCCCCGTCTCATTTTTCCCTCCAACTTTTTTCCTACCTGATTGTGTGGTGGTACTTTGAGCCTTTTAACATGTGGGCTCTAGGAAAGAGTTTATGTAGGTGTGTTTCATGGAGGAGAAAAACTGGCAATAAATCTAATTTTAATTTATGCTTGGAATTTGAGCCCAGGTATTAGTGTTGAGACCCTTTAATCCACCTATTTGGTAGTAGGGAAACATTTATTTCTTTTTAATTTTTAATTAATTAATTTTAATATTTTATTATTTATGCTATTACAGTTGTCCCACTTTTCCTCCTTCGTTCCCACCTCCACCCGGCCTGCCCCCCACTTCCATTGTCAGTCCCCTCACTGTTGTCCATGTCCATGGATCCTTCATATATGTTCTTTGACTACTCCCTTTACCTTTCAATCAGTCCCCATCAGTCCCCACCTCCCCCCTCCTCTCTTAGAGCTGTCAGTCTGTTCCATGATTCTATGCCTCTGGTTCTATTTTGCTCATTAGTTTGTCTTGTTCATTAGATTTATAAGTGAGATCATAAGATTTCTGTCTTTCACCGACAGGGTTGTTTCACTTAACATAATACTTTACAGTTCTATACATGCTGTAGCAAAAGGTAGGAATTCCTTCTCTCTTTCTGCTGCGTAGTATTCCATTGTGTAGATATATTGCAGTTTTTTTAATCCACTCATCTACAGATGGGTACTTAGGCTGATTCTAAATCTTGGCTATTGTAAACAGCACTGCTATGAACATGGAGGTGCCAAAAAAGAAAGATTATTTTATATGAAAACAAAAACAGGGACTGGCTGGGTAGCTTAGTTGGTTAGAGCATCATCCCAATATGTCAAGGTTACGGGTTTGATCTCAAGAAGCAACCAGTGAATGCATCAGTAAGTGGAACAATAAATTGATGTTTCTTTCCCTCTCTTTCTAAAATTAAGAAGTTCCTTGCTTCAAAAGAACAATGCAAAACAATCTCCCCCCCCCCCACCGGGTATTTGTATGAAGAAACCCAAAACACTAATTCAAAAGACATGCATCCATATGTTCATTGCAACATTATTTGTAATGGCCAAAATATGGTAGCAACCACCAATAGATGAATGGATAAAGAAGATGTGGTACATATATACCATGGAATATTATTCAGCCATAAAAAGAATGGAATCTTACCATTTGTGACAACATAGATGCACCCAGAGCGTCTTGGGCTGAATGAAATAAGCCAGACAGAAAGACAAATATCATATGATTTTACTTAGGTATGGTATCTAAAGAACAAAATAAATGAACAAGCAAAACAGAAACAGACTCATAGATACAGAGAACACTTTGATGGTTGCCAGAAAGGAGGGAGGATTAGGGACTGGGTAGAAAAGGAGAATGGATTAAGAAGCACAGATTGGTAATTACAAAATAGTCACAGGGAAGTAAAGTCTACCATGGGGCATACAGTCATTAATATTATAATAACTGTATGGTGCCAGATGGGTACTAGACTTACTAGGTTAATCACTTCGTAAGTTATATAAATGTCTAATCACTTGTTTCAGGGTTGTATACCTGAAACATATACTATTGTATGTCAATTGTAATTGAAAAATTAAAAACTATTAAGCAAAGAGATTAAATTTCTAAGTTCATAAGTATACCTTATCTCCATCTAAAACTAGAATGCTGTTAAAGATACTTTCTCTTCCTTGCCCCTTCATTCATAGTTGAGATTTAAATTTCCTTGTAGATCTTGAAACAACACTTTGTGAAACTCCATGGCTGATTTTCTTTTACTTTGTCAAATTCTCTGTTAGAGGAATCCTGAGAGGGAGTTTCTTAGTTCTTCTGGATTTGAATATTACTTCTCATTCACACTGTACTCACTACAATTTCTAACTTCTCTTCATACTTTTTATTAGTCTTTGAAATCTGTGTTCGTTTAATGGTGCCCCTGGTCATTTTCCCCAAAGTTTAGTTGGCGTCATTAAAGGTATTGGCATTTAAAAACCAAAAAAAATATATATATATATAATAAATATTGTGAATAATTATAAAATGATTGCTGATGTCACTACCACCCAAATCGATAAATAGAACGCTACCAGGGCTTTGGTCGTTTCTGAAGGATGTCATGCTAATGGTGTCAAGTTGGGTGAAGATGGAGATGAGGTTTTTGTCCTATGTAATTAAGACAATTTTATTTTTAAAGATTAAAATACCCAAGGATTTGATCCTGTTTGTTCTTGTACTTTTCTTAACTTAAATTTTATTTTCGATTGCAATTTACATTCAGTAGTATTTTGTATAGTTTCAGGTGTACAGCATAGTGGTTAGACAATTACATACTTTACAAAGTGGTCCTCTAGGTCCATCCATGCTGTCGCAAATGATAAAGTTCCATTCTTTTTTATGGCTGAGTAATATTTCATTGTACATACGTATCGCAGCTTTTTTATCTACTCGTCTATGGGTGGGCACTTGGCTGCTTCCATATCTTGGCTATTATAAGTAATGCTGCATTGAACATAGGGGTGCATATATCTTTCGAGTTAGTGTTTTGTGTTTCTTCAGATATATACCCGGCAGTGGAATCACTAAGGCATAAAGCAGTTACATTTTTAATTTTTTGAGGTAACTCCATATTGTTTTCCACAGTTGGCTGCACTAATTTTCATTGCTGCCAACCTTGCACAGGGTTCTCTTTTCTCCACATCCTCACCAACACTTGCTTGTTGATTTATTGACGATAGCTGTCTGAAAGGCATGAGGTGATACCTCACTGTGGTTTTAGTTTGCATTTCTCTGATAGTGACGTTGAGTGTGTTTTCATATGTCCGTTAGCCATCTGTATGTCCTCTTTAGAAATGTGTCTATTCAGGTCTTCTGCCCTTTTTAAATTGGATTGTTGGTTTTTTGGTGTTTAGTTGTATGAGTTTTTTATAAACTTTGGTGTATTGTTGATGTATCATTGGCAAAATACCTTCTTCCATTCAGTAGGTTGTCTTTTCATTTTGTTGATGGTTTCCTTTGCTGTGTGTTCTTGTACTTCTTATTTTCCCATCCATTATAGATTTGTGCCATTAAACATTTTTAGGCAGTATGCTTGCTGGAACCACCCCTTTCCAACCTTTGTTGTTAGTGCTTTCTGTCCTTATCTTACTTTCCCAATAATAATCCTACAAGTAATAATATTTGTTGTGTTAATACTAACATTTATTGAGCTTTTGCTGTGTACTGGGTCAAGTGTTTTACATATATTATCTCACTCAAATTTTATATGACCCCACTATAAATATTACTATTCCAGTTCTGTAGGTCAGGAAACTGGTGCTAAGAGAGGTTGGGTGAGTAGCTGGTGGTCACACAGCCAGTAGGTGACTGAACTGGGATTCTTAACTGCAAAGCCTACTCTTAATCTTTATTCTGCTCTCCTTCCAGGGACTCTTCATGTGCAAAACATTTCACTGAGCGAATGAGTGTGCCCAGTATTGCTATAGCCAAGGGTCTCATCCTGCATTCATCTTGGAAAACAGCAGTACCTTAAAAAGTATAATTTTCTCCCAACATTTCCTACAGGAATTAATTTAATGAATTTCGCTGACTGTTATTTTAGAGTTGTCATTATTTTAGAGTCATCATTCAGTAACCCTTGTCCCTCTACATCCTTGCTTCTCTTCCCCTCACCCTCAACTCCAGACTTTCCGAACTGGTATCCCAACTTCTCTCCTTGTGGTACAGTTAGGAACCGTGCAATTTGTGGTGCGTTGGGTTTGTGCACATCAGATTGATAGGGTGCAGCCACATGGTTCCAAATGACTGTAAGCCACAAGCAGTTGGTGCTTCTCTCTGGGGTTGGAGTGAGGTGGTGGAATGAAGTGGAGACTAACAGAAGTCTTGGTTGTCTTTGTGTGTGAGTATCACGGGACTTTAAACTGTTTTGTTCTTAGTTGGCAGTTGATGGTGTAGCTCACACTCCTGATGGCTTGCTAGCGCTACCTACCCCAAATCTCTCCCTTTTTACCTTTGTGCTTTACCTTTTTGTTATCTCTGTAGGTGTCACTACCCACAACAGACCTTTTCTTTGAAGCTATGGAGAGTCGCTGAGTTAAAATGCCTATTTTTGGTGGAAAAAACTGTATTTAAAATGCCCTGTGCCAGGGTTGCCCTGGATGATGACATTTTAGTGAACATGAAAATGAGCAAAAATGAGGTCATTTGCCCAACTGACTCTGTTTGGCTGGGTGGGCCCTAGGGCTGCTAAATTTTTGGAATCAAGTGACTTGCCTGCTCACCTGATCTCAAATTTGTATCATGCGCTCCCCCCACTGCCTAAAATAGGGCATTCCTGTGAAACTTTTTGTAAGCTGAAATGGCATAAAGCAAAGAAGCTTTACTATTAATTTACATGGAAAATTTTTTGAGTGTTCTCAGACTCCCAACATAACCTACCAAGTCATACCAAATAACACACAAAACCCAAACTAATACTAACATATAGTAAAAGCAGTGCCACTCTCGCTACTCGGGCTGCACGCTGCCTTTATAGTAGCTCACTGCCAGACAAACACTGAAGGCTATTTTCACTCTTCGCCTTTTTTTGTAAAAGTGAAAATCTTCTTAGGATTTCTTTCAGTTAGCAAAAACAGGCACTAATGTAAAAGTGAAGTGGCATATCATGAACTTCTGAAAAATGGGGGATACCTTTATTATGATTTCTTTTCTCAAATAACATTATGGGTACAAAAGCATGGGTTTTTAATGCATACTTTCCTGCTGTTGCCTCAGTTAGTCTTGAGGAGAGGAAGCCTCAAGCCAGGTGGATTGGGGACAGGGTAGCCCAGGGACAGTTAGTGATTATTGGGAGGAGCCCAGAGCATGCTCAGAAACCCCAAATCTGGTCACCTCTCAGCTACTGCCTTGGAAAGCAAGCAGCTGCTTATCAGGACTAAACACGCAGCCTATTGGCCCACCTCCATTACCCTGATGTTCATTGGTCAGCTTCTGTTTGGGAAAGCACAGTGTCTTTGCACACCATCATTGTTTTCATATGACATTATAAACTGCTACTGGCTTCTCTAAACACGTCCTTTCTTCTTATGATGGCCTTTCTTCCCCAGGCTGCTTTGGTCTGTCTTGTGAGGCCCCACAGCAGCTGTTGCAGACTTTCCCTTATAGCAAATCCAGAACTGGCTAATGAACAGGCTTCTAAGAGTTAATGTGCAGACAGATTAATGAGTGGAGGTGAGAGACAGTGGTCTTACAGATTCCGGTTCAGATTCAGGTTCACCCTGGGACTCTGCATTTCTACCAATATCTCAAGTGATGCCCATGCTGCTCTTTGGGCCATACTTTGAGTAGCCGGGTGTGTGTGTGTGGGGAGTAGTGAGACAGCTTCCTCACTTCTGAGGGAGCTGGCTTCTCTCTCATTTGTCAAATTAGAATAATGATGGCTTTTCCCTAGCGCTTTTGTGAGGGTTACATGAGATTTAATGAATGTGAAAGTGCATTCATTGTAAGGTCTAAAGTTTAAAAGTATCAAGGGGCTGCTAACATTATCAGGGTCCACAGATTTCCAGAATACCCAATAATTTTCTCTTAATTTGCTGGCAGGATTTTATTCCTTCAAGTTTCAGTTAGTAAGAAGTATTCTTTTGCAGGTTCAGCCTGTTATGTTCCAACATTTAATTATCTTCCCTGTGCAACTTTTTATTGTGACCTATCTTCAGTACCTTTTTCTTGCGAATATTCTAGCTTGTATCAACAATTCTTTAAAATACCAAAAGGAAGGCTTAGCAAATATTCTTTTTGCTACCAACTATTAAAATCACTGGAGTGATGAGTATGCTTTTTAACAGCAATAGCTCCTCTAGAAATAGATACCTTTTTTCTTCTTTTGGGGTTAATTTATTTTTATTGAGAAATAATTTGGAAAGTGAATTAGACCTAGAAGTTCCTTTCAGACCAAGAATTTAAAGCAGAGTGAAACCACATTACTTTTATAACCCATTGTTTTCAGTTTCTAATGTTGTGATGAGTGAAATATTCTATTTAAATAATTTTTGCTTAAAGAAAATACATGTGAAGATTTGGGGAAACAAGTGGACTCATACCTTTATACTGTTGGTGAAAGCATACATTGGTGTAACCTTAGAGGTCAATTTGGTAATATCCATTAGAAGAAAAATTTATATATCTATGTCTTTTGATTTACCAGTTATAATTCTGGGATCTTATTCTCTGCTAACACTCACACCACACGAAAGTGTAGATAACTGATTTTTTTGGTGTTATTCACAATAGTGAAATCTTTGAAGTAATTCAAGTAGTCATCAGAGGGGGTTGGGATACATGCATAGAACGAAACACCTGTGCTCGCTGGAAATAACGAGGGCAGCCTATATGCGCTGATGGTAAGGCATCTACAAGATATATTAAGTGACAAAAAGCAAAATGTATTAACAATTTTTTATGTTAATGATTACGTATATTTTTGTTAAAATATATGGTAGTATGTGCATAGAAAAAAGTGAGACTATATAAATGTCAAACTGTTGTTAATGCTGGTTACCTCAGGGAGGGGTAATAGATTATGATTGAATATTCATTATCTACATTTCTATATTTCTGTAATGTTGGAATTTTTTACGATGAGTGTATTATTTTTTGTAAGTAGAAAAAAATAACAGAGGTAAGGTCTCTCCATTTTGAACTTGTGCATTTAACATTGAAATCTAAAGTATTTAAATTTTGAAACCTACACACTAATCTTATTAAACTAGTAATGTGCAAATGTTATTGAAAAATATATTTGGTATAATGTGCTTTTTGATAATAATGGGGCATAAAATATTTTCTCACAAATTAATCACTAACTTGTCAAATTTAGGATAATTTATTTCTGCTGTCTTCAAAGATATTTCCTTGGTTAACTTTGGTAAATAAAATATTTTTTGGTACTTTCTGAAGTACATGTGCTTTCTAAAAAGTTTTTTTACATAACTAATACAGAGAAACATAAAGAGGAAAACAAATCACTCATAATTCTAACATTCAGAATAACTACTCATAGCTATATTCATTTCTGATTATAAAGGACAAGTAAAGCTCCTTTTAAACAATAGTATTATGGCTTTCATGAGAAATTTAATCTAATATTTTCGGCTCATTCTTTAATTATAATGTGAGGAAGATGTATGTAGAGCCATGCCATGCATGTGTTTACTAAAGTCAGGGTAAAACTGTTTGTTTGTAATCATTTAAGGCACGTGAATTATTCCACTCAGACCTTTCCCATTCTTTCTGGAAAGGCCTCAAAACCCTGCTTCCTGCTCCAACTTCTAGAGCTGGCTGTGAAGATGGAGAATTCTCTAGGGGGTTAAAGAACTTACTAATTAAGATGAACCAAAGAGTATTCACAAATATTTTTAATATATTAAAAATGGATTCAACAAATATATTTTAACCGCCGTGCTCCGTACTTATAAGCACGGAGTTGTACGAGATATGGCCTCTGCCTTCTAGGAAATTTTAGATTAGTAGGAGAGATAAGACAGATCCATAAAGAACTTCTGTACAAGGTAGTAAGCAGCACATGCCATGAGAATGAGACAGATTAAGTGCTGCTGTAAGAATACCAAGGAGGGAGGAATCCTTTCTGTCCAGAGAGATCACAAAAAGAATCATAGGGATGTGATATTTGAGCTGGTCCTTGAAGGAGGGGTAGGATTTCTGTATGAGGTGGTGGAAGGGAAGTGCATCCCAGTTGGAATATAAACTAAAGCCCCGAAGCTCCTTTCCAGAATGATGAATAATCCAGATTGGCAAAAACATACAATTCATATAGGCAAGTAGTAGGAAATAGAGTAAGAAGAAAGGTAGGGCCCATTGACAGAGAATTTTGGATGCTACGCTAAGACATTTATAATTATTTAGTTGGCAGTGAGGAGCCAGTGAAAGTTTTTGAGTAGGAGAGGCACATGGTCAAAGCTATGACACAGCAAGATCAGTCTCTCACACTGCGGCTTCTACAGTAGAGAGATTAGTTGGAAAGCCATTGCTATATTCAGGAATGTGGTGCTGAAGGCCTAAACCAAGGTGTTAGCATTAGGAACGGAAAGGAAGCGAGCATTTTACAGAGAATAACATGTTGAAGAAACCTCCCGTTTCCCAGGAGAGTCCTAAGGAACAAGCTGGCATGATTGCAGGGACACCAAGAGTCCCCTCCACTCCCCCTTTTGTCTCACAACACGCATTCTCTTTGCACATTTCATTCGGATAAGGAACAGTTAGTGTTTTTCCTGGTTACAAAGTTTGGAAGCCAAGAGATTAAGAAAACGCAGGCATGTGGAATTGGTGAACAAGGAGGAATTAGATCCTTCTTCATCATCAGACCTTTGGCTCATAAATCTTTGTTTGTGGTTCTGGTCTTGCCGTAGAGGGAATTATTTTATTTTATTTTATTTATCTATATATTTTTTACCTTATTCGAGTTGCTTAATAAGTTGAGATATCTTCTGTCCTTGCCTTTCTGATAATGGGACAAGAACGGGACCGTAGAGTGCCTGCTCTGTACCCTCAGAAGCACTGTATTGTTAAAGTTTCTCTTTGGACTTGAGCGTGTGCTGATGGTTGTATTATAATCGAGTCCTTTAGCTGGAAGCCCCTTATTCCCTCCCCTCTAGCCTGAGGTCTGATGTCCTTCTAACCTCTTTCTCCATCTGCACATGAAATCAGATTCTCCTGCTTCTGCCACTGTAATGTCAGTTGCCTTGGAAATGGGTGTCAGCTGTCCACGTTGTCTGTAGGTCCAGTGTCAGCTGGACATGGGCAAGCTCTGGCCATGTGGGATACTGTGGCATTAGAAGGCCCTCTGTTTCTCCTTCTCTATAATCATCTCAGTGAGGAGAGGTCAGAACCTATTTTTTTAAGACCATTTCCGCTATTGGTAAGGCCTACTATATATATATATATTTTTATATTTATATTTATGTTTTATATATTTATATTTATATATATTGAATATATATATTCAATATATATATATATTTTTTAACATTAAAGCTAGCAGCATAGGACCCTATTGGCGCTGTACTTCATCTCGTGCCCTCTGCCTTCTACCTCGGTTTTCAGACCTGTCCCTGTTGGTTCCCCAAAGGCACAGTGACTTCCCCATGTGCTCTTTCGGAAACTGCAACATTCGAGTGGTTTTAGAGAACCTGAACTCCCTCCCCAGGTCACCATGGTTTCTGGAACCAGACAGACCTAGGTCTGAATCCTGCTGCTTTCACTCACTACTCGCCTGACTTCTTCATCTATAAAATGGAGATAATGCTCGTCCTTTAAAAACTTCTCAAGAGTAGTATTAAGTGAGCTAATCTCGTAAAGTGCCTAGCGCAGTTCTTGGCACAGAGTACAGGCACACTCAGTGAGTGGTAGCTATTGTAACTAGAGGGCCTCTTTGCACGAGACCCTCTGCACCCCGTGGATCTGGATGTTCTTGTAGGAATACTAGGAACATTATTTTCTCCTCAGTCCCAGGAGTAGCTAAAATTTGGAAAGGAAAACACATTAATTTCATAGTTCCCTACTTACTTAATCACTAGAATAACCTAGAGAGCTTTAATATGCAGATTCTTGAACCCCACTCTATGTCTTTTGATTGAGAATCTTTCAGGACAGGAGATGGGAATAGGATGGGACTGCTCTCTGAAAATAATTTGTTAAACCCCCTGAGTGATTCTGTTGATAAGCGAGGATTGGGAATTTTTGTTCTCTAGTCTCCAGGGATTTAGGACTAGAGGGTCTCTAAGGGCACCACCTCCTGGGCAGTGGCAGATTCACCTTCCTTAGAAGCTGAAGCTATTTTAATCTCAGCACCAGAGAATTGACTCAACTCCAACTGAGTCTGAACTCTAATCCAGGGAGTGTGTTCTTTCTGTCATATTGGAAGTTATTTGTTTCTTGGAGCCTTTAGGGTATAGACAGTGGAACTGTAAATCTACCAGATGGTGTAAAAACCAGAAGCACAGTAGAGAGGCAAAGTCTGTTCTACAGTTTCAGGGTGGCCATGAAACTGTAGTGACCCTTCCTGCCTCTGACCAAATGGCACTTTGGACTCTGAAGCAGTAGGAATGAGAGAGCTTGGGCATGATACCTCTCTCCCCCTTCCCCCTACCCAGGCCAGTCCCTGGGTCTCTGCCCAGCAGGCTAAATCTCTGCACAAAGCCTGCTGGCCTTGGGCTTCCTCTGTGGCTTTTGCATAAGCAGCAATTCTCAGAATCTGTTGGAGAATCTGCTTTGTGAGATTAGAGTGTAGTGTGTGGACAAGAGACCAGCGTAGTTATTCTTAACCTGCAGGAAGGGTGGGAAAGACAGAGTGCTCTGCCTCAGACAGGTCTGTGACTGGCTTGTTTATAGAAATAGTAAGTCCATGGTTTGGCTGGAATGATTCAGGTATTTATAAGTTGTATTGAATGGGATTGAGAAAAGGAGAAAGGGAGAATGAAGGGGGAAGAAAGAAACTGGTGGCAACAAAAACAGAGGTAGGTTTCCTCCAAGTTGCTGGGGTTTCCTTTACCAGTGTGAGGTCAGCTAAATCTTAGATGATCCTGACCTTCTGTGGTTCTGGCCTCTTAGTTCCACCATTGCAGACTCCCTGTAGTGGCCCCTCAAACTAAGAAAAGAAGGGCAAATCTAAATCACATATGCCCCAGGCTCAAGCCAGAAGCCCTTCTCTAGCGGTGTCCTTGTCTTGGCTTCAAAAACTGGATCTCTTGTTGGCTGGTGCCTCTTCTCTTCTAGCTTGTGAATCGCTCAGTTCTTAGAGGGTAGGAGTTGAGGGGAAGCGAGAGAAAAAGAGAAAGGGAAAAAGAGAGAAAGAGAGACAGGGAGAGAGAGGGAGATTGAGAACAAACAGAAAAACTTAGAAGGTCCTGTTCCTTTGATTTTGTGTTAGGGGTCTGGGACTGCTGGGGGCCCTGAGCTGTGGCACCTATGTTGCAGATGGCTCTAGACTTTGGAGAATCCTTTCTTGCCTCCTTTACTTCTTTTTAGCACTTAAATCTACCACCTGTCCTTTCTGGGAATTCTCTCCTTCACTGGCTTCCTGGTTCTTCTCCCTTTTTTAACTGCCTGGCATCTCATCTTCCTTATACTCTAAGAATAGGTATTCCCTGTGGTTCTATCCTTAGCCTGTCTCTCCCTTCCCTCTGTTTTCTCCTGTTTCATTGTACTTTTAAAAAAAATATTTGATTTATTTATTCTTAGAGAGAGGGGAAAGAAGGGAGAAAGGGAGAGAAACATTGATGTGCCAGCAATACATCGATCTGTTGCCTTTTGCACACCCCCAACTGGGGAGCTGGCCTGCACCCTAGGTGTGTGTCCTGACTGGGTATTGAACCAGTGACTTTTTGGTTGGTGGGCCAGTGCTCAATCCATTGAACCACACCAGCCAGGGCTCATTGTACTTTCAATGGTGGTTTTCACTGGTATGTGTATAATCCTCAAATATCTCTTTCTAGTCATGACCCCTCTCCCAACCATTAATTCTTGTTTGTGTTGTTAAGTTGAGTGTTCTGTGGTTCCTTACTAAATATCTTTGAAGCACCTTAGATTCAACATGTCTTAGATTCATCACTGGCTCCCATCCTTACTTTGGTATCCAGACCCAAGCCCTCTTTTTGATCATGGCTCCATTTCTTCTCATGGCACCACCTTATTCCCTATCTATGAGGTTAAAAATTTGAGTTGTCTGTCTTTTCCTCTCAGACGTGTACAGTGCCAGTCTTGCCAATTCTATTTGCTTTGTCACTTTTGAATCCAGCATTTCTTTTCTACTCCCACTATTTTCATGCTGATCTGGATTCTCATTACTTCTCACCTGAGCTATTGTAACAGCCTCCTAATTGGTCTCCCTGCTTGTGCTGTATGTCTTATAGACATCATCACCAAAACATAGCTTTGATTATGTCCCCGGCTTGAAACCCTTCAGTGGCTTCCCCGGCCTACAGATGGCCCATTTGGTTTGACATTCACGGTCTTCCTTGTCTGGTTGCCGTCTGCTTCTCCTGACTTAATCTCCAACACAATCTTTGCTTTCACTGTTGCTCACCTGCTCTGTTATTTCCTTCTGCCAAACTTTTGGTCATATGGCTTCTTCTACTGAGAATTCTTCTCTTTGTCCACCTGTCAAAATCCTATCCTCACTGCAAGGCCAAGGCCAAATACCATCTCACCTTCCCAGAAAGCTTCCTTGTCTCCCTTTTCCTGATCCTGTTCAGAAATCATCTCTCTTCCCCTTCTCTGAGCAGTCTGTATCTTTCTCATGAACCTTGTAACATACTGGACTGCTTTGTAGTGTATTACACATCTTCCGTGATGGATTTGGAGTGTAGAGGGTAGAGTATGTGTATTCTTTACCTTAGGATCCCCCATACCCTCCCAGGGGCTTTCACTTTTTGTAAAACAACCCACATTAAGAAATGACCCAGTACACACACACACACACACACACACACACGGAACAAAAGCTTCATGATCAGTACTTAGGCTTACAACATGCCATGAGATTTATTTTCAGTTTATTCATTATATACTAAATTGATTTCTAGTCCCATTAATAGGCTTAAATCTGCATGTTGGAAAATACTATTCTCTCTAGTATGAATGAGTAGTCCTATCTGTCACCTCTGAGCCACCTGTTTTTTCCATCACCTTTAATGAGAGCCAGAAAAGCACTTAAACAGTTGGCTATATTATTTTTTCTCTCTTGGGAATAGGCTATTATGAGGTTATCCCTTTATCTCATTATAGTGAGGGGTGACTTTACTTTCCTCTTTTCTCTCAAGAGGATACAATACTGCCCTGCCTAATGCATGCCGGGAGTGGTGGGTATTCAAGCCCTCCTTCACAGTATACCTGCAGTAATTCTGTCCTGCAGCCTCGGTTCCAAGGTAAGATGACACCTTCTTTCAGGCTGGTATAGGCTTTCCCCTATCTCAACACTCTCCACCTGCCAAAGCAAAGGCTGGGTCACAACTTTGTTATTCTTCCTGCTTTTAGGTTGTGTTTTGAATGTGGAGGTGATCACTATAGAGTACAAAGTGGGTACTCCCTTCTTAACTCTTGAGTTTTCACATTTACGTGAAGCGATGTTCCTAGAACTGTGGATGTATTGTGGTGATAGCTGCCTGCAGCCGTCGTGTCCCAAGTCACTGTCCATAATTAGTGACCTGGACCCTATTGTGTCTTTTGGGCTATGTTTCATTGGCATTTGGGTAATGAGGGTTTGGAGCTGAAGTTCCTTTCAGAACTTTGGACCTCATCCCAAACTTTGAATTCAGCTATTTTCTTTTATCAGTGACAATGGAATTTTATTTAGTTATTTTTTAAGTCATTTTTTATTTTGCATTTACAGTTGACATGTAATATTATATTAAAGTGTACACCCCAGTGATTAGATATTATATAACTTACTAAGTGATAATCCCAATGAATGTCATACCCATCTAGCACCATACATAGTTATTAGAATATTACTGACTATATTCCCGATGCTGTAGTTTACATCTCCATGACTATCCTGTAACTACCGATTTGTACTTCTTAATTCCTTTACCTTTCTCGCCCAGTTCCCCCACCCCTCCTCCCGTTTGGCAGCCATCAACATGTTCTCTGTATCTATGAGTCTGTTTGCATTCTACTTGTTCATTTATTTTGTGATTTAGATTCAATAGTTGATATATATGTATTTATTGCCATTTTATTGTTCATATTTCCCCCCCTCCCCCGTTCTTCTTAAAGAAGACCCTTTAACATTTCATGTAATACTAGTTTGCTGGTGATGAACTCCTTTAGCTTTTTCTTCTCTGGGAAGCTCTTTATCTGTCCTTAGAATCTAAATGATAGCTTTTCTGGGTGGAGTAATCTTGTTTGTAGGTCCTTGCTTTTCATCACTTTGAATATTTTGTGCCAGTCCCTTCTGGCCTGCAAAGTTTCTGTTGAGAAATCAACTGACAGTCTTATGGAAACTCCCCTTATAGGTAACTAACTGCTTTTCTCTTGCTGCTTTAAAAAAAAAAACCCTCCAGAGTTCTAGCCAAGATGGAGGCATAGGTAGAGACCCTTTGCTTCCTCATACAACCAAAAGGAGGGTAACAACCAATCTGAAATCAATAAACAACCAAAAGCGCCAGAAAATGAAACTGCATGGAACTCTGACAACAAAGGAATTAAAGAAAAAATCAACCAGAACAATCAGACTGGTAAGGCAGCAGACTGTGGGGGCTGACTCAGAAAAGCCATGGCTACGTGGTGGAGCTTGGGGGCGGGGCTGGCTGCCCAGTTCCGCAGCCTGACTTAAGGGGACTCAGAGGTGGCTGTGGGCTACAGCAGAGGTAGGAGAAGCTCCCAGTCTCACACCAGAGTCCATTGAAAAGTGTGCTAGACACGAGCAGGCGAGCTGCATTGTTCCCTCTCTGGCTCCTCCCTAAAAGGCAGTGGTGCCTCGCAGCAAAGAGGGTTGCCCTGCCCCCTTACAACCTATCAGCTGCACCAAGGCAAAGAAATATGGCCCAAATGAACGAACAGAGTAAAGCCTCAGAAAGAGAGCTAAGCCAGGAGGAGATCACTACCCTATCTGATGGAGAATTTAAAGCCCTGGTAATCAAAATGCTGACAGATCTGATTGAGATTGGTCAAAAAATGAAAAAAACAAATGAAGGATACCCAGAGTGAAATAAAGCAGAATGTTCAGGGAACCAACAGTGATAGGAAGGAAACCAGGACTCAAAGCAACGATTTGGAACAAAAGGAAAAAATCAACATCCATCCAGGACAAAAGGAAGAAACAAGAATTCGAAAAAGTGAAGAGACTCTTACAAACCTCTGGGACAACCTGAAACGTTCCAATATCCGAATTATAGGGGTGCCAGAAGGAGAAGAGGAAGACCAAGAAATTGAAAACTTATTTGAACAAATAATGAAGGAAAACTTCCCCAACCTGGAGAAGGAAATAGACTTCCAGGAGGTCCAGGAAGCCCAGAGAGTCCCAAAGAAGTTGGACCCACAGAGGAACATACCAAGACACATTATCATTAAGTTACCCAAGATTAAAGATAAGGAGAGAATCCTAAAAGAAGCAAGTGGAAAGGAGAGAGTTACCTACAAAGGAGTGCCCATTAGGCTATCAGCTGATTTCTCAAAAGAAACCTTGCAGGCAAGAAGGGGCTGGAAAGAAGTATTCCAAGTCATGAAAGTCAAGGACCTACATCCAAGATTACTGTATCCAGCAAAGCTATCATTTAGAATGGAAGGGCAGCTAAAGTGCTTCCCAGATAAGGTCAAGTTAAAGGAGTTCATCATCACAGAGCCATTGTTATATGAAATGTTAAAGGGACTTATCTAAGAAAAAGAAGATAAAAAATATGAACAGTAAAATGACAACAAACTCACTACTATCAACAAATGAACCTAAAAGAAAAGAAAAACAACGAAACAAAAACTAAGCAAACAAGCAGAACAGGAACAGAATCAGAGAAATGGATGTCACATGGAGGGATGTCAGTGGGGAGGGGTGAAGGGAGGAATAGGGGAAAAGGTACAGGGAAGAAGAAGCATGGTTAGTAGGCATAAGTAGATGGGGAGAGGTAAAAAATGGTATGGGAAACAGAGGACTCAGAGAATTTATATGTACAACCCATGGATGTGAACAATGGGAGGGAATGCTGGAGGGTTGTGGGGGCAGGGCGGAGGGGGGATAGAGGGAGAAAATTGGGAAAACTATAATAGCATAATTAATAAAAAATATTTTTAAAAAATCCTCATTCAAGGATATGTTTATTGATTTTAAAGAGAGAGGAAGGGTGAAAGACAGAGAAAGAGAGGGAGAGAGAGGGAAACATCGATGTGTGAGAGAAACATTGATCCAATGACTCCCTATATGTGCCCCATCTGGGTATTGAACCCTCAATCTAGGTATGTGCTCTGACCAGGAATTGAACATGCAACCTTTTGGTGTACGGGATGATGCTCCAACCAACTGAGCCACCTGGACAGGGCTTCTCTTGCTGCTTTTAAGATTCTCTGTGTCTTTAACCTTTTGCATTTTCATTATGATGTCTCTTGATGTGGGCCTTTTTGGGTTTATATTATTTCGGACCCTCTGTGCTTCCTGCACCTGTATGTCTATTTCCTTTACCTGGTTAAGGAAGTTTTCTGTCATTTTTTCAATAGGTTTTCAATGTCTTTTTTTTTTAAGTTTTATTTATTTACTTTTAGAGAGAGAGGAAGGGAGGGAAAAAGAAAAGGAGAGAAACTTCAGTGTGAAGTTTCAGTGTGCCTCTTATGCACTCCCAACTGGGGACCTGGCCTGCAACCCAGGCATGTGCCCTGACTGGGAATTGAACCGGCAACCTGTTGGTTCACAGGCCAGCACTCAATCCACTGAACCACACCAACTAGGGCAGATTTTCAGTTTCTTGCTTGCTCTCTTCTCCTTCTGGCACCCCCATGATTTGAATGTTTGTATGCTTGAAGTTGTCCCAGAGGCTCCTTACACTGTCCTCATTTTTTTTTTTTATTCATTTTTTCCTCTTGCTGTTCTGAATGGTCAATTTTTGCTTCCTTATATTCCCAATCACTTTTTGATTCTTGGCTTCTCTACTGTTGATTCCCTGTAAATTATTCTTCATTTTATTTAATGTCCTTCATTTCTGACTGGTTCTTTTTTATAGTTTCCATGTTTTGGTTTTTATGTTGAAGTTCTCTCTAAATTCATCTACTCCTAAGTTCATTGAGCATTCTTATAACAAGTGTTTTGAACTCTACATTTAATAGATTGCTTGTCTCTGTTTTGATTAGTTCTTTTTCTAGAGTTTAGTGCTGTTCTTTCATTTGGGACATGTTTCTTTGTCTTCTCATTTTGTCAGTGTTTCTATGTTTGTTTCTATGTATTAGGTAGAACTGTTATGTCTCCCAGACTTAGTAGTGTGGCCTAATATATTGGTGTCCTGTAGGGTCCAGTGGCACAGACCTTCCTGAGCTGGGCACTCCTCACCCTCCTTCCCCATATGGTCTCTGTATACCCTCTTGTTGTAGTGGAGCATTGATTGCTGTTGGCATGTCAATGGGAAGGATTAACCCTCAGGACGATCGGCTTCATGGACTGGCTGTGACCACCAACCCACTGTGGAGGATCAGCTGTGCAACAGCCCACCCCACAGAGCAGAACTTACTTCAGTGGGGCTCTGGTGCCCACTGAGTCAGCCCCTTGAGTGTGTTCCTTGTTGAGGTTGTTGGGTGGTGCTTGAACATAGTCTGAAGCTGTCCACTGGGTGGGCTGCTCTGGGGCCTCCTGGGAGGTGCAGGCAAAGGTCAGCCACTGCCTGTATTCTGCCAGGGGGCACCCAGCATGAGCTACAAAGCAACCTGAAGGTGGCTGCTATTTGTGCTGGGCTTGGAGGTGCCCAGATGAGGCCAGGATGTGAACCAAGGCTGCTAGTGCCAGGCCTGGGACACTTAGTGAGGTACAGGTCATGCCAAAGCCAGATGTTGCTTGTTTGAGAGATTTTAGGAAAGTCTGAAGCATGACCAAGACAAGCCATTTGCGTGGAAAAGCCACTGGAAACAGCTTTTGTGGGTCCACAAGTTGGTGGGGTGGGGTCTCGGAATCATCAGGGCTGGGTGAACAGTGTGAGCCAGGTTGATGGAGACTCACATATGGCACCTGCCTGCTGGCTTTGTCGGGGAGGGCTGAGAAGAGGAACAATAGCCTCTGCCAGCACTTCTGTCTGGGAGAAACCTGCCCGCTGATGTCAGACAGTTCAGTTCCCCCCTGTATATTCCTGGTGCTGTTTGAGCTGCTGCCCCAGCGCTGGAACTCAGAGTCTGAGTAAGTCTGTTCATGGGCCCTTTAAGAGGAACTGCCTGGGTTTCGCTCAGCCATAATCCCCTCTGGTTTTTACAGCCAGGAGTTGGAGACATCTCTTTCTGGCATTGGAACCCTGGGCTGGGGGTTCTGGTGTGGGGCTGGGACCCCTTGCTCCTCAGGGGGGGATCTCCGTAGCCCAGATATCCCTCCCAATTTTTATCTGCCACATGTGGGTGTGGGACCAGCCTGCCCCACATCTCTGCCCCTCCTACCAGTCTCAGTGTGGCATCTTCTTTATAGCCTTAGTTGTTGGACTTCCGCTCAGCTGGATTTAAGGTGGTTCTGAATAATGGTTTTTCTGTAGTGTAATTATGGCTTTTAATTTTTTTTTTTGTTATTTACTGATTTCTAGAGAGGTGGAGAGAGGGAGAGGATGACATTGATTTGTCGTTCCACTTATTTATGCATTCATTGGTTGATTCTTATATGTGCCCTAACCAGGGATTGAACCTGCAACCTTGGTGTATGTGGATGATGCTCTAACCATCTCAGCTATCCACCAGGGCTAGTTGTATTTTTGATGTGGTTGTGGGAAGAGGTGAGTACCACATTTACCTATACTGCCATCTTGACTGTGAATTCAATTTTTTTCCCATAGGGCCTATTCCCTCCCTCAGTCTCCTCAAATGATGCTTGCGGCCAGAATCTCACACTAGTGGGCTTGATGATATAGTATTCAGGAGGGGCTAGGCCACTGGTTCTCAAAGTGTGGTCTGAGGACTCCTGGTATCCCCTAAACCTTCTTTTAAGGAATATATGAGATCCCCCTTTTCCGATTGCATATGCAAATGAGGCCAGATTCTCTTTATGTTTGACTAGGATGACATATCACAACAGGTTGAGTGCAGATGCAGGTACGAAAATCCAGCTGTTTTCTGCTGAGCCAGACATAAAGCGATTTGCAAAACTATTAAACAGTGCCACTCTTCTCACTAAATTTTTTTTGTTTTGGAAAAGTTATTTTTAATAAAAGTATGAAAGTGTTATGGTAGCATACAATGGGTTTATTATTATTTTAATGAGTTAACAAATATACTTAAATATATACACTATAATTTCCAATATAGTAAATATTGATAGAAATAACCTGTGTGTAAACAAAAGCTCTTTGGGGTCCTTGATAATTTCTAAGAGTATACCAAGAGAAGAAACCAAGGAGTATGAGAGACCAAAATGTGTGAAAATTGCTGGGCTAGGTCATACTGTGAAGTCCCCCTGACTGAACAGATAGTTATTTCTTGCTCACGCTTAGACTTAGTGTGAGCCATCACAGGGCCTCTGTTCATAAGAGTTACCCCAGGGCCCAGGCTGAGGGAGCCCTGTCTTGTCACCTGCTGCCATGTTCAGCAGTCAGAAGAAGGGATATACACAGTGATTCTTGGAGGCTTCCACTGGGAGTGTCATGTCAGAGTATCATGAAAATGTGCAGTCTTATAACCACCTAAGTGAGAAACCTAAATTAAATAAAAACACATATTCTTGATCCTTTGTACCCTTTCCCTCCCACATTCCAGGATTATTGAGTATCAGTGAAAGGGCTTGAGGATAAGGAGAGAAGCCACGTATGTGAATTATTGAAGTATGTTGCTCATGAGGTACTGAACTCCATACCCCACCCTGGACCGTATCTTTACTCTCTCTTTAACATTTACTATGCAGTATTTAACACATATGATAAAGACATATGGAACATAGAGTGATAATGTGACCACTATCAGCTTAACAAACAAATTTCTTAAACTCCCTGTGTGTTTGTCCTCATCTGAACGTGTTCTGATTCTGTTACAACCAGTTTCAGATACTTTGTGGAGAGCAATTCTGCTGGCCTAAAAAACCACAGTTTTTCTGGTTTTCTCATGTCTGGTATTTCACTGTTTCTAAAGCCCTTTCTATGCATTCATTTCCTCATCAAATATTTATCAAGTGCCTGTTTGCCCAGCACTGTGTAAATTATGTGCTAGGGATACGTCAGTGAGGAATAGCTCCTTGCCTGCCCTCAAGGAACTGGAGAAGACAGACAATAAGTATGTTGATAGAGATATAATCAATGTTGGGTCACTGCTCTTAAGTGCTATGAAGAAAAATAAAGCAGAGCCCTGGTTGGTGTGGCTCAGTGGATTGAGCGCCAGACTGTGAACCAAAGGATTGCCAGTTCGATTCCCAGTCAGGGCACATGCCTGGGTTGTGGGCCAGGTCCCCAGTAGGGGGTGCACCAAGGGCAACCACACATTGATGTTTCTCTTTATCCCTTCCCCTCTCTCTAAAAATAAATAGAATCTTAAAAAAAAATAAAGCAGGGTAAGTTGGGTATAGTTTGATAGCAGAAGAGCTAGTTTGGAAAGCCGTCTCTAAGGAGACCTTGAGCAAAGACCCGAATGAATTAGCTGTGTGATTAGGAGTATTTTAGTCCAAGGAGTAGCACATGCAAAGTACCTGAGGCTAGAATCTGCTGGAGGTGCTTAAGGCAACCATGGTGGTTGGGGTAGAATATGTGAGGAGAGTGTAGGAGATAAGGCCAGAGAGGTAGCCAGAAGACAGATGATTTAGGCCTTGTAAACCAGGGTAAAGTACTGGTTTTTGTGTTTGAACTTAGGATGGGAAGGAAGCCATTAGAAGAGGTTGAGCCCAGTAATGACATGATCTCTTGTATATTTTAAAAGAATCACTGTGGCCTCTCATGTTGGAGAAAGACTGTAGGGGGCAAAGCCTGAAGCAGAGAGAATGCCTGGGAGTTACAGCCACAGACCAAGTGAGATAATAGTTGCTTGAACTCAGTGGTGTGTTGGTAAATGTTTACAGGCTCTCTGAGGGGAAAACACAGAAATCTGATATATAGTGTCTGCTGATTTCTATGGTTTAAGTATTCCCACGGTGGTGATTTTAAGCTAGCAATGTGCTGTCATTGAATGTGGAGGTGGGAAAAGATGTGCACAATCAGCTCTCATGGGCCAATGCAAGCTGGCTCCAGCATGGAATTTGGGTGCCTTTAGCCTGTGGTGTGTTTGCAGGGAGGGTCCAGGTTTGTCTTCGTTTTCTAGAGTAGCTGGAGACCATACCATGTTTTTGGAAAGAAAGGATATGGAGAAGGTTATGAGAGGGAGAGAGTTGGTTCACTAAGTCCATTATGCTGGAGCCTTGCAAAATAAGCGTAGATGCTTGAGGCTTTGCAGGCGCTCTGAACTCACAGATCCTTTGAAAGTGGAGCTCAGCCCAAAACCTCCCTGCAAACAGGAAGCTGGTTTGAGTTAGAACATAAAATAAAAACCAGCTGATGCCCCCGAATGTTTTTCCCCTCCTCTTCCCGCTTCCACAGAGCCAAAGGAAACTGCTTCTCCCCTCCCCCGCCCCCTTGCTTAGCTAGTTGCTCAGAAAGCCATAAAAAGTGAAATGCCACAAATCCTTTTAAAGTAAGCCAAGTTTTGAGCCTACGCAAACTCCTGCCCGCGGGGTTTCCTAGCCTGGATGTCTCTACACCGCTGTGAATCCTAGGAGGAAAGTGACTGGGGAACAAACAGGTGCCAGAGATAAGAGCCTGAAACCTAGGCCGGGTGGAAAGGATGGCCTGTCGCAGGGTTTCTCAAACTGCAGCTTCCAGCCGTTTTGTAGGTCATGAAACCAATAAAGTGGGCACTGGCCAGAATTAGTTTTTAATGAAATAGAATATTACATTGCTAATTACATACAGTACTACATGCAATAAGAGTAACTGTTGCTTTGTGAAACTTTTATTTCCGTTTTAGGCACATGCACACACATACATGTGTGGTATCTATTGGGTCATGACATAAGACGTGTTTCTTTTTGTGAGTCATAGTCAAAAACCTTTGATGAACGCTGGTCTTTAGGATCTGAGCAACTCATTTCTCCTTCCTGCTTTAGACTGCTAGTGAAAGGTCCAAGCTAGTTCCAGAATCAATTCTCTATGGAGCTAGATCATCTACCCACAAAACGCCCACCCAGATTCCGTCAGAGGGGAGGGAAGCTGAGAACCATTGGGTCAGCTGGTCTGACCCTTGGGACCAAGCTGAGGCAAATGGAAGGACTGATGCAAATTTGAATCCAAAAGATTTGTCTGAAATCAGATTAGCTTGAAGAAAATAGGACTTGAGCAGCCTTTTAGCTTATTGCACTTGATTTTATGACCTTTCCCGTCTATGTGGGTAATGTGGTCTCAGGCTTCTCTCTCTCTCCTCTGCAGTGGGCAGTTGGTGCAGCAGAAATGTCCCTGAGCACCCCTCCCTCTGGGATAGCCAGAGGCACAGTGCCAGTATAGGGAGTGGCACCCTGATCTGAGTGTCCCCCACATTTCCTCAGGGTTATTTTGTGCTCTCCTGCCAGAGCCTGGTGCTCAGGCCAGGGTAGTCATTGATAATGTATTGCCCCGCCCTGACTGGTGTGGCTCATTCGGTGGGCATCGTCTCACAAAGGAAAAGGTCGCTGGTTCCATTCCTGGTCAGGTCACAGGCCTGGGTTGTGGACCCTGGTTGGGGCGGGTACAAGAGGTACCTGATAGATGTTCCTCTCACACATTGATGTCTCTCTCCCTCTCTTTCTCCCTCCTTTACCCTCTGTTTAAAAATAAATAAATAAAATCTTTTAAAAAATGTTTTAAAGAATGTATTGCCCTGCCCTGGCCAGTGTGGCTTGGTTGGAGCATCATCCTGTAAACTGAAGGGTCACATGTTCGATTCCCAGTCGGGGTACATGCCTAGATGCAGGTTCAGTCCCTGGTTAGGGTGGATACAAGATGTAACTGATTGATATTTCTCTCCCTCCCTTCCCCTCTCTCTAAAATCAATAAGCATGTCCTCTGGTGAAAGAGAGAGAGAGAGAGAATATGTATTGGGGTCCATTTCTCTATCAGGAAGGATGTTGGTGTTAAGGAGACTGTAACTACCATGGCTTCCAGTGCTTTGACAAACCTCAGATGGACGGCCTTCTGACCAAGTGGCAGTGATTTCGTGTTGTTGGAGTGACAGTGTAGAAGTTTGCTGTGGCTGGACCAAGAAAGAAGGCATATGGAGATTTCTACTGAAAGTATGAATTCATGAAAGGTTTTGAGGAGATGAGCAATGCTGGGGTCTTTGAGAGTGTAAAGTGATTTCCAAATGTAAAGAATTTCTTTGGGTTGAGTTCCATGGAAATTTGTAATTGACCTGTGTTCCTGAGCTATGAAACGTGAATTTTTGGGCTAAGGAGTAGTTTAAATAAGCAATTAACAAATTAAAAGATGCATTGAGCAGGCTAAAGTTAGTTTACGCCCCACTAGGGTTAGGGCCTCAGATAGACCCAAGAGTAACTGGCAAATGTGGTGCTTGTCAGGTGGCTGTGGGTCTGTAGGGTGCCCTAGAACTCATCTGCCTCTCCATGAGGACACTGAGAATTCAGTTCACCTACCCAAGAAGCACAGAAGACTCTTGGGGACCCTTCTGGGAAATAGGTTTTAACTATAATGTCCCAAGAGACTTACTTTGGTCATTGGTATCCACAGGGCATTTCTTTCCTACCTAATTTAAACTAAAATGGTCCTTGAAGATAAGAATTTAAACAGGCCCTCTAGGAGCACTTCAGATTCTCCACTTGGGACAGTAAGAGAGGAGTGACCCTTAAACTACCCTAATTGATTTTAGGCTTCCCCTCTCTATAAACCGGCTCGGACTAGGAGTAGATCACCCCGCCACAGATATGAACACCCATGAGGTGTTTCTGGTTCACACCACCCTCCTAGGGCCTCCAAGACTCTTAACAGAGTACAGTCTCGCCTGTTTGCTTAGCCGTTCAAATCCAGAAACCCATTTCTCTGAGCCAACGAACACCAAGGACATCCCCTGAGGAGGCCCAGAGCAGGGAGTCCAGACAGTACTAGAGAAGCCTGGACCTGGAGTGGACAAGCAAGACATTCTGTAGCAGGGGTTAAGGTTCACTGACTAGCAAGAGGTTATAGGGCAGTCTGAATCTCACATGGCATCGTCTGGCAGGAAGACCAGTAAACTACTTTGAGGTTAGTCCATCGTGTGCCCTGGGGACTACGGACATGTGGGGTTACAATAGTGATGATGAAAGTGATGGTGAATATCTTGTGTGGCCATGTCCTCTCAGAATCTTTCAGGACTTTACACATGCTTCCCTTTCATCTCTGTGGGAGTTGTGGCTTAATAATAATAATTAGAATACTCTGAGCATCTGTGCCTTGCAAAACACAGCACGAAGCCATGTTTCTGCCTCCGAGGCTCTTGTCTGTATGAACTGGCAGACATTTGGGTGGGGTGGAGTTCTCTGATGGAGGGGAAGAATGTGATGGAATGCAAAGATCAGGGATATTATTAGTCACCTAATTGATACCTAACATTTTTCTGGTTCTTGGTAGATCAGAGTGGACTTCCTTTCATGCCTGTCGGGGCATGAAGATCAGTGACCTCCCCTGAGTCTCATCTACCCAAGTGGCCAGTCTAGGGACCCAAAGCTTTATCTTGTAAACAGAGCCTTTCTGGACTGGGGGAGTGCTTTATCCTCTGGCTATGAGCAGAGCTTTAACCCCTTCATTTTCATTTCCATGGTGCCAGCAGATTGAGCCTGTTAAAAGCCAGTGATATACATTGGCTTTTCCCCATGCCATCAAGGGACCTGTGGCCAGAACAGAACCTGGAAAAGTCAGTAGCCCATCCTCCTGAAGACATGCATCAGGAAAGTAGTCAGTACTATAGGGTGGTTCTGAGTACCTTCAGTACCTCCTTTCCAACCCCATTCTGTCTATAACATGCCACTTCTCTGTCTTGCTCTAACAGGTGACCTTGGAGAAGGTGCTTGGAATAACAGTGTCTGGAGGCAGAGGACTTGCCTGTGACCCCCGAACTGGTTTAGTTGCCTACCCAGCTGGGTAAGTATCTTGGAAGAATTCTTATTGCATGGGAGTTTGTAGCCATGCTAAACCAGTTGGGATGGGCGGGCGCTTTCTGTTATCTTCTGGGAGATACCTCCAGATTAATGTTTGATGCCGTTTTTGTAAAGGAAATACAGGGCCAGGTAGAGGCTCTGGCTTTTCGGCCATCCATACCTGCCCACACATACAGGTTGACGTTTTAGGTTATACATAGCTTCCAATACTATCTTTAATATCTACCTTGTAGTAATTTTTAAAAACAGCTTTATTGAGATGTAATTCATATACCACATAATTGGCCCATTTAAAATGCACAGTTCAGCCCTGACCGTGTAGCCCAGTTGGTTGGGTGTTGTCCTGTAAGGCAAAAGGTCAGCAGTCTGGTTCCTATTCGGGGCGTGTGCGTGGGTTGCAGGTTCAGTCCCCAGTCGGGGGCTGTACTGCAGGTTCCGTTCAGTCTCCAGTCAGAGGCAACCAGTCAATGTTTCTTTTGCATATAGATGTTTCTTTCCCTCTTTCTGCCTCCCTTCCCCTCTCTCTAAAAATAAGTAAATAAAATCTTTAAAAAATACAATAAAATGCACAATTCAGTGCTTTTTAGTGTATCCACAGAGTTGTGCAACCATCACCACAGTCAATTCTAGCACATTTCCATCACCCTAGAAATCACCCATTAGCAGTCACTCTCCATTTCCCCCTAAGATGTATCTCTAGCCTTGGGCAACAACTAATCTATGTTCTGTCTGTATAGATTTACCTATTCTGGATATTTCATAGAAATGGAATCATACAATATTTGGCCTTTTGTGACTAGCTTTTTTCACTTAGCATAATGTTTTCATGGTTCATATATGTTGTAGCAGGTATCATCAGCACTTCATTCCTTTTTATGGCCAAATAACCTTCCATTTAAGATAAAATACCACATTTTATCTCCTCAGCAGTTGATGACCATTTTGGCTATTAATGAAAAACACTGCTCTGTACAGTCGACCACTCTGGTCACTTGGAGAGACGTCATTGCCACGGAGGAAGAGCAGGGTTCTGGGCTGGTGCTCTTCTTTCCCTTGCTGCCTTTTCACCCCTCCGCTCCTACAGATGGGAAGCCCTTAACCGTCCTTTCTTTAGGCTGTTGCAGGAGTGTTTCTTTTGAAGGCTTGGGGCCCCTTCTGCTTCTGGTTCTGTCAGCTTCTGTTCCTTGCTGCTGGGCACAGGAACACGAAACTGGGAAGGCCCGCTGCCCCACCCTCAACTTGGAAATGCTGAGTTCCCCAGTGTGAGCTGCATAGCAGCTCGTGTAGATTTTGTACCAGATAAATGATTTTCTTAGTTTTATCATCCCATCAAAAAGCTACCTTATTCTGTGCCAGGCACAGGAATTATTTTATTTAATGCTCAGAGCAGTCCTGTGAGCTTGGAACTGTTACCGTCCTATATTTTAGAAACCAGGATTCAAAGTGCTTAAGCAGTTTGCCCAAGGTCACACAGCTAGTGTCTGCATTGGGATTTCAACTCAAATAGTCTGACGGCAGAGCTCTTTCAGAATGGGGCAAGACCAGACTTTCTGCTCATATTTAAAGGCTGTTTTTCCCCTAAGCTGTCTACTTATCATTTGAATGAAAAATGCCCAATTTATGGGCATCTCCATCTATGTCAAGGAGAATTCTGCCCTTGGGTTCTGGGGTCAGTGTCTCTCCTGAGTAGCCCTCTGGCATTTGCTGTCTGGCGGAGATGCTGTGGGAGCTGCGCTGGCTTTGCCCTGAAGAGCCTGAAGTGGCCTCCTCCTCCCCCTCCAGAAGCAAGCTGATGAATGACGCTGTTGCTGGATACCCTGTGCAGCCTGCCTCAGGGGAATTCCACTCGTGCCTGCCTCTGCCTGGGAAAGCTAGGTTCCTTCTTGTTGGAGGTGCGGCTGGGGCTGGCTTGGAAAGGCCCAGGCTTCTGCTTAGTGCGTGCTGAGCGCTGTGTCCCTGCCCTTGGAATTGTGGAGCCCTGCAGCTCCTCTCTTTCCTGTACATCCCCGGGCCCCAGGCCTGGCGCCTTCAAGGGTGTGTGCTTCTGTTGAAGGGCAGGTCCCAGCCTGGCTCTTGTGCCTACCAGTCATTAGCCTTTCAGGTGTTGTATGGAAGATTCCCTGCTGTAACCTCTGGTAGATTTCCTCAGTGCGCTTGTCTTGGGTCAGTCTTGGGCAGTGCTCCAATCCCCTGACCCTTTGATTTCCTAGAGCTTTAAGTCTTCTCTTTGCAAGTGGCCCCTTTCTGGTTGTTTAGCTTTGCTCTGTGCTAAAGCTCCCTGGTGTGCCTCTGGGGTATCTGGGGGGCACCAAGGTCTATGTCAGCCAAGCAGGCTCTTTCCTCCCTCCTCTCTTCCTTCTCTTCGTATTTGGTGATCCAAACACCCTCACCCTCACCCCCACTCTCTTGTTCCTACTGAGAGCTTGTTGCTCTAGTAGCAGCTCAGGTATCCTAGAAACAAGAAGAGAAACAAAGCTCAGAAAATTCTCCCAGAGGCCTACAGACAAATATCAAACCAAAACAAAATTTTCTGAAAGGAAATGAAACAGCTCCGGGAGGCTAGGGTGGAGGGGGATGTGTGTCAGGCAGAGATGGACCGAAGTCTCTGGGCAGAGACCCCCCTCCGTTTTAGTGGCTCCAGTGTTTCTTCTCCCAAGTTTTCTCCTTTTGCCATTGTTTTCCCCATAGGAAGCCTGCCTCTCAGCTGTCACACTTTGAGCCCCCCTGCCCTTGGAGACCAGGCTGGTCCCCAGGGAGCCTCGTTGAAGGACTCAGTTTAGTTGAGCTCCCATGACTGACACGGGCCCCTTTCCTGGCTGGCTTGGTAGAGGATTCAGGGGCCTGAGAGCCCTGCACAGCCCCTATTGCTACTGTGGGGCCAGTCCGTTCTGAGAAGGGCCCCCAGTGCCAGGGTCTGGCCTGGGTGAGTGCTGTGGGCAGAGGAGCTACTGGAGTGGGAGGTCGCCGGGAAAGTTGACTGGCCCTATCCAGCAGCCGAGAGAAGACCTCTTGGTAGCTTTAACTAGGGAGGAGGAGGGGAACAGCAGCTCTCCCAAAGAGGCCCTTCACTTACTCAGTCCATGTTGGAATTTATGCCGAGGTCCCCATCTCAAAGCACTGGACTGGGCATGAAGCCACAGAATCTCCTCCTGAACTGTGTTCTGGCGACATCTCAGCTGAAGGAGCATAGAACTACCCTTCTTATTCTCTGTGGCAAGCCCCACGTCGGGGGGCTGTGGAGAGACTGGGTGAACCTGAGAGAAGAGGGTGATTGACTTGGTGTCCTGAGGGATGTGAGTCATGTAAATAAGACAGACAGGGTCACTACTTTGTGGCGCTTAGGTTCAAGAAGGGCAAGCAGAGAGTACGCATGTAAACAAATAAATGAGCAAGAGCGTATCGGAGAGTCATAAGTGTTCTAAGAATAAAACTGGATGATGGAAGAATCACCATGTGAAGATCGACACTAAAGTGTTCCAGGTGGAGGAACCGTCGGGTGCAAAGGCCCCAAGGCAAGGAGGGGTACACTCACTTGCTTGAGCACCTGAGCACTGCCGTGGTGGCTCGACCATATGCCTGAGAGTAAGGAGGCTCAGACAGCACCACTTTGGCCTGGCTTGTACGTTTTGCAACTCACAGAGATTCACCTCTTGCCCTGGAAGAAAGTATGTTTAGAGTCCACAGAAAGAAGTATACTCGTAGCTCTATACCAGTGGCCATGTTATTCACCAGGGTATTACCAGCTCTTTTCTCATGCCTTGGTGCCAATGAGGTGGTGGGGGCTGGCGAGGTTCGTAAAGTGTCCCAGAAACAGAGATGCCAGTGGGTCTCATGGCCTGGCCTAAGAGGGTTACTTATTTGGAAGGCTTTAGAGTCCAGGTATCTAAAGAGAACGACAACCAAGGATGCCCTACGAAACATCCTAGACTCATTATCGCTTAGAATAATTAAAGCTGTGAGATTTTCCCTTTGGGGGTGAATCTGGAGGGACAGTTTGTAATTGCGTACCTGGATGAGGACCCTAATGAGTCACTGGTATCCAGCAAGTCTTATGTGGGATGCTGTCGTTGGGGTGCCCTGCTGCAGCTGCCGACTTCCTGGATAGCCCTGTCCTTGTTCTTAGTGCACCAGAGGACCCTTCAGGAGGATGGGCAGGAGCACCATGCTGGTTGCTTTGCACATGGTCTTCAGTCTTAACAATTCTTTGAGGTAAACATTATTCCTATTTCACAGGTGAGCACATTGGCTTTCAGAGAAGTTAAGGAATATGCCCGAGATCACGTAGTGTGTTAGCAGACAGGTCTTTAAGCCCAGTTTTCTTGTTTCTATCATCACTCTGACCTTGAGTATCAGTGCCTCCTGAAAGTCTTGAGATGGGGAAAATCATGGACCAGCCCTAAGTCCCTAGTTCACAGTTTTGCTACTTAGGAGGTTCCTCAGAAATTGGAGCTTTGAGATCTGGTAGCTAGAGAAGTAAAGATTTATTCACTCATTCAGAAGTATTTATTGAGTGCCTATCTTCTAGGCCCTGGGGGTGTAGTAGTAAACAAAACAGACGAAAATACCATCTTCACAGAGCTGGCAATCTACTGGTGAAGGTAGATCCCTTCCCCCAAGAAAGTGAACTATAAAGACTAGGACAACTTGCTATGTGCTGTGGAAAACGTACAAGCAATGAACAGTGAAAGGGAACAGGGAATGGGCGGGGTATGAAGTTGTAATGTTAAATAGGGCTGGAGTGTGACCTTTGAGCAAATCTTGAGGGACCTTTGGTGTGCTTCTGTGAGTCACCTGATTTTCCCTAGTCTGAAAGAAGAAGTTGTGAAACGCAGGATCTCTGCCCGAAGCTTCTGTGTCTCGCTCCCTGTATGTGCTGCCACACTCATTGCTTGACTCAGGGTTCATTTGTTTCTGCCTTCCGGAGGGTAGGGAGTGATAGGAGGCAGGTCATGTGGGAACCCTGGGCTCTCTGTGATGGCAGCAGGCCTGGACCTGTCCAGGGGAGGGGGTTGTTGAGGGCTGGCCTTTCCTGATTCAGAGAAGTCCCTGGGCAGTGGGCCCAGTACCTGGTACTGGTGCTCCATGTGACGCCCCAGCTGAGGCCCGAGGGACTGAAGCCTCACTGTCTTCCTGTGAGAGCGAGCAGCCTCCCTGCACCTGCACCCTGGGGTTCTGAATTACAGGACTCAACCGGCTGGGGGAGCCCAGCCCTTGTCATGTTGAGGATTGCAGCCAGCACTGCCCAAGGGCCACGTGAAGCGGACTGCCTGCCGTGCTGGGCTGGGTCAAGGAACTTGGAGGCCCAGGGCCAAATATTGATGCAGACTGAGCTCCACCCTCTCTCCCTAGTGGACTAAGGAGCTCGCTCAGAGAAGACTGAGGGGGCTCCCACATCAGCATCTTGGTCTTTTCTTTTGAGAGGACCTCAATAAGCTGGGCTTAGGGGGAACCTTGGATGTCTTTGTCAAGTTCTGTCCTCACTCCATCATCTGCATTTTTGTCCCCACAAGTGTGACCGTGGGTTGGTGTCTTTCTTCCTCTTTTTCTGTATTGGAAGGTTTCCAAATTTGAATAATTCGAAGTAAAAATTTCAGCTTAAGGACCTACTTCTGTGTGTTCCCCTCCTTTGTTTAACTCTTTAATGCCACAGGTGAGAATTTTTCAGGTTATACTGTGTATGGGGGTGGGATGGATGTTAGAGAAGGGAAGAGGTGCCTCATAACTAGTCATCTTTCTCTCTATTTTGTGTTTTACACACATACACACCTTCTCCTTCCACCTTCCTAAGGAATTTAACTTAAGGGAAGGAGGAAACAGAAGATGTTGTGGCCCAACAAAACTCAGCATTTGTGTGCAGTTACTTGGAAAGTGTTTTAAGCAGTGTGATGCATTGCCCTGGAAGGTCATGATGCTGCTTTGGGGTGATGGGTTTAAAGGAAAATTCAAAAGCTTACCATGGAGCCCCCGCCCCCTACTTGTGTTTTGGGTGTGGAATGCTATTGGCTGGAATATGCATTGAGTCAGTTCACGTCAGATCAGCTCTCAGCTGAAGCCTTCTGCCATGGTTTATTTGTAGCTGATCGGAAAGCTAGGTAACCTGTAACCACTTAGACTGGAAGCCATTGCTAGAGAGAGGAGCTGGCAGAGGGCCTCCTCAACAGGTCAGTACAGAGCAAGAAAGTTCAGCTAACATCAGTTAGCTTGAAAACTTGCTGGGCTCTTCATGATGGTGGCAGGTCGGGGTGGGGAGTGGTAGTGGGGGTTATTTTATCATTTTTCACATACTGAATAGAGTATAAAATCTAAATATTTAAATCTGTGAACTTTGAACTGTAATTGCTATAATTTTCGTTGTACCTGTTCTGATATCCAAAAATTCTGTCACCTAAATCAGACATGTGCCCTGACTTGGAATCGAACCAGCGATCCTTTTCACCTAAATCCTTATTCCCTCATAGTGCCCCAGTCAGTCTTCTTGCTCTCAGCACCGTGAACATTAGGTCAGTGTGCTTCCTGTGTTTCAACTTCAGGGTTTTTTTTTTTTTTTTTTTTTAATTTATTGATTTTAGAGAGAGAGAGAGAGACAGAGAGCAACATCGATTTTTGTTGTTCTGCTTATTTATGCACTCATTGGTTGATTCTTGTACGTGCCCTCACTGAGGATCGAACCCACAACCTTGTTGCACTGGGACGGTGCTCTAATTGAGCTACCCAGTCAGGGCAACTTCAGTTTTCTCTTCTTTCTCTCACTTATTCCACTCTGCTTTTCTTAGAGCACTTCTTCTGGTATCCTGCCTCTTTTGATTTAGATGAATGGTCTTGAGGAAATTACCTCACTGCTCTGAACTCATGTCTCCATCTATAAAGTGGGGATAACTGTACCAGTGCCCCAAGGTTGCTGTAAGGATTAGCCAAGACCAGACGTCTGAGTTGCTTAGCAGAGTGCCTGCTACACAGAAAGTGCCTGATACATGGTAACTCTTATTGGGCTGTGTAAAGAACAGAAGATCAGTTACTTAAGGAAATGGATGCCTTCAGGTTTAGAGTTTATTGAAACTCTCATGTGATGCTTTTTAACTTAGCCAGGAGATGTCACTTCTGTTATTTTTCCATGTTTCTGTCCTAGATAATTAAGGTAGTTTTTCCCTCAATATTTCCCCATCCTTTCCTTGCTACCTTCCAAGCTTTTCATCTCCTAAGTCAATGAAAATGCAGCTATTTTCTATCCCCAACCTTAACCCAACTCTTCTTTCTTGGCTGCCTTCCAGAACAAAATATAAAGCCTCCTTTAAAGTTTTTACCATTACTCGCCCTGGCTGGTGTGGCTCAGTGGATTGAGTGCCAGCCTACGAACCCAAAGTTCACTGGTTTGGCTCCCAGTTGGGGCACATGCCTGGGTTGTGGGCCAGGTCCCCAACTGGGGGCATGTGAGAGGCAACTGATTGATGTATCTTCTCGTACATTGATGTTTCTCTCCTCCTCTTTCTCCCTCTCTTCCCCTCTCTCTAAAAATAAATAAGTAAAATATTTTTTTAAACAAGTTTTTACCATTACTCAGCTCCTAACAGGACTCACCTCCATTCTCCCACAGGGAAAACCTGATACAATCTCTTAGCACCTTGTTTGCCACAGCCAGGAGCCCCCTTTCAGCTTCATTTCCATGTTCTAGGAGTGGTAATATTAAGATTTGCCATTTGTTTGGCTCCTGTGTGTCAAAGAAATCATTTAATATTCACAGAGGTCCTATGAGCTAAAATCAGGTGTCTTACTTTTTTATAGATAAGGAAACAGGCTTGTGATTTAACCAGGGTCAGTATGTGTACATGGCAGAAGAGGGACTCAAACCGTGGTCTCTGACTCCAAACCTACAACATCCTCATTACTCTACACTGCCTCTGAGGCTCCAGAGGTCCTTGGCCCTCCTTCCATAGAAGATAGGTGAGGCGTGGAGTAGGGAGGAGAACTGATATCCCGCAGGACCAGGCTAATGGACCAAGGGAGCATTTATCCTCTCAGTAAATGGTTCTTGAGCAACTGCAGTGGACCATACTCCGCTAAGCCCAGGAGACAAAGCAGTGAGCAAAACCAGATCCAGTTCCCACCCTCATAGAATACATAGTCTAATGGGAGAGATTATCAAAACTAAATGTAAAATTGTAGCTGTGATAAATGTCACCAAGGGTTGATACACTGCCATGACAGCATCTATGAGGCCATATAAACTGAGATCTGAAAGAAGACTAAGGTTTAACTAGTTGGAAAAGAGGGAGAAGAATGTTCTAGACAAGGGGAGTGGCTTCTTTAAAGGCCCTGTAGTGGGAGGAGCATAGCAAATTAAAGGGAGTGAAAAAATGTGAGAAGAGAGAGAGAGCAAGAAATTGAAAATCTATAAAAATAGTGACAGAAAACTTCCCTAACTTGGTGGAGAAAATAGACATACAAGTCCAGAAATCACAGAGTCCCAAACAAGATGAACCCAAATAGGCCCACACAAGACACATGATAATTAAACTGCAAGAGGTTAAAGACAAAGAGAGAATCTTGGAGATTTTCTTTTCTTTCTTTTTAGAGAGAGGGGAAGGGAAGGAGAGAAACATGGATGTGTGAGAGAAACATCAATCGGCTTCCCCTTGCATTCCCCCTGAGTTGCAGGGACCTGGCCTGCAACTCAGGCGTGTGCCCTAACCAGGAATTGAACTGGTGACCTTTTGGTCCAAGGGGTGATGCCCAACCCACTGAACCATACCAGTCAGGGCCAAAGAGAGAATCTTAAAAGCAGCAAGAGAAAAGCAGTTAGTTACCTGTAAGGGAACTCCCTCCCATAAGACTGTCAGCTGGCTTCTCAACAGAAACTTCACAGGATAGAAGAGACTTGCAAGAAATATTAAAAGTAATAAAAAGCAAAGATGTACAACCAAGATTACTCTACCCAGCAAAACTATAATTTAGAATTAAATAACAGATAAAGAGCTTCCCAGACAAGAAAAAGCTAAAGGAGTTCATCATTACCAAATCAGTATTATATGAGATGTTAAAGGGTCTTCTTTAAGAAGAAGAAGATTCCAGAAGCAGCAGCTGCCGCCACCGCTGCTGTAGCTGCTGCCACCCTGGCTGGTATGGCTCAGTGCATTGAGCATCAGCCTGTGAACCAAAATGTTGCTGGTTTGATTCTCAGTAAGGGCACATGCCTGGGTTGCAGCCAGGTCCCCAGTAGGAGGTGTATGAGAGGCAGCCACACATTGATGTTTCTCTACCTCTCTTTCTCCGACCTTTCCCCTCTCTCTAAAAATAAATAAATAAATAATTTAAAAAAGGCAGAAGGAGACCGATGCGAGCAGATCATGCCAACCCTAAACCCTCTCCATCTATTTTTTTAAAAAATAGAAGAAGGAACAAAAGATAAAAAACAAAAAAAATAAAAGTAAAATGGCAATAAATACATATCTATCAACACTTGAATCTAAAAAACAGAATGAACAAGCACAACAGAAACACTCATAGACACAGAGAATGATGGTTGCCAGATGGGGCAGGGGTTGGGGAGAATGGGTGGAAAAGGTGAAGGGATTAAGAAGTACAGATTGCTAGTTACACAATACCCATGGAGGTGTAAAGTACCGCATAGGGAATATAATCAATAATATTCTAATAATTATGTATGGTGTGATGGGTACAAGATTTATTGGAATTATCACTTAGTAAGTTATGTAATATCTAATCACTGGGTTGTACACCTGAAACTAATATAATAATGTATGCTAACTGTAATTGAAAAAAATAGAAGGAAATGCTAAATGTTCGTTAAAGGTTAATGAAAATAGAGATGTGATTTTTTTTTTCCTCAAAAAACAAAAACTCTTCTGACATGGCATTCTGGAGGGGAAGCAGGAGACTGCAAGTTGGCATAAAAAGAAAGTGGCAAAAGGACTGAGGAAAGGGGAACAAGGGAGAGATTAGGAGACTGGGAGAAAAGGAGAAAGAAAACAGTCAGGAAGTGTTTGAGGAAGGCGGGGTTAGAAGAGAAGAGGGTATGACTCAGGAATTCCAAGATCTGTTGATCAGCCTGGCAGTTCTGGGTGTATCTGTTGCACCTCAGAGACCCTAGTGTCCTCGGAGATTGCCTGTGGAATTTGCATATTGAAGCGGTTTATTGAGCCTAAGATACTAAGCATTGACAGTTTGTACCCACCTTTGCTTCAAGTTTCTAGCAAGTGTGAGGTTCAGGTGTGGGGGCCACAGGGGGTTACCTACTAAATAAGCCTGGGTCTGGGGGAGGTTGTTCTCTGCTCATTCTCTCCATATCCCCTTACCTGGTGCAGCAGGCCCCACACCTGCTCCTGTTAGCTAGTTACAGAGCTGATGAAGTGGAGGCAGGAGGGACAATAGGCATAGGCCTTCTGGCAGCCAGGGACTGTAAAGGAGTACACTGCCTAGCTATGGCTTCCGGCTTCTCCCCCCCCCCCCCCCCCCCCCCCCGCCCCCCAAGGCCTGCCATCTAGGCTCTTCTCTGGAGCTGCCTCTGGAAAGTCCCTCTGAACCTGACCCCATCTGGTCTTGCCACCAGACAGAGAGGGTACAGCCCTCCTCTGTGCACAGCAGGTGGAGTCCCTGCTTGCCTTCTGGCAATCTGGAAGGTTCTTCTAAGGGGCCTTGGGGCCAGGGATTTTCAGGGCTGGGCCTGGGAGCTCTGAGACGCTGAACAGTCTTCCTCAGGCCCTCTCAGGCTCTCTCTGCCCCTCCTCTTAGTATTACAGAGCTTTTTTGCAATTTTGGCCCTGTGCCTCCCACCCCCTTCCTCATCTGACATGTAGAGGGTGTGGAGGGCCAGCTCCTGCCAAGTACACACGTGGGTGCACATGTGAGAGGCCTCACCTCTCCTTGGAGCATAAATGCTGGACACATGTGGATCTTAACCTGTGAACAGGCTGTATACCCATGGCCTGCATTGCCTAATCACGTGTCCCCTTCCCTCCTGCACCCCTTCCTGGGCTCTATATGAGGATGGTGGGAAGGCCTGTGTCCCTGCTGTTCTTTGTGGGTATGACCAGAGATGGTGTGCTTTTTAGGGATGGTGGGGATAGGCTTCCAGGGACTGCTTTCACCCTCAAGGGGCTGCAGAGATAGGCCCTTGTGGGCAGGGAAAGGAAGGAAGAAAGGGTTGCAGGAGAAAGCAGTCACTTGCCCTCGGTGGCAAGTGGAGCCTCTCTTTTGGGTAACTGGAATTTCCAGGTGGCCTGGGAGCTCCTGGGGGAGCTGAGGTTTGGTGCTAAGTCTGTTGTCTTAACTCATCCCTCCAGGTGTGTGGTGGTGCTGTTCAATCCCCGGAAACACAAACAACACCACATCCTCAACAGTTCCAGGTAAATGGGTCTGAGCCCTCAGGGAGTACCTCCTTCTCCTGGGGACTGTGCCAAGGGCACAGTCTGGGGTCTCTGCTCCTGGGAGTGGGGCCTGGTTGGGACCCAGGGCCAGAGAGGGAAATGCCACATGTGCCATTGGTGTCCACTGGTCTTGCCTTTTGAGGGAACTGCGAGGGAGCCAGGCTTGTGGGCCAGGCTTAGGGCAGGCTGCCAGTGGCCCCCTGAGCCAGCCTCATCTCTTGCAGGAAGACCATCACTGCCCTTGCCTTCTCCCCTGATGGCAAGTACTTGGTCACTGGAGAGGTAAGTGAGGAAAGGGGGCTGCAGTTCTTTGAGGAGAATGGGTGATGTGCCCTCAGCAGAGAGCTAAACTTGTAGGCCTAGTTAGGGCTGCTGCCACTTTGGCTTCCTAAACAGAAGCCAAATCCTGGTGTTTGCTATGCCTTTAAAACAGTGGTCCTAAGTTTTAGTTTGTGTCAGAATCATGTGGAGGGCTTGTTGAAGTGCACGGTGCTGGACCTAACCCCAGAGACTTTGATTCTTTAGGTCTGGGGGGGCGGGGCTCCACAATTTGTATTTCTAACAAGGTCTTACTTCGTGCTGCTTCTGCTTAGTTAGGGAAGCACACTTTGAAAACACTTTAAAATATTGCTTATCCCTGGAGGTCCCCTGCTGGGCATATGAGGAATACCTCTTAGCTTCTCAGTCTTATAGAGAGTCAGTGGGGGCAGAAATAGGCATGAATGGTAGTGATTCTCAACCCTGGCTGCCCATCAGAATCACTCAAGGAGCTTTGAGCAAATACAGAGGTGCAGACCCTCACCTGGAGATACTGAACAAAATCTGGGGCCATTTTCTCCCTGATAATCATTGTTGTCCTGAGATATTTATTGTTAACTCTCTACCTTTGCCCTGCATAGCACTCTGCTCTTGACTCTTGGCCAGAAGGTCATTAGATTGTATTCAGTAGCTGGGGAGGTGAGGGCCCCCACTCTGAAAGGTGAATGGGGTCTGTGTGCTTCTGGCCCTCACTTCCAGTCCTTGCCTCCCTGCAGAGTGGGCATGTGCCAGCAGTGCGGGTTTGGGATGTGGCTGAGCGTAGCCAGGTGGCAGAGCTGCAGGAGCATAAGTATGGTGTGGCTTGCGTGGCCTTCTCCCCTAGCGCCAAGTACATTGTCTCCGTGGGCTACCAGCATGACATGATTGTCAACGTCTGGGCCTGGAAGGTGAGTGGGCTGGGTGGGCTGGGTGGGCTGGCCTGGCAGTCTCATGAGGTTTCGAGGGCCAGTTGGGGAGCCAGCAAGATACTGACCGGAGCCCCTTCACTCTGCTGTACTGACCTCAGTCTCATTCCAGAAAATGATCTGAGGCAGGAAAGAGCAACTACATAGCCAAACGTACTGGTAGAAAGGAATTAGTTTCATGCCTTTGAGGACCTCTTGGAGGAAATGAATCTTTTCAACTCCTCTGGAAAAGGACTCTCCTCACTCCCCTTGTTTTTCTGACCAGTAAATCCTGGAAAGAAACATTTTTTTTTTTCAAGTGCAAATACAATCTAACCCTCCTCTCTTCTGTGCCTTTCTTCTTAGCTCAAAGAGGCAGGACCTTTATTCTTCCTTTGGCTTTCTCTCCAGAAAAACATTGTAGTGGCCTCCAATAAGGTATCCAGTCGAGTGACAGCGGTGTCCTTCTCTGAAGACTGCAGCTACTTTGTCACTGCAGGCAACCGACATATCAAATTCTGGTACCTTGATGACAGTAAGACCTCAAAGGTGAGATGCTGAGGCTGGAAGTAGCCACTAGGGCCAGAGCCTGCTCAGCCTATCCCAGGAGACTGTGCTCCACTTGGGCCCTTCTCTGCTTGCTCAGCAGCCATCCAGAAGATCTGGATGAGTCAGATGCTGTCTGGGCTGAGGAGTAGTCTCAAAAGCAAGGGGGCCTAGTTTCCAGGGGCAGGCTCTTGGGTGGATGAGTGGGCAACAGTGATATGTCTCCACAGGTGAATGCCACTGTGCCCCTGCTGGGCCGCTCAGGGCTGCTGGGGGAGCTGCGGAACAACTTGTTCACTGATGTGGCCTGTGGCCGAGGGAAGAAGGCGGACAGCACCTTCTGCATCACATCCTCAGGGCTGCTGTGCGAGTTCAGTGATCGGAGGCTTTTGGATAAGTGGGTGGAGCTGAGAGTAAGTACCTCTGGCCCAGATGGTAGGGGCTGTGCATGTCTCCGCTCAGGGGAGAACTGATGCCTATAGCTCCATACCAGGGCTGGGCCCTGGTGTGTGCAGGAGGGAACCCCAAGAAAAGAAGCTTGAGGGAGCCAGAGCTTGGCCCAGTTCCCTCCCACCCCCACCGTGGAGATCTGTGTAACTGCCTCCTCTTTGGTCTCTTTCTGTCTTTCTTTCCCCTGCTTTCCTCTTCTGCTCAGAACACAGACAGCTTCACAGTAAGTGATGCCTAGACTCTCCTGTCTTTCTCATGCTGTTTCTTTCTCTTTGCTGGGCTTTTCCTACTTTGTTTTCTTTGCCAAACTTTTAATACCTTATGAGGGTCCCTGACTCCCATCCCCCAAACTGCATGTGGCTGTGGGCCCTCTGGCACCTGCTGCTGGAGGGAGGGGCATCTCTAGATAACAGCTGAGGGGCTCAGGCCAGAGCAGCTGGGCTGCTTTTCCCCTGACCCTGCGTTGGCTAGTCTCTCTTGGCAGGTGACTATTGAGGAGGGGTGGGGTAGGTGGCCTGTACTGACCTGAGTCCCTCTACCTGCAGACCACCGTGGCCTACTGCATCTCTGTGAGCCAGGACTACATCTTCTGTGGCTGTGCTGATGGCACCGTGCGCCTCTTCAACCCCTCTAATCTGCACTTTCTCAGCACCCTGCCCCGACCCCATGCCTTGGGGACAGACATTGCCAGCGTCACTGAGGCCAGGTGAGCTGTGTGGGCCCCGGCCTCCATTCAGAGCCTTGTCCTGTGTCCAGCCTTCAGTGAACAAGGTGAAGAAAGAGTGTATCAGAGATAACCAGGAATACTTCTGCAGACAAACAAAGTTGGGTTTATGGGTACTCTTGCAAACAAGGAGAACTAGGGAGTATCTCAGTAAGTGGGGGGCATTGTAAGATTTGGGGTATTGTGTGAGGTGATTTTAGAAATGGTTCAAGAGATTGAAATTTTGCTGTGGTTGGATGCTTTTAGGAAGTAGAGGCAAGTCTATAATTAGACATCCTAATAATTTTATTTGTAAGGTGGGACTAAAGCTGTAATTGATAAAGAAGAAGCAATCAACCCTGGCAGATGGGAAAGGGTGATATTTGGTCACTTTTGTGGTTTGCACGGTGATCTTGTTTTCATCTCTGCTCAGATACAATGACAGAGCAGTCTTGTGTTTGTTTTGCTCCGTTATGGCCATAGAGCTACCTTGTCTGACGTTGGTGTTCTGTGATACTGTTTGTGTTCGTCAGGAGAACACCACGGCCCAGCAGCTAGTGCCAGGTCAGCTCCCAGCTGATGGCTGTCAGGGGCTGCTTCTGTCCTTCTCAAGCAACCGCTTTCAAACGTTTGGGTCTGGACAGGGCTTCCCATGCTCTATTTTCATCCCTTTCAGTCCTCCATTTCATCAGCTCCTCACTCACCAGTTTGCTTGTCCCCTTTCCCACAGTCGCCTCTTCTCTGGAGTGGCCAATGCCAGGTATCCAGACACCATTGCCTTGACCTTTGATCCCACTAACCAGTGGCTGTCCTGTGTGTACAACGATCACAGCATTTATGTTTGGGATGTGAGGGACCCCAAGAAAGTGGGCAAGGTGTACTCAGCTCTGTATCATTCCTCCTGCGTCTGGAGTGTGGAGGTAGGTGGGCTGGGACACCTTGAGACTGGCCAGGTTTGCTGGGATACTATTGTGAAGGCAGAGAGCGGGGATCCCCAAGTGTTGGGGGTATAATATCATGCTCCTGCTGCTTCCTTGTTTCTCTAACAACATCCCTGTGTACCCGCCTATCCTCAGGCCCTGTGAACTGAACTTGAATTTTAGTGCTTATATATCTTGGGCTTCTTCCAGTGTGCCCCTGTCCATTCCTAGCTTTGCCTTGTCCTGGGCTGGGTGATCTTGGACAAGTTAATGAACTTGGCCAAGCTTCAGTTTCCTGAACTGTAAAGTGATGTACCTGATTCACCTGACTGTCTAAGAAATGAAATGTTAAGTGGGAGACATAGAAGAGGCCCTGGTACAGGACTTTCCTTCAGTGATTATGAAGAATAGCTAACAGTTATGGCTTGCTTACTGTGTGGCAGTCACTGAGCTAAGTCATGGTCAGCATTATTCCTTTAATCTCATTCCCTTCTCCCTGGGCAGACAAAGGACTGCTCTCTCCCTGGAGATCTGACTTTGTTCCCTTGACCCCTGCAGGTCTACCCAGAAGTGAAGGACAGTAACCAAGCCTGCCTTCCGCCCAGTTCCTTCATCACTTGTTCCTCAGACAACACTATCCGCCTGTGGAACACAGAGAGCTCCGGGGTGCATGGCTCCACCCTGCACCGAAATATCCTCAGCAATGTGAGCCCTGAGGCCTTAGGGTCCCCACTCCGTGCTTACTATCCCCATCCCCTCAGCCTTTCACACCTTCTCAGGAACGGGGTCCCCAGACTTTGATATTCCAGCTTTTATTTGACTGGTCTCTGCAAGCCAAGGGTTTATCTTGTCCAGCAATCCTCTCCCCTTGTAGTTATACTGGGTCAGGTATGCCTTACCCACTTATTCTCTGCACCTGTTCCACTAGGATCTCATTAAGATCATCTATGTGGATGGGAACACTCAGGCCCTACTGGACACTGAACTGCCCGGAGGAGACAAAGCTGATGGGTCCCTGATGGATCCCCGTGTGGGCATCCGTTCTCTGTGTATCAGCCCCAATGGACAGCATCTAGCTTCAGGGGACCGTATGGGCACACTCAGGTATTGCTAGGCCTGGGGTGGGTGCTGACTGCTTCTCATGGTGCAGGCTGGGGGAGTTAGATCCCCAAGGATACAGCTTTAGAAAAATTTGGCTCAAAAAGATTGGGGGAGATATTTACATATACAAGGGAAAGATAACTTTACAGTGAAGAAGCCCAGAAGAAACCATCTCAACCAAGTGATCATCAAGCTTAATATTTTCATTTCAACGTCATGAAGCCCATGATATGATATACTAGTAAGGACATAGTATTGTTTCTGTGGCATTCTTGCCAAAATGCATAACCTCAGTCCAATCAAGAGCAGGCATCACAGACTCAAATTGAGGTACGTGCCACAGAGTACCTGTATTAATCAGTGCTCTTTAAAAGTGTCAAGGTCATGAGAGGTAAGAAAAGACTGAAGAATTATTCAGGGCTGCAGGAGACTAAAGAGAAATAACAACTAAATGCAAATTGGATAGCATCCTGGATCCAGAAAAAGAGCATTGTGGAAAAACTGGTGAAATTAAAATAAAGCCTTTTATTAATACTATACGAATGTAGATTTCCTGGTTCTTTTAATTGAACTGTTGTTATATAATATGTTAACATTAGGGAAAGCTGGGTAAAAGAAATAAGGAAAACTCTTCTATACTCATTGCAACTTTTCTCTAAGTCTAAAAGTTCAAAAATTTAAAAAAAAATTGGAAAAGGTTGGGGGAGAGGATGTCTCCTCCTACAGCCTGGCAGTGACCTCTACCCTCCTCTCCTCATTTTCGCAGGGTGCACGAGCTGCAGTCCCTAAGTGAGATGCTGAAGGTGGAGGCCCATGACTCGGAAATTCTGTGCCTGGAGTACTCTAAACCAGACACAGGTAAGGAGGATACCCAGTCTCTAGCCCAAAATGGCATGGGGCTTCTCCAGTCCTGTCGGTGCCACTCACCTCTGTACTGGCTCTTGGATATGGGAATGAAGGTCCTTTGAATCATTTGGTGTCTTTGCAGGTTTAGAGGAGGACAGCTCTATCCCTGCACCATGGGGCTCAGTTATTGCAGGTGTCTTTGCCAGCTTCAGATAGGGGCCTGTTCTGGGCACTTGTGGGCTGATGAGTTCTTTGAACCCCAGGTCTGAAGCTGCTGGCATCAGCGAGCCGGGACAGACTGATCCATGTGCTGGATGCTGCACGGGAATACAGCCTACAGCAGACCTTGGACGAGCACTCGTCCTCCATCACTGCCGTCAAGTTTGCAGGTGGGGAGTGCGCAATTGAGATACATTCTGCTACCTGCCACCAATATCACCCTTACCCCCACCCCCACAGCCACCTGCCTCCCGCCACTGTGCCCATCACCGGGGAGTGTTGGACAGCTGCTGGGAGGCCTGGGGCTGGAGGGGAAGACAAGTGCAATGTAGACTGCCAGTCCAGGGGACCCTGAGCCAACCAGGGTGGCTGAGGATAGGGATAAAGGAAAGCCTAGGTTTGGAGGGCAACATCCTGATTTCCTTGGTTGTTCCAGTCATGTAGAGTGCTCAATAGAGGGGGAATGTAGAGGGAAGGCAGAGGAAAGGTTGGCCCTGTGTGGCTGAGAGCAGTGGGGACAGCTAAGCCCCTCTCCTCCATAGCCAGTGATGGACAAGTCCGCATGATCAGCTGTGGAGCAGACAAGAGCATCTATTTCCGCACTGCACAAAAGGTAAGGGGACTGGGTTTCCCTGAATGGGGTAGTGGGTGGTGCTGGTGGGGCTCTCTACCATTCCCATACCTGAGGTTACAAGAGGTGAAGACAAGAGAAAGCAGGGCTCCCTCGGCCTGGTGAGACATTTGGGCTTGGGTCTGCCCACATGCCCCACCCCTGCAGTCTGGAGATGGAGTACAATTTACACGGACACACCACGTGGTACGGAAGACGACCCTCTATGACATGGATGTGGAGCCCAGCTGGAAGTACACGGCTATTGGCTGCCAGGACCGAAATATTCGGTGGGCATCCCTTTTTCAGACCGTCTGACCACACATTCCTTTATGCTTGGGGGAGGTTAGCTCTAGGCACCTCAGTCCCTATGTCTGTCCTTTTTTTTTTTTAAGATTTTATTTATTTATTTTTAGAGGGGAAGGGAAGGAGAAAGAGAGGAGAAGCATCAATTGTGTGGTTGCCTTTCACGTGCCCCTTACTGGGGACTTTGCCCGCAAACCCAGGCATGTGCCCTGGACTGGGAATTGAACCAGCGACCCTTTGGTTTGCAGGCCCGCACTCAATCCACTGAGCCACACCAGGCAGGGCCATGTCTGTCTTTTTGCCCAGGACTTTGTGACCCCTTGAGCCTGCAGAATGAGTAGCCCCACCCAAGGAGGGTAGTCCCTGTGGTGTTGGGGAGTGGCCCATAGAGAATGGCACTGGGAGTGAATTCTGGCATTTTTGCCACCTGGATATGCTTGATGGTGACCTCTTCCTCATGTGAATGAGAGTGTGTTTCTTTACAGGATCTTCAACATCAGCAGTGGGAAGCAGAAGAAGCTGTTTAAAGGGTCACAGGGTGAGGACGGCACTCTGATTAAGGTAAGGGCCCAGTCGATGTGCTCCGGGCCAGACATCAGGAGGATGCGGGCACTAGGTGGACAGGGACTGGTGGTTCCCGCCCCCTTCTAGCTGTGTGTCCCACTTCTTAGGTGCAGACAGACCCCTCAGGGATCTACATTGCCACCAGCTGTTCTGATAAGAACCTCTCCATTTTTGACTTCTCCTCAGGCGAGTGCGTGGCCACCATGTTTGGCCACTCAGGTGAGTGTAGCCCCAGTACTCTACCCCTGGGACTTTACTCTTTCTCCCTTTAGTTCTTGGGGATGCCTCACAGCTGCCGGCCCCTCTCTTCCAACCAACCCCGACCTCCATTGCTGGAACAAAAGCCTGGCTGGGATTTCAGTGTGGCTCATAGGCCGTATTCTTTGTTCTTCACAGAGATTGTCACTGGCATGAAATTTAGTAATGACTGCAAGCATCTCATCTCTGTGTCCGGGGACAGGTGAGCAGAAACTAGCTCCCCTGAGATACAGATTCTTTTCCTGACCCCTCCCCTATCTTCGCTTTAGTGAGGTCTGTGGGAAGTAAGGCTGAACAGGGAGGTTTCTTGGATGGACCTGACCTGGCCCTAGAGGGTGGCTCGTGTTTCCTTGCTAGCCTACGGAGAACTAATGGTGTTGCCACCCCGGAGTTTTGCCCTACCTCTCTCTCACAACCTGTGGCTCTACCCAGCTGCATATTTGTGTGGCGCCTGAGCTCTGAGATGACCATCAGCATGAGGCAGCGTCTGGCAGAGCTGCGCCAGCATCAGCGAGGGGGCAAGCAGCAAGGACCGTCCTCTCCCCAAAGGGCTGCTGGACCCCATCGGTGAGAGCAGAGTGTGGGATACGGGCAAGCAGTGGGTGGGAGTCCACTTTGCTCACTGTCATCTTAGTGCTTCTCCTTGCTCTGGACCTGCCATTTAACAACTCTGTGTCCTCCAACACCCGTTTCTCACATGAAGACCCATGATGTTGTCCCCTTCCCCCATTGAGTCTCCTCTCCCCATGACCGTCCTTGTCTTGGACTCAGGCACGAGGCCCCATCGATGCTCTCTTCTGGACCAGCTCTCTCATCAGACAGTGACAAGGAGGGAGAAGATGAGGGCACTGAGGAAGAAGAACTTCCAGCTCTGCCCATTCTTGCCAAGGGTACCAAGAAAGAGCCAGGTCTGTGGAAGTTTGGCATGGGGCTAGACAGGCACAGTTGGTATAGTGGCTAGAGAAGCTTTCTGGGACTGTGGGGTAAGAGCGATGTTGAGCTGAGGAAACTGGAGGGCTATTGTGGCCACATAGGGTATGGGCTGGTGTGGGGCCAGGGCTCTGGGGTTGGTGGGCAGGATACACTTTCTCTGACTGCCCGTCTCTGTCTAGCCTCGGTGACCAACCCAGCTCTGCCCCGAAGCCTGTCCCACTGGGAGATGAGTCGGGTGAGTCACCGTCATTAAGATGCCCTTCCAGGGTTACAGAGGTGAAGGAAGGTGAAAGCAGGGCCATCTTGGCCTGGCGAGGCATTTGGGCCAAGAAAGGGCATTGTTGGGGGAGTTCAGGCAGCTGGGCTGGTCCCAGGTGAGGGGTGATGAAGCCCAAGTGTTTCCTTCCTGTGGGCCGGCTGAGGGGACTGCAGGGATTAGTCACTGCTGCGGGAAGTCCACCGCTTGTTCAGCTGCCTGGGGGCCTGGGAGTAGATGTGAACAAAGAACAGGTTGAGGTGGGGAGAAGAAAGGGGACGTCTGAGCCGAATGGTTAGAGGTAAAGCTCAAGAAAATCATAGGTCCAAAGAGCAGAAATATGGAGAAACTGTGGTTCTAAAGATGCTAGGTTAGGAGGTAAGCTCAGAGCTTTCAGACAGTTAGAGGGAAAAGGCCCTGAGAGGACCAGTAATTGAGTAGCTACTTCAGGGTAGCCAGAAGGAGGACAAAGGCTTTCAGAGCAAGCCCCAAGGCAGCCCAGTCCTCACTTGTCCCATGTCAGGATTTCAAGTGCCAGCACCTTTCCCTGTTAGCAGCAGTTACATGGGATGATGGTGTGGTCTCTGGTGCTTTCTAACCGGGCCAGGCATCTCAAGACTGAGCTGTTGGTTTATTCTTGGTGCTATGAATGGACTTGAGGTCCTTGTTGGGACTGTTTTCGGAGTAGGGCACTTGTCTAGTCTCCAAGCTTTGAGGTGTCTATGATACCACATGAAGATTGAGACCAGAACGTCGTCTAAAAGACAGGACATGGAGCGAAGCTAAGAGCGTGAACTCTGGAGCCAGACCACCTGAGTCATTCCCTATAAGCAGGCCACCTACTGTCTGTGGGAGTTGGACAAGTTACTTAAGCCCGCTGTGCTTCAGCTTTCCCATCTATAAATACGGAGATAATGTTAGTACCTACTTGTGTGATTGTTACTGTTAATTCCTCTCCGACTCCTGCCCCACACAGGCACAAGAGACAGTGGAATTCCTGCACCCAGCTCCTGCAGCTAGCCAAGGACCCAGAAGAAGAGGGCGCTGGGCTCAGTCAGACGTGGAGCTGAGTGTTCGTTCCATGCTGGACCTGCGGCAGCTAGAGACACTGGCTCCAAGCCCTAGGGACCCTAGCAGGGACTCTCTGGCCATGATCCCATCTGGTTCAGGGAAGCATGGTCAGCATGCCCCTGGGACCTTACATGCGGTCCAGGTGAGCCAGCTTTCTCCCAGTTCCCTAGAGATCTCCAAGCAGCCTTAGCTGGCCTTGTGGCAACAGCTGGAGCTGAGCACCAGTCCAGCTGTGCTCACTCTTCCCCAGTCCGTGGGCAGTCTGAACTACAGATTCAGGGTGGGGCTGGCCAGGCAGTGTGGTGTGGTGATCGTCTCAGGCAGGGTTCCTTGGAGAGCTGATGATTTGAAGTGGTGGCTGGAGGTTGGCAGCCAGAGTGGTAACAGTTCTTCTAGAAGCTCAGGAACACTAGTTGGGGCCCAGCCTGGCTTCCAGGTATTTGTCCTCAGAGTTGGAATATTCATCTTTCCCCAGAATTGGTGTGCACCAAATCCTTGACCACCCTCTCCTCTTTTCCCAGACCCCCTCTCACATCAGCAACCCCAGTAATGCCCCTGTGTGTGTTTCTAGAATGACAAGCCCCCTCAGCCTCAGGCTTCCCAACCCTGTTCCTGCCCCCACATTATCGGATTGTTGTCCCAAGAGGAAGGGGTCTTTCCCCAAGATCTGGAGCCTACACCCATCGAAGATGGTATTGTCTACCCGGAGCCAAGTGACAGCCCCACCTTGGATACCAGGCAAGGGTCCTGCTGCCACCAGACCCCTGGGGCCATGTAGCCCCCAGTCTTCCCTCCCCCCAAGTGTTCTTCAGTGAGCAGAGGGCTGGCCCCAGGGTACTTGGGGCTTGCCCACCATGTCACCACCGCTTCATCCCCAGTCCTGCTCACAGGTGGGGGAGAAGGAAGGCAGGAGTCCAGTGGGGCTGCTGCTTACCCCTGCTTACTGCCTCCGTTTTCCCCTGCTGGCCTGCCTGGCAGTGAGTTTCAGGTACAGGCACCAGTCCGAGGGACCCTGGGAAGAGTGTACCCAGGCAGCAGGGGCTCAGAGAAGCACAGCCCTGACAGTGCCTGCTCTGTGGATTATAGCAGCAGCCGCCTTTCCAGCCCTGAACATCCCAATGAAGGTGAGCCTGCAGTCCTGAGGGAGGGCCAGAACCATGCAGGTCAGTGGACTGAGGTGGGGTGGAGGCTCTGGTGACAGATGGGTGCAGCATGGTGCTTCTCTTCCCCTCCCCCGCATCCAGACTCTGAGAGCACGGAGCCCCTGAGTGTGGATGGCATTTCCTCAGACCTTGAAGAGCCAGCTGAGGGTGATGAGGAAGAGGAGGAAGAGGAGGGAGGCACTGGCCCCTATGAGCTGCAGGAAGGCAGCCCCTGTACCCCGGACCAGGAGCAGTTTCTAAAGCAGCACTTTGAGACTTTGGCCAATGGGACTGCTCCAGGTGTGGTCAGAGGGCCAGCATGTGGTCACTGCAGTCTGCCCTGCTCCCCTCCATGCATGGCCGAGAGGCCATGACCTGGGGTTGCCTTCTCCAAGGGTAGAATCCAGGGCAAGAGTTTGCTTCATTTCTTGATTTCTGTCACCCTGGCAGGGGGCCCAGTCCGGGTACCAGAGAGGACAGAGTCTCAGAGCATCTCTTCACGATTCCTTTTGCAAGTGCTGACGCCCCCACTCAGGTACTCTTCCCCCAGCAGCTCTCGCTCTGTCCAAGGAGTTCCAGCTCTCCTGACCTTCCAGTGCTTCCTTGCGATAGGGCCAGTCCCCTGGGCAGCCTGTAATGCTCCTCTCCAAGGCTTCCCATGCCCAAGAGTATTTGCACTCCCCAGTTTTAGGACAGCCAGCCTGGCTGGTTTTGTACTTGCCCTTCTGTCCTAGCGCCTCCCTAGTACTATGAGAGCTTCTCCCCATCTTGGCAGGAAAGAACCCTGAGCCTCTTCTGGGCCTTCGCCCACATCTCCTCCCTGTAGGGAACCATCCCCATCTTCTTCAAGCCTGGCACTGACGCTGAGGCCAGTCCAGGTGCCGCAGGTTTCTGGTGAGCAGCTGAGAGGCAATGGTGCTAATCCTCCAGGAGCACCCCCAGAGGTGGAGGCCTCCTCTGGAAACCCTGGCTCCCAGCAGGCAGCTTCTGTGCTGTTGCCACGACGTCGTCTCAACACAGACAGCAGCTGGACCCCCAAGAGAGTGGCCACTGCCAGCCCCTTAGGTGGACTCCAGAAAGCCCAGTCCGTGCAGAGTCTGGCATCACAGGGTGAGGAGCCTGGTGGGCTCAGCTCCAGGGTGTGGGGAGTGTGGAGCACATGAGCATGCCAGGGGAACGAGGGCCTGGTGTAGCCCTATTGTGTTGCTGTGCTTGCCACTGGGTGGCCTTTAGTGGCTATGTGCAGGTCACAGCAGCTCCTCAGGAATTGAGCCTTGGTACCTGGGACACTTTCCTTACTACCTGACCTGCTTCTGTCTCTGTCTCCTCTACAGGTGGGGCTCTTCCACCAGGCCCATTACTGTTACGGGAGATGGAAGCCCAGGAGGGCCTACGTTCCCTGCCCCAGGCTTATGGTCGTCTGTCTCGGCCCCACTCCTACCAGAACCCCACCACCAGTTCCATGGCCAAGATATCCCGCAGCATCTCTGTTGGGGAGAACCTGGGCCTGGCAGCTGAAACTCAAGCTCCTGTCCCCATGCGGGTCTCACCACTCAGGCAGCTGGCCCTGCCCAGCCGGGCTCACCTGGTCTTGGACATTCCAAAGCCACTACCTGATCGTCCCACCCTGGCCACATTCTCACCTGTTACTAAGGGCAGGGCCCCTGGTGAGGCAGAACAGCCTGGCTCCCCAGTGGGCCTAGGAAAGGCTCACAGTACATCTGAGAGGCGAACCTGTTTAGGGGAGGGTACCCTTCCCAGGCCTAGGACAGAGTGCCAGGTTCAGCCTGGGCCCAACAGCCCTTGTGCCCAGCACCTGTCAGTCGGCAGCCTCCTCCAAGGCCCTGAGAACTTGCAGTCCCCAACCCCTGAGAAGACTCCCAGCCCCATGGAGTGCATCAGGCCAGGGGCAGCCCTAAGCCAGGCCTCAGGTGTGCACAGCTCCCCAGCTTTCATATCCTGCCCCATCCTCTCTCTCCCGTCTCTGTTGGCCGCTCTCTGGCTCCATCCCATTTCTGTGCGTCCAGCCTCTGGCGTTTTTCGTCCTGTCCGCTCCCGTCTTGGTCCATAAGTCACACCCCTGATGGTGAGACACTCCTGCCAACCTCATGACCTCTCTGTGATCCCCTTGCCCCTCAGTGCCTTCTGGCCCCTGGGGCTGTCCTTTTTCTCTGGACCTTATTTTCTGTGTGGTGTTGGGGTGGGGGCATTGGGAAGGAAGAGGCAAGAGGAAGGGACTGAGGGAAGTGGTGGGAGGAGGGTATGATGCTGGAGGGTAGCCCTGTCCTGCTCTGAGTCGCTGTGGGTGGGGCAGCCTGAAAGGGCAGCTTTGCTGTCCCTGAGCTGTATCTGTCTCCTCCAGAACCAGTGGTAAGCCTGGAGCGGTGTGAACAGCTTGTGGCAGAGCTCCAGGGCAACATGCGCCAGGCTGTGCAGCTCTACCACTTGGTACGTGTTGGGAGCCCACGGGCTGGGAGACAGCCTGTCAGGAGTGCTAGCTGAGCATCCAGAACATAAAGATCAGGCTCTTCCACTGGTGGGTGGGTGGAGCAATCGAGAATATCCTGGGCAGAGGGGTTGAGGGAGTTAGAGGCCAGGCTGGGCCATTTGAACCAAGCACCTCTTTGTTATTTCTGGCTAAGAGCTAGAGACATCCTCAGATAAGAGCTAGAGCCCACATCTCCTAATTTGCGTAGGACCACATCAGTTTATGCCTGTTGTCCCTGTGTAATTCTTAACAGTGTCCCTTTTCATGTTCAAAAACCGTTTGGCCACTGTGGACATGGGGGCAGTCCAGCAGGGCCACGCCCTGAAGGAAGATTTACTGACAAAACGTAGATGGTGCCATAATCTGACGGGCTCTGCCTTTCGGGTCACCCAGAGTCTGCCTCCATCCTGTAGCCGCTGGTCATGTTGCTGATCCTGGAGTGTGGAACTCCCGGCCATACCCTGCTGGGCATGCAGTCCCTTCTTTGGGGGCAAGCTACCTAGGTGGGGCCCCTCCTTTTCATACATTTGTTGCCAGGCCTCTTCTCTGTTCTTCCAACCCACTTCTGGGCTCTTGTTGCAGGTGGCTAGCTGTAAGACACCCTCAGTGGAGCAAAGTCGCATCACCCAGCTTCTCAGAAATACCTTCTCTTCAGTGCGGCAGGAGCTGGAGGCCCTGGCTGGGACTGTGCTTTCCAGCCCGGGCGGGAGTCCTGGGGCCGTGGGAGCTGAGCAAACACAGGCCCTGCTAGAGCAATACTCAGAGCTACTGCTTCGAGCTGTGGAGCGGCGCATGGAACGCAGACTCTGAATTCCAGAAGCCTGTCTCAAGTGAACGCTTCCCTTATTCCAAACCAGCCCCTCCTCCACTCACTAAAACCTGTGGGGTTGCTCGGAGTGGATAACAGTGATCAGTGCTCAGAGGGGAAGCAGCTCTCCCAGCTGCTCCTCATGGGGCCCCTGTATTTATTAATTTATTTCCCCGACTGTTGCCTCACTTACTTGGAACTCCTGCCTCCACAGCCCCTCCAGTGGCTCATGCAGGGGTTAGGTCTGGGTCTTTGTCATCTTGGTGCTGTGAAGAGTAGGAGGGCAGCCTGCCCCCTCTGGGGGAGATCAGGAAGGGCTGGCCCTCTGTCTTCTTAGAAGCCATTTGAATTACTGCAGGGATCAGCTCCTTGGGGTGGAGCACACACACAGGGTATTTTAGTGGGTAGAGGTGAGCGATAATGTGATATTCAGTGCCCTTCAGCCAACAGCGGAGCGGAGCCTCTCCTCTACCTCCACTTCCCCTCCCACACCAGCTGCACTCCCCTGGCTGCCAGAGCAGGGGTTACCCATTTTCTCCAGTTCCTGGCAGTTTAGAAAGGCAGAGCCCTCTGGTCCTCCAGGGCATTCCCAGCCATTAGGAGTCTTGAGTTTGTATCAAGGCCCAAGCCCCCACATTCCACTCCCATTCCCTCTCTAAGAGGGCCCTGGCATTGTCTTTCTCCCTGTGCCCCCTTTCTGTCTCGGCCAGAACTTGTAGAGCCAGCTGTGGGACGTTGCTGCGGGACAGTAAAGCCCTCTGCTAGGCAGACATGAAGCCCTGGCTCCTTTCCTCAGCCCTTTGGTCTTCCCTATCCTCCAACCCTTGGTCCCCAGCAGGCTGTTGGAGCCTAGAGGCCACCTGCTCCCTGCATCTTGAGTGATGCTCAGCCAGAAGCCTGTATTGGAGTTTCCCTCATGGTTTACAGGGCGCTGGCCCACTTTCTAAAGACCTTAGCCACTGATGAAATCTCACACACACACCCCAGTTGCGTGCTCATTGCTAATGTACTTGGCTGATGGTTGTATGCCTGGTCTCCTCATGTCCTGCCCCAGCTTCACCACCCTGGCTCCTGTGGAATGCCTGTCAAGAAGCATGAAAAGGGGTGGAACACACTAACCCCCAATTCCGGATTCTTGGTGCCCACAGTGTAGGTGTCCACAGTCTAGGCCCATAGGGTACTCATTTGGGGCCGAAGGAGTCTCAAAGGCAGTGCTGGGCACCCAGGGTACTCTGGATATTGGAGGTTGAGGGCGGGGAGGCACGTGGGGCTGCAGCAGGGGCCAAGAGACACTGGAAAGGTGGTAGGAGGGACAGGTAAGTGCGGGAGGTGAGGGGATAGTTTAGAGTTAGAAAGGCAGTTCAGTGTCGTGGGAAGGACATAGGGCACAGTGGGCAGGCAGAGTAGGATCAAGTAGTGAAGCAGTTATCGAAGAGTTGGGGTGAAGAACGTGTCTCTGGGCCCTACTGCTTCCCTCTGCCTCTGGTAAGGCAGGGTAAGCTTTACTATACATAGCTCCAGGCCACAAAAGCCCATTCTCCCAAGGATAGGTTTTGGGCCCTGCTGGCTGACTAGGCAGAGGCTTAGAAAAAAGAAATTGGATTCTGAAGGGTGCCCAGCTCTGTCTGGCTCAGCCTAAGTGCACCTAAAAAATGAATCATTTCACCCCCACTCTACTACCACCATGTGTATGGCCAATTGCAGAGAAAGTCTGGGCCCAAGAACTTACGGCTGAGGGTGGACCCCCCACCCCCAAGCTCCACAGGAGCTACAGCCCACCCTGAATGGGGCTCAGGCCAGGCCATCCGGGCTGGGTTCTTTGTGATCCTTGGCCAGCCTGTCCCTCACAAGGAGGGAGCAATACTCCGGCTAATGTTTGTGAGAAAGTGGCTGCCCTTTCCCTACCCCCACCCCAGAAGAGGAGGCTTGTCTTGTAGCCAGGTTAGTGCCCGTTCCCTTCTGCATGTCTGAGGCCAACGGCAACTGCTGGCCCTGTCCAGATTTGCCCTGACCCGGTTTTGAAAGCCCCTTATTTATAACTTTTTATATTTTGTTGAGGGCCTGACGCTTTCTTCCTCCCCAGGTCTCACGGGGCAGGGGCTGTTTTTAACATGTCCGTTTGTATTGATGTATGAACTGGTCAATAAACAATCGTTTGTTAACTCTGGGACGCCAGCAAGTGGGACAGGCAACAGAAGGCGCTTCTGGTCACGTGGATGGTGGAATCCCGCGGTGCACTGGGGGCGGGGACAGGTGGTGGAGGGCCGAACCCAGGCTGCGGACTTCCGCGGAGGGGGCAGGACTGAGCCGGGGGCCGGGGGTAGGTGCTGGGGGCCAGACCCCCCCCCCCCCCCCCCCCCGCGGTGAGCCTGGGGTGGGGGGGGAAGGCTTGGGGTCTAGGCGAGAGTGCGGTCGTACGCGGGGGGCCGAACCCAGGCTGCGGACTTCCGCGGAGGGGGCAGGACTGAGCCGGGGGCCGGGGGTAGGTGCTGGGGGCCAGACCCCCCCCCCCCCCCCCCGCGGTGAGCCTGGGGTGGGGGGGGAAGGCTTGGGGTCTAGGCGAGAGTGCGGTCGTACGCGGGGGAGGGGGGGGAGGAGGGCGGGGCCTCGGGGGCATCGTCATGGCGGAGGCGGCTTTGGACGCTGTGCGGAAGGAGTTACGAGAATTCCCGGCGGCGGTAAGAGGTGAGGTTTGCTCAGGCGGTGGCGTCCTGGCGCTGGGTGCGAATCAATCTCAGGATGCGGGAGGGGCCGTGGGCCCGGGGACCGGATTCCGGAATCGTGTGGCACTGGTGCTTCCTGGACGCAGACACAAGGCCGTCCCCTCGAGGAGCGCGCTTCTCGTGCGCAAGAAGGGTTGAGGCCCCCTCCCCATCACTCCTCTGTCAAACCTCCTTCTCCAAGCCCACGGGGGAGGACTTCAGCACCCTTCCTCGCATGTTTGTATGCCCTCGTGGCTTCCCGGGGTGACCGAGTATTTGGGCGCTGTCTTGTTTCCCACAGCCAGCCCCGCACTGAGTAATCGGGGGTGTGTTGTTTCCTTCCCACCCTTTCCTGTCGTGAAGTCTTTCAGTTGGTCGGATTCTCTCTCTCTCTGAATTCCTGCTGGAACTCTATTTAAGAACAGACTTCTGCAAGCTGGGGGCCACGCAGAGCTTGGAGGGAGTTGGGGGCAGCTGTAAAAGTGATCCTTGTCTCCCCGCTGCTAGGTTTTTATTTTTCGCCCCCCTCTTTCCCTCCCTCCCTCCCTTCTCTCTCTTTTTCAAAAGTCATTTCTCACCAGTAAATAGAACCTGGGCACATGGTTTAAAAAACAACAGTTTTATAGCGTAAAGCAAGCTTTCTTCCCATTCCCGACTCCAGTTTGCATTCTTCTAAAAATACTGTTCATATCTACATACATATTACCTCCCTTTTTATACAAACGATAGCCTACTAAACACACTTGTCTGCGCTATGTATCTCGGAGATCATTCCGTATTCCTGCGCTGCGGTCTCTTCCACGCGTGGGCACTAGTGCTGTAATTTACTTAATCAGCCCGCTGTTGTTAGGCATTTAGGTCATTCCCAATCTATTGTTTTCAGTAGGGCTGCAACAAAAACTTCGAGTATTCATTTAACAAATACAACCATGTGCCACATGTGAAGATAACTTTGTTGTGCAAACATCATAGAATGTTTTACACAAACTAGATAGTATAGTCTACTACTGTAATTGTATGTGCTGTACATACTTATATGTGACTGCCAGCGTCACCACAAACCTTATGGGGCCACCATTGTATTTATGGCCTGTCGTTGACCAAAACATTGTTACGTGTAACCCATGGCTGTACTTAAGCACTTAAGTGGGCCAGGCTCTGTTCAGTGGGTTTAGGAGGCATCACTGAGCAAACCCAGTCTCTGCCCTCACAGAGCTTGCAGTTCTGAGTGGGGAGACAAACAGTGAGCCGTAGACACACTCAGTGAGTAAATTACACGGTAGAAGGGAGGGTTACGAGGTAACTGCTATGGGGAAAAACAGAGATGATGGGCCTTGGGGTGTGGGGGTGGAGAGCAGGCTACACATTGATTTTTATTTTTGATTTAATCTTTTTTGGGGGGGTTGTCAAATGACCTTTAATTGAAATATTTTCATTTGTAGTTCTTAACTAGCCGGGCACCCCACTGCACCACTGCTGATGTCATCTATGATGTCGTGAGGATGGCGGCCATCGACATTGCAGCCCAGAGTGGGCCGTCCCCAGATCTCTTTAATGGTTCCAGAGAGTTCTCTGGCTAAACATCGGTGCTGCATCGGTTGGGGCAATGTTGACAATCTCACCAAAAGTGATAGTTCCACTGTGCTTAATGTTTTGTTTTTTTTCTTCTTTCTGTCTTGTGGTGGTTCTGTGAGGGCTTTGATGATCGGGGTGGAGGCAGAAGGCACCACCTCCATCTGGGCCTGTCTGTTCTGAGCGGTCAGTTTCCCTGTGATCCTCAGACCCTTCCAGTCACCGGTTCCTTTGGTGATGTCATCACCAACCTTTTTTGGAGATAGGCCCGGCTGGCTGATCTGGGGGGTCAGGGCAGATGTGGCACCGCCTTCCCCGCCAGTGCACCTCCGGTGTATGACTTTGATCTCGTTGCGGGAACTTTGGCAGCAAGGTGGAGGCGACTGGTGTCGGATGAACCCGGATTCGGGACGACTGAAGAAAGTTGCACCTTTGCCTCTTTTGAGTTGAAAAATGAAAGCTGATTTAATCTTTTTTTTTCCCATTACCATTTAGTCCCCTTATACCCCTCTCCCCCAGCAACCACCACAGTGTTGTCCGTGTCCATGAGTCCTTTAGGTTACAAATTTAAATGATATGGTCAGGGTAGGCCTCCTTGATCAGGTGACATTCGTGCACAGGCTGGAAAGGGGGAGGGAGTGAGCGGTGCGGACACGTGGGAGAAGAGCATTAGGGTGAAGGGCACAGACGGGCAAATGTCCCGCGGTGGGAGTGTGCCTGGTGGTTCAAGGAGCAGTGAAGAGGCCAGTGTGCGTGGAATGGAGTCTTTGTGCACAGGTGTGAGTATGTTTGTTGGCTAAATTTCTAGCAGAAGAGTTGTTGGGCCAAAGGAATTGTTTGGATTCCTCACTTTGAAGCCCCAGGAGAAAACAGTAGCCATTCTCTATAGGAAAACTATTGAATGGTGAGAAAGTAAAACTGAAGTAGCTGCAGAAAGTACAAAGGGTTAAAAAACAGTTGTGGTGTATTTTAAAAATCCTAGTGGGGATCGTAGGGAGATTCACTGAGCCCCACATCCCCGCTCCCCCCAGGGTGACTGCCTGGATGGGCTGGCATGGCCGGGAAGGCCCTCTGCCAGCTTCTTCCCTCCCTCATCCGCCTGGCAGGGTCCATCTTACCCTCTCGCCAGTGAAGCAGGCACACACGCCAGCTCTTTCCTTTTCAGTTTTCCCGGGCCCACCAGGGTCTGCCTTCCCACTCCGTTCCAATCTTCGATCTGATGACGTTCACTTTCTGACTGATTGTGAGGCAGACGACTGGAGGGACACGGCTGTGAGAGATGGAGTGTGACCTCGGAGGCGAACATGAATGCAGTGGCTGCTTGGAGCAGGACACAGTAACTGCCCATTGGGGCTAGACATTCAGGCTAGACCTCAAGGATAAAAATAACAAAGCAAAGCCCTGTGCCCTTTGTAAAAGCCAGGAGAAAGGCATTCCAGTCTGAATGGGCGGTAGGAACAGAGTTTCGTCTGCCTGAGTAGTGTGTGGTAACGTGCAGGCACCCGAGGAGGAAACCAGACCGGAAGAGTAGGTTGGGCCTGAGTGCATGCCGAGGCAGACAGTATGGTGTAAGGAGCAGTGGTAAGTCATCAAAGGATGTTTTTTGCTTGGGGTGTGACCAGATGAGATTGTATTTTAGGAAGATGATGGGGCCCAGGGTAAGGGATGCTTTGAGAGGGAGCATAATTAAGCCAAAGAAACCAGGTAGTTCACTGCAGCAACCATTCAACCTGGAGATGTTGGAGACTTGAATTCAACCACTAAGCAGATGTTTACTGAGTGCCTACTGTGTGCTCAGTATTATTCTAGGTCCCAAGGATGTACCAGTGAACAGGACAAGCATCCCTGCCCTCGTGGAGCTTACCAAGAGATCAATAAACAGTTTGGATCAGTGAAATCTGTAGTGTGTTAGGTGATGATAAGTGACAGGGACAGAGGAAAGTAAAGGAAGGGGTGTAGGGTTATGGGGAGGTTATAGTTTTTAAGCAGGTAGCCAGGTGGGTGGGGGGGAGCAGTCTTACTGAAGTGACATTTGAGGACTCAAAGGAGGCAGGTGAATGTGGATAAAGCAGAGGAAAGGAGGGGTAGTTTGAGAGACACAAGAGGTAGAATCAATAGGACTGATGGGAGTGAGGGAGAGGGAAAAGTCAGAAGAAGAGAGGTTTGTTAAGGTGGCACGGGGCCGCTGTAGGCTTCCTCGCAGGCAGCACACTGCACCCCCCGCCCGGGGGCTCTTGGCAGCCTGGTGCCCGAGGATGGTGATGCTGTAGCCCTGATTTTCCTCCTGTGGTTTTATGAGTTGGTCTGTCTCCCCAGTTTGGTTATAAGCTTCCTGCAATGATGATTGGGTCATCCCTTGATACCTCTGCATTGGCCAGGCCAAGTACTGAGCACATTCTAGGTGCTCAGTAAATACCACTGTTTGAGAGTGCTTTCCAGAGCCTCAGCCCACCTGCGCCAGCCTGTAACCTTGGGGCCCCAGCTCTGCTCCTTCCGGAGCTCCCAGTACCACCCAGTGGCTGCCTTTCCTAATGGATGCTGGGAGGTCAGCCACTCCAGAGTGGGACAGCTGAGGGTTGGTCATGGTCCCATGGAGGGTTTGGGTTATGGACTGAGCAGCAGTCCCTGGCCCTGTCGGCTTCTGTGGCCCATAGTGGTGTGCTTGTGGGTATGTCACCCTTTCTCCCTTAAATTTCCTGCTTGTCTGGGACCCTATGGTCACCAGTGGGCATTGCCTAGGGATGCAGTGTGACCTGCCCGGGCGGGGGGCGGGCATCTCTTATGCAGACAGTGGGGCAGCGACTGTGTGCTGTTGGCTTCATCTCTCCCCTGCCCCCCGCTCTCCTCTTTCTCTCAGAGCTCAGCGTGCCTTTTGCTGTGCCCTACCTGGACAAGCCCCCAACTCCACTTCACTTCTACCGGGACTGGGTCTGTCCCAACAGGCCCTGCATCATCCGCAATGCCCTGCAGCACTGGCCGGCCCTCCAGAAGTGGTCACTCCCCTATCTCAGGTTGGGGCTACCCCAGCGGGATGTGGGCGGTGCTTTGTGGTATCTGGGCAGAAGCCGACTGTCCATTCTTCCAGAGCCACAGTGGGCTCCACAGAGGTGAGTGTGGCCGTGACCCCAGATGGCTATGCAGACGCCGTGCGAGGGGACCGTTTTGTGATGCCTGCCGAGCGCCGCCTGCCTCTGAGCTGTGTGCTCGATGTGCTGGAGGGCCGAGCCCAGCACCCAGGAGTCCTCTATGTGCAGAAGCAATGCTCCAACTTGCCCATGGAGCTGCCCCAGCTGCTGCCTGATCTGGAGCCCCACGTGCCCTGGGCCTCCGAGGCGCTGGGTGAGTGAGTGGAGGTGGGGGCCCTGCTTGCTCTCTCCCGTCAGTGGTGACTTGCCCACACTCTCAGCCCCGCAGGGTTAGGTGTTATGCACTAAACTCTCAGGCCTCGGCTTTCCGTCAATGAACTACTAAAGATTGCTGCCCCTCACCAGTGGCCCACCTCTGCCCTCCCTCCCTGTTCCCTTCCTGCAACCCCTCTGCTCCCCACCCAGGTTCTGGCCCGACATCACTGTAAGGTGGTTATTCCCAGCCTGGCCTTTGGGACACCCTCTCCTAACTCACCCTCTTTCCTCTGATCTGCAGGAAAGATGCCTGATGCTGTGAACTTCTGGCTGGGAGAGGCAGCTGCCGTGACATCTTGTAAGTATCAGGTGGGGAGGAGACTGAGTGTGGAAGGATGGGCCTGGCCGAAAGTTAGACTGACTTTCCTCTAAGATTCCTTCTGGGGTTCTGGGCTCGGACCCAAGAGAGGGCCTCCCCGATAGCTCAGGTGGGGACGGCACCCTTGGCATGGGGGGTGGAGGGCACTGTTTCTTCTAGGTCCCTAGAAAGCTTCCCAAAGGCCAGCTAGGCTGGGGGGCAAACTCAGGAGAGCCCTGTTGGCTAGAATTTCCCTCTTGGTGGAGACGAGCCCAGGGCCTGGCAAGTGTCAAGTCCCCAGAGGGCAGAGATCAGAAATGCCAGAACCCTGCCAAGTTTCCCCTCAAACCTACTCTGACATGGTGTGCTCTTCTCTCACACCATAAGCTGTCCCGGGGTGCAGGGCCCCAGCATGATCGCCCCTCCTGCGCCCTGCCCATGGGGCCTTCTTTGTGTTGGCAGTGCATAAGGACCACTATGAGAACCTCTACTGCGTGCTCTCGGGGGAGAAACACTTCCTGCTGCATCCACCCAGTGACCGGCCCTTCATCCCCTATGGTAGGGACTCAGCCTGCAGGGAGGGGCTCTGGGCAGCAGGCAGCCCAAGGTAGAGGGAGTGCAGCGAGGGCCCTGGGCAGGCTCGTGCCCTAGGCCTGAGTTGTGGACACCATGTTTTCACTGCACTAGGGATGCTGACCTTCTTGCCCCAGTGCACAAGTAATAAGTAAATGGTGGCTGGCAAGCTGCAGGCCGCTTGAGGGGTCCCACACCTTTCTCCCTCTGGTTTCAGAGATATACACACCAGCAACCTACCACCTGACTGAAGAGGGCTCCTTTAAGATGGTGGATGAGGAGGCCATGGAGAAGGTGATTGTCTTGTTCCTGGGACCCAGGGAGGGAAGGGTAGGAGCCTGGGCTCTGAGGAGCAGGCCCAGAAGAGCTGGGGCCTCCCGGTGCTGAGCAGGGCAGAGCCCGAGGTGTTTACCTTTGGAAGAGATGGAGTTGGAGGGCCTGGGGCTTAAGGCCTGTCCCCTGTATCCACTGTGTCTGCAGGTGCCCTGGATCCCACTGGACCCGTTGGCCCCAGATCTGGCTCGATACCCCAGTTACAGTCAGGCCCAGGCCCTGTGCTGCACGGTGCGGGCTGGTGAGATGCTCTACCTGCCGGCCCTGTGGTTCCACCATGTCCAGCAGTCCCACGCCTGCATTGCTGGTGAGGCGCTGCCCGTCACCTGGTGGCAGGACCAGCAGGGCATCTGGCGGACGGGTGAGGAAGGCTGCAGGTTAGTAGGGGGGCCCTCCTGCTCACGTCTCGTTCTCCCTGCAGTGAATTTCTGGTACGACATGGAGTATGACCTCAAGTACAGTTACTTCCAGCTGCTTGACTCCCTCACTAAGGCCTCAGGCCTTGACTGATGGAGCCTGGTGAATACTGTTGCCAAGGACAACTCACGGAAAAGGTCATTTCCCTCTTGGGCCAGGTGAACTCTAGAGGCAACTTGGAGTGTGCTGGCTCCTGGCCCGGCTCGGCTTGCGATCAGCTCTGCCGGATCTCCGGGGGCGGTCTGGAGGGCCAGGAGGCACCAGCAGGTGTGGGTGTGGGCTCACACAGGGGAGACAGCAGCACGGCCTCTGACCTCCATGACCTGGGGTGTGCTCATGCCTCGGAGCATTGCTGTCCTGTCTGTAAAACAGGTAACGACTGTTCCTGTCTCACAGGGTGTTGTGAGGCGTGGAGATAGTGTCTGTACGGGCGGCGTGGGGCCGCAACAGAGGACAGTTCAATAAAAAGATAGCTGTGTTCATGCGTGCCGATACCCTTCTTGAAATTGCTGTGTGTGGCCTGGCGAGGGCTGGAAGGTCCAGGTAAAACTCTCAGGGTGACTCTGATAGGGGGTGAGGGCTGGGCCCAGGCCTGGCCTGAGCAGCCCTCTGGCGCCAGGCCTCCTCTGTTCACAACAACCCACGTGCCTGTTGCAGCAAGGAGGCCGACCTCAGTCTCGTCGCCATGCTTTGGTGCAGGCCTCATTGGTTTGGGGCCTACAAAGCTCTTGCTAGCTTTTTTCTCCTTCCCTCCAGCTCTGGGGCAGCTGGTGGGGTCTGGTGCCTTGAGAGTCACCCCTGTTCCTCCTATAACAAGCACAGGTAGGAGGGAGCAGAAGCCTCTGCCCCTCTCCGCACCGCTGCTTGGCCCTGGAGACGAAAGAGCCCCGTTTCCCGAGTGCCAGCCCATGGGTTGCATCTGCAATTGCCCAGCACCCGGCTCCGAGGATGGAGACAGCCGGCTTTGAAGGGCTGTTTCATAGAACGAGCCACACCCCTGCCAGGTCATCATGGGGCCCAGGGCACTCCTCTCAGATTGACCAACCATTTCAGTCAAGACTGGGTATTCCTGCCATACCGGCACCGGCACCGGCACCGGGAGGTTGGGAAGAGCCCTGCCATGGGGGACATGGCTCTTCCTCTTCCGTTTATTGTCCTGGGCCCACCCACTGCTTTCCAGACCGAAATGGTCCCTCCAGCCCCACCTTCCTCTTTCTTTCTGCTCTGCCTCTGACGGTGAGCTCTCCTGAGGCCCTCCACTAGGTGAAGAGGGAAAGCAGGGTTGGATGGGTGGGCACAGGTGGTGATGGCTGGAGAGAATGGATTTTCGGCGTGTTGAGCCACCACCACAGGGAGGTCAGTGGCTTCATACAGGTTTAAGATGTCTCATTTCCTGGACAGTTGGATGGTCCAGGAATGAGTGTGGGGCTTGGGTGGAGCAGAGGCGGCTGGGAGGGACCAGGGAGGAGCTTGGAGTCAGCTGGGATATCCCTGGTGCTGGATTACACAGCTGACAGTCCTCAACTTTCTGGCCACCGCCTGTCATTCCTTGCTCCAGAGGACTCTCAGCCTCATGGCTCTGGTAAGACGGGTGGAGAACTGGGCCTGCACTCTAACCCCTGGCCTTCCTGGGGCCTGGTTAATGCTGTTTCTTAGCAGAGCTGTGGGCTTCTTGGACCAGTGTGGTGCGCAGAAGTCAGGGAAGAGGCAGGGTCTTGGGATGAAGAGCCATCCTGGGTTCCTCCTGCCCTTGGGATAGGCTCTGAGCAGAGCTCACTGGCGCCGTGGACCTGGGCCCTGGTGCCTCAGGCCCCCAGCTGCTGTGCCGGGCCCCAGAAGGAAGTGGCTGCTCCACTGCTCCTTCTGACTCAGCTGCTTGGGGTGGGGGCCCCAGGGCTGACACAGATCGATGAGCTTCCTTGGCTCTTCTCTGGACTCCATCAGGGCCCTTCCTGAGGTGGGGCTGAAAGCCAAAATGAAGGACTGGTTGGCACAGGTTTTCCCTGCCTTGGCAACCTGCCAGCGTTCACATCCTAAGATCCAGGGTTATGGTTTTGGATGGATCTGCCTGAGGACCATTGTCAGCCTGACCTGGTAGGACGTGAAGGATGTGACGATCTGTGGGTGGTGTGACCTGGCAATTGCTGTCTCTTCCTTGGTAGACAGCCCATTCCCAGAACTGCCCCCTGGCCAAGGGTGGGGAGTCTGGAGGTGGGGAGCAGCTCAGCCGGGGGCCTGAGGCCAGGCTGGGGCCCTGATGTACCTCTTCCCTGGGCCCACACTGCCCAAGACCAGCCTCAAGGCTGCTTATTAAGGGTGAGCTGGGGATGTGGGTGAAAGGAGATTATACCAGCACCTGGAAGCAGGTAAGTGTGGGGATTGAGAGCACAAGTCTGGAGCCACCTGGTCCAATCCTGGCCCTGAACCTTGGGACCACTTACTTTTCCCGCCTCGGTTTCCTTGTGGGGTTGGTCATAGGTGGTCCCCACACGTGGGGTGTTTGTGTGCGTAAATGAATTACTGTGCAAAAAGACTGGCCCAGAGCCGGCCCCCAGCAGTGTGTAAGTGTGATAGGCATCATCAGCAGGGGCCACAGCCTCCGTTCCCTTCAGGGCTGTGGCTGGGCAGGCCTGGGCCTTGTGGTTCAGGATTAAGCTTTGAGGGGGTCTCCTTAGCTTCCCCTTAGGCCCTTATCTCCTTTGGGTCTCTCTGCCCACAGCACACCCAGCCCTTTCTCCTCTGCAGGCAAAGGTGCCCGGGACCTGCCTGCTCACTGTTCGTGTCCTGCAGGCCCGTGGCCTGCCCTCCAAGGACCTAGGTGAGTGCTGGGCCCAGGGTGGGCAACAGTTATGACAGTGCATTCAGGGTGGGGCCGGGGCAGGGGGAAGAGGTGTGAGTAGGGCTGGGTGTGCAGGGGCCTCCTGGAGAGGGTGCCGAGAGGAGGGTCAGGGCGGAAAGTCACAGAGAAGGCTCTGCCCCTGCTCTCCCTGCCTCCTGACCCGGCTCCATTCCTTGGGTCTCTAGGGTGGGCTGCCTGCGACGGAAAGACGTGGGCTTTGGGTGGCCGGGCTGGGAAGGGCCCTTGGCTGTCCTTCACCAGGTGCTCGTTCTTCCTTTCCACAGTGACCCCGTCTGACTACTATGTGACTCTGTGGCTGCCCACGGCCTGCAGCCATAGGCTGCAGACACGTACAGTTAGGAACAGCAGAAACCCTGTCTGGAATCAGAGCTTCCGCTTCCGAATTCACAGCCAGCTCAAGGTGGGCCTGGCGTCAGCCCGGCCCTTCTCGCTGCCCCTGTCCACTGCCCCTGTCCCCTCCCAGCCCTTCATCCCCTGCCCCAGTCACCTTCCTATTCTACCCCTCCTCCCTGCAGCCCCTCCCTCTGTTCCCCTTCCAGAATGTCCTGCAGCTGCAAGTCTCCGACCAGGACCTTCTGACCAGCGATGACCCTGTGCTGTCGGTGCTGTTCGACGTGGGGACTTTGCGGGCTGGGGAGTTCCGCCGCGAAATCTTCCCCCGGAACCCTCAGGCAAGGCTGTGCCCAGGGCAAGGGAGGGCCTCCGCCCTGGGGAAGGGAGATGCTTGCAAGGCTTCCCAGGCATCCCAGAGGCCTCTGCCAACCAGTAGCTGCAGTCCCTTGAGAAGCAGTCCCATTCCCAGCTCTCTTTTGGACACCTAAGCCAAGGGCTGCTCTCTTGGGGCAGCCCAGAGGAGGTGGTCAGAGCAGCCTGTCCACAGACAGTGGCTCCTCACCTGGAGCCCAGCAGCCCCAGCTGGCATCTGGGTTGGAATCTGCCCCCTCGCTCTCTCTTCCCCACCCCTCCCTCTCTCCCTCCCCCCACCTCTTTCTCTCTCCTCATTCTGTCTAACTTGCTTCTCTCTCCAGGGTGAGCAGCAGCTGGAAGTTGAATTTCGGCTGCAGAGCCTGTGAGTCAGGGCCATGGGACATTCCCGGGTGGGAGTGCGTCCTTCTGGGAAGGACAGGGCCCAGCGCACCCGGGGCCAACACCCCTCCCTGGCAGCTATCCAGCGGTAGAGGAGGAATGCCTGGGCCTCCTTGGGGGGTGACACTGGGGAACCTGGGCTCCCACTGAGGGTCACTGAGGGCTCTTTTCAGGACCGACTGTGCTGAGCAGCTTGTTAGCAATGGCATCCTGGTGGTGAGTTCAGAACCCCTCCCTAGGCCACCTGCTTGCTGTCCTCCCCAAGCTTCAGGCCTGCCGTGGGGGTCGTGGGGGACCCTGGGATTTCAGTTCCTCAAAAGGACACAACCTTGAGCAAGTGTTTGCGGACTTGGGCCGTGGTCGCAGAACGCTGAGACCCAGGGTGCTGGGAGGGTGGGGGCCTCTCACAGGGAGGGGTCGTGTCTGAGGGGCTCTCTTCTGACGCAGGCCCGGGAGCTCTCCTGCTTGCACATCCGACTGGAGGAGACCAGGGACCAGAACAGTGAGTCCCTGACCCCCGGGACAGCCTTCGCACTTGTCTTCTCCTTTCGAGGGGAGCCTGGTGGGGGCCTTGCACTCGATGCCCTCAGCTCTCAGGCAGGAGGAGGGGTTGGGGGGCAGACCCATGCTGGGGCTTCTCCCCTTAGTCCTCAGAAGGGCTGTAGAGGGTTCGGTCCATCTCCAGCCTTGGCCTGGAGCAGAGGTCCATCACAGTGGACGGGCGAGGTGCCCCCCCAGACCCCCTGGGCCGAGATCCTATTCCCAGCCTCTCTGCTCTGGTTATTGTTTCCAGGGTCAGAAGGCAGAGTTCAGCTTGTGGTTCCTGGGTCCTATGAGGGTCCACAGGAGGCGTCCATGGGCACCACCTCCTCCCCCTGCTTTCACTGCCTGGCTTCTTGGGAGCAGGAGCTGAGTGTTCACCTGCAGGTAGCGTGCCGTTGCGCTCCCATGAGGGGCCCACGGAGCCTCCCCTCCTCCCCTCAGCACTCCCCCTGGCCTATCCTTCTGCTCACCTGGAGCGCCCCCAGCTCCCTGGCAGAGTCAGACACCCTGGTAGGAGTGTGGGGCTGACACTGGCCTCGTGTCCCCCTTCCTGCTGCTTCTCTGTCACTCCCAGGGGCAATTGGTGAAGTCCTTGGCGGAAAGGAAAGGTAGAGGGCCTTAGTTCTTCTTTCATCCCCCTTGCAGGATGCCCCCCAGGAGCAACTGAAGGTGCCCCTGAGGTCCCTGCCCTCCGGCCAAGTGGTGAGACTCGTCTTCCCCACGTCCCAGGTACTGGTCACCAGAGGAAGAAAGCCAGATCCACAGGCAGGGCCGGGCACTAGGCCTTGAGGGGCTGGCCTGCTTCAGTAGCAGCCTCTGTCCTTGGGCCATGCCCTGGATAAGTGCTGGACTAGGCTCTGAGTGTCCCTGTCTTCAGGTGTCAGGCCTGGCCCCTGTGGGGATGGTTGGGGGCCCAAGGGAACGTGGGGATACCATGGGGTGTGGCTCAGGCTGGGATGAGAGGAATGGAGTGGCCTACTTTTGTGACTGGTGCATTCGTGATTTTCAGGAGCCCCTGATGAGGGTGGAGCTAAGAAAAGAAGAAGGGTGAGAAGCTGGGCTGGGCACTGGGAACAGTGCCAGAGATGGCGGCCGAGGGTCAGCCGGGGGTCAGCTGCACGGCCTGGAGGAGTGAAGGGACAGATGGGGTGGCTTCCCAGCACAACCGCCTGCAGTCTTCTCTTAGATGCCCAAGGGTCTGCCCCCTGGGTGTAGCACGATGTGTAGGGAGCCTTAGCAGGTAAAGGCTCATTTTAACGTTTTACTTGCATCTCTGCTTTAGTCAGAGTGGGTGTGTGCCTAGCCCAGTGCCTGGCACTTGGGAGGCACTTGATAAACATTTGGCTGGAGAAACAGGTGGAAGTTTAGCAGAGTATTTTGAGGCACAGAGAGGGCAAGGAAACCAAGAGGACAGAAATCGAGCCACTTTGAGTGGCGGCTGTTGGGGGTAGACCTTAGTTAACCTTCACGGGATGAGGAGTTGCTGGCCCCAGCCCTCCACATGCCTGGGAGACTAGCTGTTCACCACGAAGATGTGGGATCACTGGTTCCCGTCCCCTGTAGCGGTCACTTTTGGGTGGGTGAGGGAGAGATGCTGAGAGGCAGCAGTGGATCTGTGGTGTTGGGTCCCACCCAGGGGCCTGTCTGTACCTGGGACCCTGGAGGAGCCTCTTTAGTCGCCAGTGTTCCTGGTTCTGTGAATCCGCTTTGCTGCGTTCCCCATGTGCATCCCCGCCTGGGCCTGGGTTTACTCTTTCCATGTGTCATCCACATGTTGCACTTCAGCCAGTTCACAGGCCCCGGGCGGCGGGTGGCGGGGGGTGGGGGGGTGTAGGGAGAGGGGAGGAGGGAAGAGATGGCAGTGGGCTTTTCAGGGAGGCAGATACAGCTTCCCTTTCTCAACAAGACCTGGGAGCTGCCTCATGGGCCCTTCTTCCCACTCAGACCGAAGGAGCTGGCTGTGCGGCTGGGCTGCGGGCCCTGTGCAGAGGAGCGCGCCTTCCTGAGCAGGAGGAAGCAGGTGGTGGCCAAGGCCCTGAAGCAGGCCCTGCAGCTCGATGGAGACCTGCAGGAGGATGAGGTCCGGGGCTGGGCTGGGTGGGTCCAGAGCCCCATGCTGAATGCTGTACCTGGGTGTTCTCTAACCAAACCAGAGCTGGTGCCGAGCCAGGCTTGGGCCTGCCTCCTGTCTGCCTGCCCCTGCTTGCTGCCCTCTCTCTCGATGTTTTCAGATCGATCATGTCAAATTCTGAGCACTGCATGAGACCCTTGGGGCTTGCACACCGCCCCGCTGGGCTAGCGTTCCTCCTCATTGTTTCTCGATCCTTGGCCTGGTCCAGGTTGTGAGACGGCCTGGTCTGGCCGATCAGTGGGATGCACACTGTGGGGGCCGCCTGCTGGCCTGGTGCAGCCTGGGCATCTCTTAGGGAGATGACCTCTCCACACAAGAGGGAGAGGGGTACCTGCATGGGAGATTTTTGAGGTGGCCCTGTGGCTTCCAGAGGCGATCACCAGAGTACTTAGGGGCTAGAGGTGAGGAGACGAGGCCTAGAACTTGTCCATTTTCCCTGGAGTCTTTAAACCTAGACAAGCCTGATCCTCAAGAGGCCACTTCTGACTAGACCCACCTCTGCAGGCCTGACTAGAGCTGATCCCAAGTTACCTGTTTAGACTTTGAGCAGCCTTAGGTGTGGGTGAGCTGAGCCTTCTACCTCGCCTTTGGCCCCTCAGCCTTCCCCCACCCTGAGGCCTGCCTGCCCTGTCTTTCAGATCCCAGTGGTAGCTATTGCGGCCACCGGCGGTGGGATCCGAGCGATGACTTCCCTGTATGGGCAGCTGGCTGCCCTGAAGGAGCTGGGCCTCTTGGATTGCGTTTCCTATATCACAGGGGCCTCAGGATCCACCTGGTGAGCTGGCAGCAGACTGAGTATAGGAACCTGGGAGTGGTTGGTTGGGTTGTGGCAGGGGGTGCGGGTGGTAAGGCGCTCAGACTGCACAGGCCTCTCTGACCAAATCGGAAGGGCTGAGAGCATGTGTGTGCCAGGGAGAAACGTGCTCGGGGGGACCCCTGGGAGGCACCTGCCAGGCTGTTGTCCTAGAACGGAGCCCAAGGTGTGCAATAGGGCCCTTGAGTGATGGTCCCACTGGCTTTGGCTTCTCCCAGGGCTTTGGCCAACCTCTATGAGGACCCAGAGTGGTCTCAGAAGGACCTGGCAGGCCCCACTGAGCTGCTGAAGACCCAGGTGACGAAGAGCAAGCTGGGCGTGCTGGCCCCCAGCCAGCTGCAGCGGTACCGGCAGGAGCTGGCTGAGCGTGCCCAGCTGGGCTACCCGGCCTGCTTCACCAACCTGTGGGCCCTCATCAATGAGGCGCTGCTGCACGACAAGGTCTGCGGATGGGAGTGGCCCGGGCAGCGGGGATGGGAGTGGGCCCCAGCAGCGGGGTGGGGAAGGCCCCAGGCAGCGAGAAGCCGTGGCTTCAGGCTCAGATCACCGCCCTCTCCCCAGCCCCACGACCACAAACTCTCAGACCAGCGGGAAGCTCTGAGTCGTGGTCAGAATCCTCTGCCCATCTACTGTGCCCTCAACACCAAGGAGAAGAACCTGACTACCTTTGAATTTGGAGGTGAGCAGCCTGGATCTGAGACCTCTGCTGCCAGGGTCGGCAGGGGGAGGGGAGGTGGGTGTTACACCCGTGTCTTCTGGGACAGGCCCCATGCTTTCCAGAGACTGTCATCCAGGCATTGGGATGAGGGCAGGAGCCTTAGCTCTCAAGCCTAGAGTGCCAGCAGTAGGCTGAGCCCCCGGGTCACCAGGCTGCCCTGACCTGAAGCCTGTGGTGGCTGTGTTGGAGCCGAGGGCCCTCAGGTTCTGGGCCCCATGGTAAGGCCGTGTGACTTCCTCACAGAGTGGTGTGAGTTCTCCCCCTACGAGGTCGGCTTTCCCAAGTACGGTGCCTTCATCCCCTCTGAGCTCTTCGGCTCGGAGTTCTTCATGGGGCGCCTGATGAAGCGGCTGCCTGAGTCGCGCATCTGCTTCCTGGAAGGTGAGGAGGCTGGAAGGCTGCAGAAGCTGGGGTGGTAGGGAGAACGGGCCTGGGGAGGTGGTGGGCTTTGAGCTTCCCAGGTCAGAACTGGAAATGTTTCCTGGTCAAGGATGGGCCTTGGGGAAGGGTCAGGTGGAGACGGCGTGGAGGACTCTCTTCCCTGCATGTTCCTTCAGGCATCTGGAGCAATCTGTATGCAGCCAACCTCCAGGACAGCGCATACTGGGCCTCCGAGCCCAGCCAGTTCTGGGACCGCTGGGCACGGGACCAGGCCAGCCTGGGTAGGTGCCTGGGCTCCTCGTAAGGGTGCAGTGGGGCAGCCAGTGGGGCTGGGTTTGGGGTAGGTGGGGTGGCTCTCAGGCCTTTGAGAGTCCACAGAGGCTGGGGTAAAGGCCCAGGGGTACCCATTTCCTGAAAGACACCCCACTTCCTTCTCTCTTGACCGTGCAGATAAAGAGCAGGTCCCCCTTCTGAAGACAGAAGAGCCTCCCACGGTGACCAACAGGATAGCCGAGTTTTTCACCAGCCTTCTGACGTGGCGGCCACTCACCCAGGCCACCCACAACTTTCTGCGTGGCCTCCATTTCCACAAGGACTACTTTCAGCACCCACACTTCTCTGCCTGGAAAGGTGTCTACTCCTCTCCCAGTCTCAGCTCTTCAGTCTTCCTGTGGCTGCCTGAGCCTTGGGTCCCTGGTCCAGACACCCATACTCTGTAACCCCTTGTCCCCAAGGCTGCTTGGAGAGGCCCCCTTTTCTCTCCTTTGTTGGGGGTTGGGGCCCACCTTCAGGGCCTCAGGAAATGGAGGTGCTGCTTTGGGAAGAACAGGGCCAGAGGGCAGAGTCTCCTTCCACTGCCAGCATGGAGCTGGCGTGAGGTTTGTGGGGCTGGTGCCCTGAGCACCTGTGACAGCTGCTTCTCCACCCCGACCCCCCAACCTTTCCAGCCACCAAACTGGACGGGCTCCCCAACCAGCTGACACCTGCAGAGCCCCACCTTTGCCTGCTGGATGTCGGCTACCTTATCAACACCAGCTGCCCACCTCTCCTGCAGCCCACACGGGATGTGGACCTCATCCTGTCGCTGGATTACAACCTCCATGGAGCCTTTCAGGTGGGCTGCGGGCAGGCTTGGGAGGTGGTGGGGAATACCCCCGGCCTGGCCTGACATCCTGGCGTGTGTCGCTAGGGCAGTCTGCTTCGGCATCCAGGATGGTCCCACTTTCCCTTAGGGCCGTGGCAGTGACACTGTGTGAGTGGGAACTGAATTCCTAGAGTCCACAACCAGGGGAGCTGGCTCTGCTCAGGGAGCCGGAGTGGCAGGCAACCTGGCAGTGGGTTTAAATGTACTTTATATTTGGGTCCTCTTTGCTGTACCTGTACACCCAACTGGTCCTGGACCTCTGGGGCCCCTGCTGGTCCAGCGAAGGTTTCTGCCTCCCAGTTGCAGAACCTGGGCACTGTTAGCAGCCCCACTCAGCTGAGCCCAGTGGGGCTGCAGCAGGAGCTGTCGGGTGTGAGCAGGTTTCCAGGCTGGCCTGGCCCTGCCGGGCCCACTTGTCTGAGTTGGCTTTTGGGCATTACGTCCCACGTGTGGGCACGGACCGCCACGTTTGGTCAGCATCCCTCTGACGCCACTTCTGCCTGCCCTGCAGCAACTGCAGCTCCTGGGCCGGTTCTGCCAGGAGCAGGGGATCCCGTTCCCACCCATCTCGCCCAGCCCTGAGGAGCAGCACCAGCCTCGGGAGTGCCACCTGTTCGTGGACCCCGACTGTCCTGAAGCCCCTGCTGTGCTGCACTTCCCCCTGGTCAGCGACTCCTTCCAGGGGCACTCGGCCCCCGGTGAGTCTCCATCCTTTGGGTCTCCCCAGAGGTGACCCCACCCCCGTTACCCACGGTGCGCTTCCCCTGTGTGTCCGGCTGCTCTTTCTCTCCACTAGGTGTCCCCCGGACAGCTGAGGAGAAGGAGGCTGGGGAGGTGAACCTGTCTTCGTCCAACTCCCCCTACCACTACTCGAAGGTGACCTACAGCCAGGAGGATGTGGACAAGCTGCTCCACCTGACACATTACAACGTCTGCAACAACCGGGAGCGGCTGCTGGCGGCCTTGCGCGAGGCCGTGCAGCGGCGGAGGCAGCGCAAGCCCCAGTGAGGGCTACACAGGCCCGGGCCTGGGGCTCCCGCCTGGCCCACCGCCCCTGACTTTCCCAGGCTCACTCCCAGACTGTCTGGCTGCTCTGGTTGTAGTGGAGCAGAGACCATCATCACCAGGCATTCCAAGAACTGCAGGGGTGCAGATGGCCCTCCCGGGGGCTCCCAGCCCTCTTAGGGGCCCCTTACGGTGTGTACCTAGCACCACCCAGAGGTGGCTCTGAAGCCACCAGCAAGCCTGCCATGGACACCTCTGGGTAGGTGGAGCCTTCTAACCAGGGGCTGAAGCCTGGGTCCCGTGATGTGACGTGGACCGGAGACGGCTTCCCTTTGAGCCAGGAGAAGAGCCAGGGACTGTGTCAGCCAGGGACAGAGGCAGGGACGCCCAGAGCAGCACTGTCCCGTGGCCTGGGTCGCGCTCCCTCCCTTGCTACCTTGAGTAGTTGTACAGAATGACACTGAGAGCTTTACATATTACAGAAGCCCGTGCCGACATGAGGCATTATGAGAGATTGTGTCATTGCTGCTAAGAAGGGGCATGTTATTCCAGGCTCTTGGTTGCCCGGGGCAAGGACTGGTTTAAAAAACAAAGTGTCTTCCCAGCCACCTCTCAGAGCCAGCACGGGCTTCCCCTGAAATGAGGGTCATCTGCTCCCGGCAAAGTAGGCAGGAGGCCAGTCAGCCTGGGGCGGGGTGGGGAGCCGTGAGGGGGTGTCTCTGCTGTTGCAGCGCTGGCCCTGCCCAGGTGAGCAGACTTGCAGGCAGTGATAGCTGGCACCCCTGTCCCCACCTGGTCAGGGACCTTCAGGGTGTGGCCAGGGACTCAATCAGGGGGCTGCTTCCCATCCCACAGTAGGGGTGGCCAGAGCTGGGATCAGATGAGCTGAAGGAAGAGGCTGGAGGCATAGCCCCACCGACCTCTGACCTGGGGTGTGGGGGGGCAGGGGGAGATCTGTTTCTTAACAAGGAACTGTCTCTTCCCGAAGTCAGTAGGGCCCTGGGAGCTGAGTCTTGTTCTGGTCCCCGAGAGGGTGTCCTCACTTGTAGCCGTGAGGTTTGGTGGCCCCTCAGAGTTCACTTCAGGGCCCACGCCTGTGGAGAGAAGAGAGAGGCAGAGTGAACCCGGGGCCTAGCGCCGCAGGCTGCCAACTCTCCTGGGACACCTGGCCGCCTCCCCATGGCCAGGCGGGTGTGGATACCAGGAGTGGGCGTGGTGCGCGGGACAGGACAGAGATGATTGGTTCTCCCAGCATCTGCCTGCCCTGGCCCAGCGACTCTCAGTCCCTGTCCTGGGCATGTGGCCAGAGTCACAGAGCAGGAGAAATGGCTGCCTGGGCAGCCTGAGAAGTCCCCGTGTCCAGGAGGACAAGGCCATTCACTCAGCAGCACATCACCTGAATCAGAGTGGGTACGTCCCAGAGACCCCGGTGTGGCTGCCGCCCACTATGCTGCAGGCGCTCCTCCGGCACCAGGCTGTGCGTGTCTGTGGGTCTCCCTGTTCTTGTATCTGTTAACGTGTGTCTCTGTGTGCGCATCTCTGTGCACATTTGTCTGGGTGGGGTGTGTGTGTCTCTAACACTGTGGGTTTTCCCTGCGTGTGTGAACCTGTGTGTGGGCCTTGGGGTCTGTGAGGTGTCTCAGCGATGTCCTGACTCCGGGTCTCCTGAGGACAGTAAGCTCCCTTTCTCCTTGGAGCAGGGACTGGGTGCTTGGACTGGGGAAAGCAGGAGAGGACTGAGGCACAGAGTGGGGGCAGGAGCAAGGGTGCAGGAGAAGAGGGGAGAACAGGAGTGAGGGCTGTGCAGGTCCCAGGTGGACAGAGCCAGGTGAGCTGTCTAGCATGGGCAGAGGGACCTGGGTGCCTCTCACCTCAGCTCTGGCCTGAGCAGGAGCAGTGGTGGGAGCCTGGCGCAGTGTCCTCTGCAGGGCTGGCTGTCTGCGGGAGCTCCAGGGGACGTGGGTGGCCATCCATCATGCACCCGTGCATCTCCCCCAGAGAGGAGGGCAGGGGGCAGCCATGGAATCTGTGGGGAAGGGGAGACTCGTGACCCTGATTCTACTGTCACTGCTGCAAGTGAGCAGGGGTTCCACCAGGTGGGGTGGGTGCTGGGGCTTTCTATTTCCTGGGGGTGCTCAGGGGTCTCCAATGTGGGGGTGACTCCATCCACCAGCAGTGTAGGTCCGAGTCTCAGCACCTCTGCTTAGGAGGGCAGCGTCCGTGCTGGCCACGGAGGTGCAGGCCGCCCGCCCTCACGCCTGGCGCCCTACCTCAGTGGAGTGGCCGTGCCGGGCACCTCCTCAGCAGCATGCTCAGCCAGGGGCTCCAGAGGTCTGGCTGTGAGCTCTGGGCTTCGACTGTGGGCTGCAGAGCAAGGGAAGGACCACAGTCATCGGTCATGCCAGGCCTGATGCTCGGCCAGCTGCAGGCAGAGTTGCTATAGGCTCTCTCCTGGCTGTGGTCTGAAAGTATTTCCCCAACCCTGCCTGGCCCAGCAATTCATATGCTGAAGTCCTAACCCCAAGGTGACACTAAAAGGGGGAGGAGCCTTTGGGTGGTGATCAGGTCTTGAGGGCCCCTGGAGAGCCCCTTCACCACTCCCACCACTCGAGGACACAGTAAGAAGGTACCACCTGCAGCCAGAGGCTGGCCCTCACCACACGCCCAGTCTGGTGGTTCCTTGATCTTGGACTTCCCAGTCTCCAGAACTGTGAGAAATAAATGTCTGTTGGTTATAACTTACCCAGTCTGTGGTATTTTCGTTATGGCAGCCCAGACCGACTAAGACACCCTGCTTCCTGAGGCCCCTTGAGCACCAAGCTTGTTCCATGTGAGGGTGCAGGCCAGGCACCCCTGGGGCAGGTACCCCAGTGCATCCCACCTCCTAGAAGGCCAAATGTTGGTGGCTAAGAAACTCAAAATCCCTTGGGGATTCTGGGAGGGCAGTCTCAGGGAGACCCCAGGGGAACACAGATGGTGAGGTACAGAGCCAGGAACCCAGAGACTGGGAGAAGCAGGGAGGGGCTCCTGGTAGAGCCCCAGCAGCCTCAGGATGGGCCCTGAGTGCAATCCGTGCATGCTGAGGGTCCAAGGGGCTGCTTTCCAGGCACCCCTCAGATTAGCAGAGCTGGGCTTGGCCACTGTCTACATCAGCCCCCAAGGGAGGTGCGTTCAGGGTACGTGAGGACTTGAAGGATGGAGAAGGGCCCGGGATCAGACAGAACAGAGCCTGGAAAAGCCCACGAGGATCCTGGATGGGCTCAGGGGAGTCAGAGTGGCAGACTCCAAAGGAGGCCAATGAGACCAAGAGGCAACCTGGGAATCAAGCCTGGCCCCACCTCTGCTACTAATTAGCTGTGTGATTTTCGGCAAGATGCTTACTCTCTCTGGGCCTTAAATTCTTTGCAAAAAGACAGTAAGTCCCATTTACCTTGAAGGTTATATAGGTACTAGATGTGAAACTTCAAGGTTGAATAAAACACCAGCAGCTTGAAGCCCAGGGAGTCAGAGGCCCCCCTGCCCCACCCCCCAGCATTCCCCTAGGGCCTACCTGCCACGCTGCCCAGGGCTCCATGCCAGCTTTCAGCCTGTGCCTTAGATGGTGCTGCAAAGGGGGTCTCCGCCCCGATGCTCACCCTGCACCCAGAGAGCCATGGGTCAAACTCCCTGCCTCCCACGGGGACCCCTGGCTCCAGCCCCTTGGCTGCCCAGGGGAGGCCCCGCCTGCTGAGTCAGCAGCTCGGGGCAGCGCCTCTCTCCCCATGCCGCCCTCACCTTGAGGAGGGAGTATGTTTCCTGTCATGGCGGTCCCTTGGCCTCTCCAACGGGGCTCCCACAAGGTCAAGGGCGGCTGTGGAAGCCACATTCTGAGGAGAGATGACAGGCAGGGATCACCATAACCATCAGCTTTTCCTGGTGGGCCTTTGCCCTCTGTGCCCCCCACCCCTCCACTTCCCAGTACATCCACTGCCATCCTCCCCTGCTGGAACAGGCGTGGGGAGCTGCCCCCCAAGACTGCACTATAGCCACCCCAGGGGCTTGAGCTGGGCTGCGGAAAGAAGGCAGTGAGGTCGCATCAGCTGCACCAGGACCGAGGTTTCCTGGGCGGAAGAGGAAAGCAGGGAGCAGCTTACAAGGAAACCGGAAGAGGAGGAAGAGGAGTCCTACCCTCTACCGGGGTTGGCGCAAAAGCTGGGAAGTGGCCCTGAGGAGAAACCACCCTAAGAACAAGGGGGCCAGGGCAGCGCACCCAAAGTCCACAGTGCCATGGGGCCAGGTCCCCTGGCTCCTCTGAGCCCCTCGAGTGGTTCTGTGGATGGAAGCTGCCCAGAGAAGGAGTCTCCTGGCATGCTCCTGCCTACCTGCAGGCAGGAGCTACTGCTTAAGCTCCGCAGACCCCTCCATGGTAGGGGGGCCCCTCACATCTTGAACGTGTAAAATGGGGCCCAGGAAGTGTCAGGACCAGCCCAGGGGATGAGGATGCCCCCTGTGCAAAGGCAGGTAGGTGTCCACTCCTCCAACCTCACTGTCAACTACCCCTTGCCCCCGGCCTCTGCGCTGGCTCCTGGGTGTGGCCCTCACCCCCATGGCCCCACTGGGACCCCGCTGCCTGGCTGCCTGCTCCAGAGAGATGGTGGTGGCTAAGGGTGTGCACTGCCCCGCTGGGACACCTGGCTGCAGGTCCCTTGTCTCAGCCAGCTGTGCACCCAGCCACCAGCTCCCAAGGGACCTGTGCTGGGTGGGGTGAGCTTAGCCCATGGCCAGCTCTTCCCCATTTTAGCACCTTCACCTGTTGCAGGAGCTTCCGTTCCATCTGGAGGAGGGGAGCAAGGTGAGCCAGGTCGGGGTACCAGGGCCCTGGTGGTGTGTGCGTGCCCGGCCTCTCCATCCCACACCCCTCCCACCCAGACAGAGCCCATTTCCCTGCAGCCCAGGAGACTTCCCTCTCATCCCCAGTCCACGGTGGCCACCAGCCTATGAGAATATGGGGGTAACGGCATACTGAAGCCAGCAAGGGAAACAATGGGGTTTCCCTGAAGGGTCTGATGTAGGCTCAGTGCCCTGGGGAGACCCCAACTCTCTCAGGCTGGGAGAGACTGGGACTGCTCCCACCACCAGCCCTCAGGCCCCATATCCTGGGGGTCCCTCGACCTAGCCTCGCTCACCCCTGCCTTCCTCTGCAGTTGGGTAAACTTCTCCTCATGGGACGCCAGCAGCTTTTCTAAGTCCTGGTGTCTACGGAGCAGCAGCTCCACATGGGACACTGAGTGCTGGGGAAAAGCAAGCCAGCGTGAGGCCCAGCCCCCAGCAGTGCAAGAACCTTCCCCTTGCCCTCTGCAGCCGGCCTGGGTGGCCACTGGGAGCAGGAGCAGTGGGAGCTACCCATGGCCAGAACTGCTGGCTGGAGTGGTGGGCGGGGGAGCAGGGCCTTGGCTCACCCCGCAGTTGGGGTCCAACAGGAGATCCTCCCTGGAGGCCAGCCAGGCCTCAGCCTGCTCCAGCCCCTGCTGCAGTCTCTGTAGGCCCCAGCTCTCCTCGCAGCGTCCCCGGCGCAGGGCCCAGGCCTCCCCCAGTGCCTGCAGCTGCCTTTCCAGCTCCTGCAGACACTCTGTCACCTGGAGGGTTGGGGGCACTTCATGTTAGAGGTGGGGCAGAGCACCCAGGTGGGGCTGGGCTGGTGTGCACAGCTGAAGTGTTGAGGGAAGGCTGAGAAGCCTGGACCCTCCCCTTCGGTCCCTCCCTCTCTGTCCCTGGCCTGGCCTTCCACTCCCGCTGGCTTCACTCCTGCTAGGGGTCCCGAGGCCTCGGGTAGAGTCAGGCTCTGCTCCCAGCTCAGTGCCAGGCCACCTCTGTGCTTGTACCTCCGGGGACATGAAGTGGCCATTTTCTACCAGCTGCCGCCCCTCCTGCTGCACATCCTGGGCTTGAAGGCAATGCTCCTCGATCTCTCGCCCCAGCTCCTCATGCTGCTCCAGGAGCTGCTCAGCCCCTGCCAGGTCCACAGCCAACTCCTCTGAGGACACGAGCGCCTGCTTCTCCTGAGCCCATGCTCTGTGAGGCGGGCAGAGGAGGCTACTGTTGGGGCCTGGAGGGCAGCCTGGGGGTGGTGGGGAGGGCAGGGCAGGAGCCATGCAGGAGGAGGTGGAGTCCAGTTCCCCAAAGAGCTGGGGTGACCCCCCACCCCATGGGGAAGAGCTAAGCCGGCAGCTGGGGCCGGGTGTCACCTACAGCAGTTCCCGACAGTGTCCGAGGAAGGTGTGGCCCTGGACAGCCTGCCGCAGCTGCCGGCCCCGCTCCTGGGCCTTCACAGCCAGCCTGGCCCAGGCCTCCTGCACCTCGGCCAGCTGCTGGGCCAGGCTTTCCTGAGCCGAAGGCTGCAGCAGGTCCAGTCGGCAGGCCTCCGTCTGCACCTGGGCCACCTGCTTCTCCATAGCTGCCAATTCCCTCTGCCGCCAGAACACAGGATCAGACCTCACCCCCTGGCAACCTGCCCAGTCCTCTGAGGAGTCCCGCTCTGCTTCCCATACTCTCCCAGGCCACCTCTGCTCTGCTCCACAACCTGGGAGAGCAGTTCCCAGGCTGGGAGGGTCCTTGCCTCTCACCACTGGGGTCCCCTTACCCACCACCTTCAGGGAGTGGCTCAGACAGGAAATCCACAGGGCCTGGGCCTCACCTCCAGGCACCTGTGCTGCTGCTGCAGGGTCTGTACCGATGACAGGCTGGGGTCACAGGTGTCTCCTGACATCAGGTTGGTCTTCTCCTGCATCCAGCGCTGGAGCTCAGCCACTGCCAGCTGGAAGCCACAGACCTCACGGGCTGCAGCCAGGTTCTGGAAGAGAGGGGGTGCTGCTCTTGGCTGGGCTTTTTCCCAGGGCCCTTTCTCCCTGGAGTCATGGGCTCCTGGGCCACCTCATGGCAAACAAGGAGGACCGTGGGGCCTGGTGACTCGTTCATGACCACCAGGCACAGAGAATATCCTAGACGTGACAGCTGCTCGATGGACATGTGACATGGCTGATGCTGTGGTCAGGCCTCTGGGGCCTTCTGCAGGGTGGGGCTCTTTGGGGCACAAAACTCAGGAAGAAGGCAGAGATGGAGGCTCTGAAGCAGGCGGGATGAGTCCACTCCAGGGGGAGGCTGCTTGGGGGCATCCGTCCGGCTGAGAGGAAAGGGTCAGCTCCGGGGGATGCTCTGGCACAGACCCTGGGAGATGGTACCTTGGGGCTGTGGGGCCTGTCAGGGGCTCCAGGAGCTGGTCTGCTGTTACAGAAATCACCGGCTGCACCCGGGAGCTAGGTTGTGGGGAACCCCTACATCCTAGGGGGCGTCCAACCCCCTCAGACCACTGAGATGAAAAGAGTGGACGCGTGGAGTGAAGGAGCGTCTGTTGCGTGTCGCGCCCAGTTGAGTGAGTGTGGTTATGGAGCGGAGACCGACAAGACATGCGTCTGAAGGGGAAGGGACTGGACGAAGAACATGCATGGACGACCCACAGACGTGGACGAGGCGGGAACTGACTGTGGAAGTGGGGGTGGGATGGGCAGGGGAGGGAAAAACTGGGACAACTGGGACATTGTAATGGAATTGCAATGAAAAATGATTTAACAAAAAACCCCCGAAGCCTGTGTTCAGGGGCCGTGGCGGGGGCAGAAGCTGGCCAGACGAGTGGTCTGTTTTTCCTTGGCGGCACAAACCGCACGAGCAGGAACCATGGAGAAGGCAGGGGCAGGAGGCTTGGAGACTCCTGACCTGCTCAGTGCTGGGAGTTAGAGGCAGCCACCTTCCTGCACACTCACACACATAGGCACACACACACATGTGCACACGCCCCCGGGCGGGCTTGCTGGGTCCTGGCCCACCTTAAAGGCACAGATGGCCCCGCCTCTCGGCCCTCCCTGGCCTGTGGCCTCTACCTCTGTGCGGGCTTTTATTGCCCTGTCCAGCTTCTCCCAAGTGGCCTCTATGCGACTCCAATGGACTTGAATCTGGGGACAGCACCTGGGTGCTATGCATTCCAGGCTGCCAGCCAGCTCCCTCAGGGCCTGCACCTTGGCCTGTCCCAGGGCCTGGACTTCTTCTCTGAAGGCACTGAACTTCTCTTCCAGCACCTGCGAGGGCAGAGGCCCGGGTCACTCTGCTGGTGGTGTCCCGCTACTCTGGAAGCTCACAAAAGGCTTGGCACTGTCTGAGATGCTGAAGTCCTGGGCTCAGGCTCTAGAACTGAAGGGTCTCCCAGAGCCCAGGGGTCCCCATTCCCCTTCTGCTCACACCCTCTCCTCCCCAGAGGCACACCTCCTTTCCCTTTCTCAGCCTCAATGCACTCTTCCCCCAAGTTTGCTCAGGACTGACTCACCGTGATGGACTCCAGGTCCTGTCCATAGTCCTGAGACTCAGCAGTGGCCACCTTGCTGGCCAGCCAGGTATCGAGGAGCAGGGCCTCTCGCTCCAGCTGGTGGAGCTGCAGCTGCTCCTGTAGGCGCTGCCCCCTGCCGACCGCTCTCTGCAGCAGCCCTGAGTGCGCTTCCCTCACGGCCCTCATCCGGGCCAGCACCTCGGGGCTGTGGCACGAAGGACAAGCCGGCTGGAGCCTTTCCTCACAGGCGAACCAGGCTTGTGCGCCTCGGCCCGAGTGCCCCTCCCTGCTCTTCCCTGGATGGGCCTGGCTCCCACCCACCTTTCTGGGTTCTGCCTGCTCTCCAGGAGGGCTGCTGTCTGCTGAAGTCTCTCCAAGCGTCTGCCGAATCCCTCCAGGTCTCTCCTGGTGGCCTCCAGCCGCCGCAGAGAGGCCTGGGCGGCCTTGGCACTCTGGCCCATGTCCTCGATGTCCAGGACACAGCTCTGTTCTGCCAGCCAGGATTCCGCCTCCAGAAGCTGGAGTGACACAGAGGAGCATGGTTTTCCTGGGGTGATGCCCGCCAGGGCTCCCCACTTAGGGTTCACGCCTCAGGATTGAGAACAGTTCTCAGTCTGGCTGCATGCTAGAATAACCTGAGAGCTTTGAAAACACCCTACGCCTGGCTCTCACCCTGAAAAGATTCTGATTTGGTCCAGAATGGAACCTGGGTATCAGCATTTCTTAAAGATTCCAGGTACAGCATTGACTGAGAATCACTCAGATGTGCTTTAGAAGAAATAGCAAAACCAAACCACACTCAGTGGTCTGTTTTCCTCGAAACACACAGAGGGGAGAGCTTGAGGGCTAGGGACCACCTGGTGGAGATGCACAGAGCTGGGAGCCCCCCGCGGGGCTCACCCCAGCCCTCTGTACTCCACCTTTGCCCTCACCTCCATCAGGAACTGCTGGGCTTCCCGAGCCTGCTGCAGTCGCTGCCGCCGCTGCGCGGCCCCTGCCCGTAGGCGGCCCATGGCGTCCTCCAGCTGCTGCATCTGGGCAGCCACATCATGGGCGGCAAAGTGCCCGGCCTGCACCAGCTTGTGCCCCGTGCCCACCACGGCCTGGATCAGCGCCTCGTGGCTGCTCATCTCACATTCCAGGTTCTATGGAGGAGGGGGAACCGCACCGGGGCTGCTACTGGGCATACTGCTGGAGACCCCAGCGTCATGCCTGAAGCCTCCTGGGACCCCACAGACTTGTCCCCAAGGAGTTCCTTGTCCTCCTAACACAGAATCCAGGGTGCCCAGAAGCCCCCAGAGGTCTAGCTCCTGGTCGGCTCCAGTGCCATTTCCTTCGTGGATTGGTGGGGTGGGCCCACACCTGGTGCTTCTCCTGCAGGAGCCACAGGGTGCTCAGGCTCTGGCCGTCGTCCTGGGTGTCTACCAGGGGCAGCTTCTCCTGCACCCAGGCCATCTCCTCCTCAGCATCCCTGCAGAACTGCCAGAGCAGGCTCTGGGCCTCCAGGGCTGCCCTGCGCTCCCGCAGGGGCTCCCGCAGGCTCTCGAACCTGCCACAGTAGAGGGTGAGGCAGGCACAGTGCTCATCAGCATTAGGGTAGATGGTGGCACATTGCTCCCTCACTCTGTGCCCCTTACCAAAGGCAGGGGGAAGCCCTGGGAAGATGAGCTGGGGGACAGGAAGGAGGAGATCAAGGAGGATGGGTATAGGCAGATCTACCTCTGAAGCAGCTGCTGGGCCTGCTCTTCCACATCTTGGGCGAGGCAGCAGCCTTCCTGTGTAAAGGCCTGGGCCTGGCCCAGCAGCACCTGAGCCTGCCTGGCCTTTTGGCCCACTGTTGTCTCCAGCTCTCCCTGAGCCCCCAGGAGCTCCTCCAGGGCAGGCTGGTCCTGGTTCCTGGTGGGAGTGCTCAGCTCGACCTCCACAGACTCCAGCCAGCTCTCTAGTTCCTCCGCACTCCTCCGCAGACGCAGGGCCTGGGGCAGAATGGATGTGAGGGGAGAGGTCTGGTGCCCCAGGTGGCCTGCTCCATAGCCCGCAGGCCTCACCTCACAGGCCTCCTGCAGCTTGGCTGCCTTCCTCTGGCAGTTGGCCTGCAGCTCGCCCCAGAGGTCTCCCAGCTCCTGCAAGCGCTCCTGGATGGTCTCCGAGGCCGGGTGGCCCCCCTGCAGCAGCCTCTGCCCCTCCTACAGCCACACATGGACTGCTGGGGCCAGGGCACTTAGGCCGGCGCCCCCACCAGCCCTGTGGTTGCAATCTCTCTGTGCTGGCTATGTGATCTTGGGCAAGTTCCTTAACCTCTCTGAACGTACTAGCCTTGTCCATTTCATTGAGATAATAAAGTCATTTGTTTAAATGACATAAAGCACTTAAAATACTTAGCAGGGCACCTTATATCAGAGGGAGCCAGCCTGGGGGCGGGGCCTGCACTCTGTGGGCAGGAGAGGGCACATTTACAAGGTGCCACACTTGACTCCGGGACGCTGGCTGTGCCCTGTGTCTTCTAAAATACTTCCACATAGTTTTAAAAACCAGCCTGTCAAAGTACTACCTTTGACATTGTTGCAAAGGCACCGTTTTTGGAGAGGGCGCCCAAGGAAGCCATGGTTTCTCACTGCCTTTGGAACCTGGCAGGGTGCCTTCACCCAGAAAGCACTCCATGAACATGGGCCACCCATTGCTATGATTCAGAGCCACTGCCCGGGCTCTGGGCCGCCACCATCCCATGGTCCCCTGTTGCACCCCGGGGCTGACCAGCTGCAGCCTCTGCTGTTGGTGGACGCTGGCGCGCAGCTCGGCCTGGAGAGTCTGCTGCTCCCGTAGCTGTGCCTGCAGCATGGTGGGGTCCCCTGGGCCCTCTTCCAGGGCCACCAAGTTCTTCTCTCTGAGCCATGTGGCCACCTAGACACACAGGGATGGCCAGGTACCACTGCCTAGGGCTCTCCTCTCCCCCCTAATCTCTGGGCTGCCCCGAGGAAGGGTGGCCTCTGGGGGGCGTGGGCAACTCCTTCCCCCGCCCACAATCACTTCCCACCCCAACGAGGGGGAACCTCGTGGGCATCCTGCAGGAAAGGCTGCAGCTGCTGGAGCTCCTGTAGTTGGCGGCGCTGGGTCCGGGCTTGCTCCAGGAGGGCGTCTTTCCTGCAGAAGGATGGTCTCAGGTGCCCGCAGGTCTGCCCACCAGGCCCTGGAGCTACTATGGTGGGAGGAGCGGGCACATGCGCATGCAGACGCATGTGCGTTTGGGTGCCCTGCCAGCCCAGGACAGCCTTTCTAGGGTTCCAATATGTACTCTGAATCTCAGGTTTCCTTTGAAACAGAGACACATGCTATCTCCTCGTTTGTAGTGGCTGTTATGGGCTGTATCTCCCCACAGCCCTGCCGGTACCCAGATTCTTATGCTGAAGTCTTAACCCCCAGCCCCTCAGAATGTGACTTTGTTTGAAGACAGGCTCTTTTAAGAGGTAGTTACATTAAAATGAGGTTGTTTGGGTGGGTGCTAATACACTATGACGTAGGAACACAGGAACACACACAGGGACCACTGAGGATGCCCTCTGTAGGCCCAGCACAGAGGCCTCGGGAGGGATCAACCCCGCCAGCATCTTGGTCTAGGACTTCCAGCCTCCAGAAATGGGAGAAAATAACCTGTTGCTGTTGAAGCCATCCAGCCTGGGCTATTTGGTTACAGCAGCCTGAGCGGACCAGGACGGTGTCTAAACAGCCTTTGACCATGAACTGCTATTCGTAAGAATGTTTTGAGCAGGCACCTCCCAAATATTATGTATTTGTGTGCATGTGCGTTCACGTATCTAGATAGTTGCTTTATATATGTATGTACCTCTGTACCAATGTGTTAAGTACTTTGCCATATGCACAAAAATAGAAATTAGATCAATAAAAAATAGGAAAAGCAATTCTAATCTCCTCCCTCACCCTGGGGCCTGCCTACGCCTCACACCGGCAGAGCCTCCACCCTGGCGTGAGTGTTCCACTTTGTCTCCTCTGCTGGGGCCGCCAAGGGTGGGCCCGGGGGATGGGGAGGCCTGACTGAGCACAACCACCTGAGGGACTGCCGGAATCCTGGGGGGGCAGGGGGCAGCAAGGCCTGCCAGGAACCAGCTCGTGGGGCAGAAGGCGTGTTGATAGAGTTTGCCACCTGTCAATCAGAGACCCCAGGGTTTCCAGGTAGGGGTCCACTTACCAGGAGGCAGAGGGGGCAGCTCACCTCACCCTGCCTGCACAAGGCACACAAACACTGTGTGTGAGCCATGCCCGTCTGGGACCCAGGCTTTGGCCCGAATCTGCCTTCATCTAAAAGTCTGAGGAGCTGGGTGAGGCTGCTGAACCAGATGGGCTTTAGTGAAGAGAATAGGTGGAACCTGGTGTCGTATAAACTGGGTCAGTTTCAGTGAAATGAACATAAAAACAATATCTGTCCACCTGCCCGAGTGCCTGGCACCAAGCTAAGACATCAAGGCTACCTTTTCTACCCACATACAGCCCTAAGGGGCAGGTATTGCTGTCCCCATGTAGGAGAGCCCAGACTCCGTGAGGAGTCTGCCCCGTCTCCCCATGAGTGGGCAGCAAGGAACTCAGGACTGCCTGGCTCTGCAGGCCTGATGCTTAACCGTGGTGCTCAGGTACCGTCATTCCATTTGGTTGTTTCTCTCCTGGTCGCCCAGTACGTTTCCTTGTAAAACTCCCCCTGATTTCAGCCAAATGACCACATGCTGCTTGACATCAGTAACGGGCTGCCTCAGTGCAGGGCCGGGAGAGGTGGGGCCCTGGCACCAGACGTCGACCGGCCATTGGGAAAGGCTGATGATCCTGGGCCAGGAGTGGAAGGGCAGGAAGGGAAGAGCAGGGGGCCCCACATCCACACCAGCCCACCCTCGACTTCGCTCAGCCCCAGAGCCAGAGGTACCTGAGGAGCATGGCCTGGCACCGGGCTAGGGCGCTCTGGGCCTCTGGGTACCCAGCCCGGTGCAGGCTGTGGGCTGTGGCTTCTAGTGCACTGATCTTTGCTGCCCGTGCCTCCAGGCCCCGCTCCAGCGCCTTGTGCTTCCACAGGAGGGTCTCCACATTGGCCAAGGGGTCCTGGTGGGATCAGGGAGGCCGATACCATCCTTGGGGCTTCCCCCAGCCCATCCCAAGCTCTCTGCTTCCCACGTACAGCCATCCTACCAAACACACCCTCACGGTGAGTGCTGTGCCCAAACACACGCCTCTAAGCCCTCGCGGCTGTATTTGGCTTTAGGGCTGTTATTACCAGCCAGCAAAGGTGGAAGGTGCGGTAGGGCCTAAGTGCCAGAATTTCCAGGGCAGGTGGAACTTGTTGCAGAACAGGAGCATCTCCCCCACTCTGCAGTCCCAGTAAGGCACCCCAGCACAGGATGGGCTAGCCCCCGACGTTTCTCGGAGGTTTCCCAGGACCCAGGCCCGCCTGACACAGGGGTTGAGACAAGGGTTGGAAAAGCAAACATCTGGGTGTAAGGAAGTGAGCAGAGCAGAGCAGGGAGGGGGTGGGAAGAAGGCAAGAATGGGCTGAGGGCCACACACCCATGCTCTGAGCTCCCTCCGCATTCTGGGTGGGCCCCCTCCAGTGTACCTGAGCTGCTCATATGGGTGGGTGAGTGACTTCTCAGTGACTGATGAGGCTGAGGAGGGGAGGGCCCCCTGGCCTGGGGAGCTCAGGCAGCTCTGGCTGGTTTGATTCTTAACACTGCTCTGGCAAACCCTCCCTCATTCCTGCCAGGCACCTACCCCCAGAGCCTCACTGGCTGGGCACGCTTCCTGGCTGCAGAGCCAACTTTCCATCTGCTCCACAGAGCTCAGAAATAACTGGTAGGAAAGGGAAAGGCAAGAGGAAGTGAGCAGAGGGCCCAGCAACTGCAGGTGGCATGAACCTGTTTGTGGTCCAGTGGAGAAACCAGGGACCTGGGGCCTGGCTCAGCCGAATGGGTCCACAGCAGGCAAGACTTGTCAGCAAGCTGGGTGGTGAGTGGTGGGAAGGGGCTCTGGCACAGCTGCCTCTCTGGCTTTGGCTTTGGCTTTGATTAGGGGTGGTGGGGTTAGTACCGGCCCCAGTGGGAGGGGGCAGGATGGAGGTGCCTACCTGTAGCTCCAAAGCCTGCTGCAGCTGAAGCTGGTGCTCACGCCAGGTATCTTCCAGGCCATTCAGCTCTTGGTCTAAGCCAGCCAGGGCCTGGTGGAGGTCAGGGTTGGACGGGTGCCCAGCTGCAAGCAGATGCTGCCCCGTGCTCCGGACCAGGCTTATGCTGTCTGTTCGGGAGTCCAGCTCAGCCTGTAACAGGACTGGACTCAGGTCCCAGAGGCTGAGACTATCAGGGATGGAGGAGAGGTGGGAGACGGCTGAGGGGTGGGGTGGAAGAGGGGCAAGGCAGAGGCAGGGGATGGGGAAAGGACCCAAGAGACAGTTGGAGTCACAGAAAGGGAGAGGACAGAGAGGAGGTGAGATCCCAGGAAAGGCCCAGGATCTCAGCCACTCACCCTTCGCTCCCAGTGCTCCTCCAACATGCGCCGGGCCTCTGCAGGGCTGCAGGGGGCGCTCCAGGTGTCCATGTCAGCCCGCAGGCCCCGGGCCCAGGCCCGCAGCTCCCCCAGCATTGCCTGTAGTTTCTGAGCTCGGTGCGAGGCATCCAGTGACTCTCTCCTGCCCGTAGGGTTCATCAGCTTGTCCTCTGAGCCCCGCTTCCCCGAGCCTACCAGGGCCTTCTGTCCCTGAATCCCCTCAGCCAGAGACGGGCCCAGGGGCTGGGGATCAGTGGAGTAACAATACAGCCGGGTATTTGAAGGATAGAGAAAGATTCTCAGGGGAAACTGGGGCCAAAGGGAAGTATGGGGACTGAGGGGTGGGTCCGCAAGGGCAGTGAGGGTTCATACCGCTTCTGGGCCCTGCTCCGGAGCTGCACCCAGCTGTCCACCATCTCCTGCTGCTTGCAGCTGAGGCTGTGGGCTGCCTGGGGACTTCTCTGGCAGAGGCGGCCCACCTCACTGTCTAGGGACTGTGGGGGAAGCAGGGTCAGGGGCCGGGCCGGGGAGGCAGGTTTTACTCAGGGGAGCACTGACTATAGGAGGCCCCTGCAGGAGTAACAGCTGAGTGGGCCTGGCTGCTCTCGAGGTCCCAAACACCCCTTGTCCTGGGCATGCCTTCCCGGGGTCCCACAGAGGAGGTACCCTGGGTCCACCTCCACACCCAGCTGCATACCTCCACCTGGGCCTGGACGAGGCCCACTTCCTGCTCCAACGTCTCGTGCCTCCACAGTAGCCTCTGCACACTCTCCAGATCCTTCCCGCAGTCCAGGGCCCAGACCTGGGCCGCCTGGGAGGAATGGGGAGATGAGGGCTTGGCCTTCCTCTAGCAGCTCCCCCACTGCAGGGGGCCACTGGCAGCAGCATTCTGTGCAGAAAGCAAGCATCCAGCGTGACTCCCTTCCAGTGGCCTCCGTGGGGCTGGTGGAGGCCCCTTCCTTTTGCGAAGGAGGAAAGTTCTGAGGAGAGATGTGAGGTGGGGGTTCCCTCTGAGGCAGTGGCTGCCGGCTGTGAGGGGCTGCCACATGCAGGGTGTCTTGTGACTCCCCCTCTTCTGGGGGAACTGAGCGTGGATAGCCAGGCCCGGCTGAGGCTGAGTCAGAGAAGTGAGAGCGGTCTCTTTCGCACGGGGCTTCTCAGGCTGCCCACAGCAACTTCACTTCCGCCCCTGGCAGCGTTCGGCCTGAGCTTCTCTGCCGTGGCAGACACAATCCTGGTGCCCACACCCCACGGGCTCTGAGCTTGCTCAGGGACAGCAGAGGAAACCCTGGGGTGGAGGTCTGGCCTTCGCACTCACTGTGCTTCAGGGGGCAAAAGGATCCAGGTGGGCTGGCCTCCAAGACTGCAGTGGGGGCTTCTACAGTCCAGAGATGGTGCTGAGACCCCCTGACAGACCGTCCAAGTACCCCAGCTGGAGAGGAGAGGTGGGCAAGGGGCAGGACCTGGAGCCGGCAGTCACTCCCGGGCTGCATTTGCTCTTTGACCACTTACCTTCTCCTTGACCTGCTCCATGACAACGTCCAGCTCGCAGGACAATGTGTGTATCTCCAGGGCACCTTCAAGCCGCTGCTGGTACCGGAGCAGGTTGCCATGGAAATTGTGCCACCTGGCAGAGAGGATGTGAGGTGAGTCTGAGGTGACCCTCTAGCCCCCTCTCCTGGTCCACGGCTTCCTGATCTCGGGACTGGCCTGCTGTTGAGCTGGCGTCGCCGCTGGCAGATGGCCCTGACTTGCTCAGGGTCCTGGTTCTTGAAATGCAGTGACGAGTCATTGATGTCCCTGATTCGGGTGTCATCCACTGTGTCCTGCAGGGGTGAAGGGGAGGTGCTGGCACCAGCCACCCTGAGCCCCTTCTTTGTGCTGCAGGTGTCACTTAGAGGGTCTGCTTGGGCCCGAGAGAGTACAAAGAGCAGCTCGTCTGGGAAGTGAAGGCAGCCGCTTCCTCTGCTGTGGCCGCCCCATCCCAGGTGCAGTGAGCAAGAGGCACTAGGAGCCTGCAGCCCCAGAGTCGTCTCTAAGGCTGCAAACACACTCTCGCCGAGTCAGTACCCGACAGGATTGGGGGGATGGATGCACACAGATTAGCAGAAGCTTTAAAGTTAAAAACATAGATTGTTGGGGTAAGAAAAGCAAAGTGAGGGGTGAAATGGAATGGTGAGTTTGGGCCTGCTGGGGCAGGGTGCCCCACCCTGGGGAGTCACTGGGCTGAGGCTGCTATAAATCAGACTCCAGTGGGGCTTGCAGGTGCATAGGGAGTGGTCCCTGATGGTGGGTGGGACCGCATGCTTGCTGCTCCTAGTTAAAGTGCCTTGCCTTTGTACAGCTTGTGAAATTTCCAAAGCACTTCCCCATGAAGGATCACAGATGAGGTGGGCAGCAAAGGGATCTCTCTCTTTTCATAGAGGCCAGAGCAGAGCTCAGAGGCTAATGTGGCCAGAGGGCGGCAGAGCTGGGATTGGAGCCCAGCTCCTTCCGGAGTCTACTGCTGTTTCTACTGGCATCTGGTACAGTGGCTGGGAAACTCCACTGTTAGCAACAGATAGCTCAGCTTACGGCTCTGCAGCCCTTTAGAACAATCATCTGTACTTACACCAGGGCATGAGGTTAGCACATCTGGTTGTGAGTATACATGTCCAAGGTCTTTCCTCTGTCCCGCAAAGGAGAAATCGATGTGTGGGGAGGGGAGCGGGGGGGCGGGGAGTGGGAGCTGCTGCGGCACTGAAGGCGGTTATCGATTATCCACCACACCCAGGCCCACGTGCTTTCTTGAATTCGTTTATTTTCCACTTTGAAATAATTATAGATGCGTGGGAAATTGCAAAAGTACAATAGGGTAGAAAAGCCCTGTGTACTCTTCCCTGATTGGTGATAACCTACAGGTCTACAGAACAGTATGAAAACCAGGAACTGAGCATTGGTCTGCTAACCAGACTACAGAGTTCATTGTCTGTTCACGTGCTCACCTGGGGTGTGTGCTGGGGGAGGTGTAGCGCCACGTAGTTTTGTTACATGACAGATTTGCATGGGCTCCACCACACACACAGGCTCTCTTGCCTATGAGGTAGGTATTAACCCATTTTGTTTATTTTTATAATTTTACTTTTTTTTAGAGAGAGGGGAAGGGAGGGAGAAAGAGAGGGAGAGAAACATCAATGTGTGGCTGCCTTTTATGGCCCCTACTAGGGACCTGGCCAGCAACCCAGGCGTGTGCCCTGACTGGGAATTGAACCAGTGACCCTTTGGTTTGCAGGCCGGCACTCAGTCCACGCATACACACCAGCCAGGGCTAAACCCATTTTAAAGGTAAAGAGACTAAGGTTTGGGAGCCTGGCTAAGCACTTACAGGCAGTCAGTGTGGCGCTGCCACTTGAGCCCATACCTGGCTCCAGAGCCCACGCGCGGTCAGTACTCTGAGCTGTATTTCCCAGTGCGGGGGAAGGGTGTGTGTGCTGGCTGACCTCCCCCCTGCAGGACCCTTACCCCAGCCCAGACTCCTCGGAACCCTCGGAGCCGTTTGAGGAGCTGCAGGCAGTGCTCACGGCTGTGTCCCAGGTCACCGACGTTCACCGTCACCTCCTGTGGAGGCGTGGGGTTGGGAGGGTAGTACTCTGAGCAGCAGCCTTGGGGCAC